>NW_003303758.1:355714-384534 GCF_000142945.1 Phytophthora infestans T30-4 | reverse complement strand
GTGGGTATCCATAACCACGAAAGAAAATGGCGACGTCAAAGCGAGTAGCAATCGGGATGGCTCGAGGCGGAGGATTGAAAGCAAACCTGGTGGCGAAAAGAAGCATGCGAGCATGGCCGTAAGTGTAGGAGCACGACGATATGTGAAAGGGGGTATGTGCAGCACATGTGGCATGTCCGTGAATATGTGAATTGCGTGCGATGCGAGCGGGTTGCGGATTGGGCGTGTTGTGTCTGAGCTAGGTGCTCTTATGGTGTAATGGTTAGCACTCTAGACTTTGAATCCAGCGATCCGAGTTCAAATCCCGGTAGGAGCTTGGTTTTGTGCAGCGTTGCAGACATAGAATGTAGCGATGGCGCCAGCTGTCGTGTGGGGCTTTAGGAAAGCGTTTGAAATTTTGTTTGCGGATTGGTGAGTTAGTGCTGTAATGGTTAGCACTCTGGACTCTGAATCCAGCGATCCGGGTTCAAATCCCGGTAGGACCTCGTTTTGCACCGCTTCTACCGGCCCTACAACGCCCCAGTTGTTGCTGCGTTGCGCACCTGCCACACGCTACAGCCGCGTCACGTTGTGTTGCCGTGGTGTGTTATATCGTGTCCCGGCGATCCGCTGCCGATTTAAGTGGTAGCTGCTGCTCTGGCAGAGCTCACCAAGCCTAACTGCCGACTTCGCTGACTGCACTACCAATTCTCCAAGACAGCCAGAGGGCTCATCGCAGCCTTCCGCGAGAACAATTGATCCCGTGGGTATCCATAACACGAAGAAATGCGACGTCAAAGCGAGTAGCAACCGGATGGCTCGAGGCGGGGATTGAAGCAAGCCGGGTGGCGAAAGAAGCATGCGAGCATGGTCGTAAGTGTAGGAGCACGACGATATGTGAAAGGGGTATGTGCAGCACATGTGGCATGTCCATGAATACGTGAATTGCGTGCGATTCGAGCGGGTTGCGGATTGGGCGTGTTGTGTCTGAACTAGGTGCTCTTATGGTGTAATGGTTAGCACTCTGGACTTTGAATCCAGCGATCCGGGTTCAAATCCCGGTAGGAGCTTGATTTTGTGCGGCGTTGCAAGCATAGTATGTAGCGATGGCGCCAGCTGTCGTGTGGGGCTTTAGGAAAGCGTTTGAAATTTTGTTTGCGGATTGGTGAGTTAGTGCTGGTCTTATGGTGTAATGGTTAGCACTCTGGACTCTGAATCCAGCGATCCGGGTTCAAATCCCGGTAGGACCTCGTTTTGCACCGCTTCTACCGGCCCTACAACGCCCCAGCTGTTGCTGCGTTGCGCACCTGCCACACGCTACAGCCGCGTCACGTTGTGTTGCCGTGGTGTGTTATATCGTGTCCCGGCGATCCGCTGCCGATTTAAGTGGTAGCTGCTGCTCTGGCAGAGCTCACCATGCTTAACTGCCGACTTCGCTGACTGCACTACCAATTCTCCAAGACAGCCAGAGGGTTCATCGCAGCCTTCCGCGAGAACAATTGATCCCGTGGGTATCCATAACACGAAGAAATGCGACGTCAAAGCGAGTAGCAACCGGATGGCTCGACGCGGGGATTGAAGCAAGCCTGGTGGCGAAAGAAGCATGCGAGCATGGCCGTAAGTGTAGGAGCACGATGATATGTGAAAGGGGTACGCAGCACATGTGGCATGTCCGTGAATACGTGAACTGCGTGCGGTTCGAGCGGGTTGCGGATTGGACGTGGTGTGTCTGGGCTAGGTGCTCTTATGGTGTAATGGTTAGCACTCTGGACTCTGAATCCAGCGATCCGGGTTCAAATCCCGGTAGGACCTCGTTTTGCACCGCTTCTACCGGCCCTACAACGCCCCAGTTGTTGCTGCGTTGCGCACCTGCCCACACGCTACAGCCGCGTCACGTTGTGTTGCCGTGGTGTGTTATATCGTGTCCCGGCGATCCGCTGCCGATTTAAGTGGTAGCTGCTGCTCTGGCAGAGCTCACCAAGCCTAACTGCCGACTTCGCTGACTGCACTACCAATTCTCCAAGACAGCCAGAGAGCTCATCGCAGCCTTCCGCGAGAACAATAGATCCCGTGGGTATCCAAAACACGAAGAAATGCGACGTCAAAGCGAGTAGCAACCGGATGGTTCGAGGCGGGGATTGAAGCAAGCCGGGTGGCGAAAGAAGCATGCGAGCATGGCCGTAAGTGTAGGAGCACGATGATATGTGAAAGGGGTATGTTCAGCACATGTGGCATGTCCGTGAATACGTGAACTGCGTGCGGTTCGAGCGGGTTGCGGATTGGACGTGGTGTGTCTGGGCTAGGTGCTCTTATGGTGTAATGGTTAGCACTCTGGACTCTGAATCCAGCGATCCGGGTTCAAATCCCGGTAGGACCTCGTTTTGCACCGCTTCTACCGGCCCTACAACGCCCCAGTTGTTGCTGCGTTGCGCACCTGCCACACGCTACAGCCGCGTCACGTTGTGTTGCCATGGTGTGTTGTATCGTGTCCCGGCGATCCGCTGCCGATTTAAGTGGTAGCTGCTGCTCTGGCAGAGCTCACCAAGCCTAACTGCCGATTTCGCTAACTGCACTACTAACTCTCCAGGACAGCCAGAGAGCTCATCGCAGCCTTCTGCGAGAGCAATAGATCCCGTGGGTACCCAAAACACGAAGAAATGCGACGTCAAAGCGAGTAGCAACCGGATGGTTCGAGGCGGGGATTGAAGCAAGCCGGGTGGCGAAAGGCATGGCCGTAAGTGTAGGAGCACGATGATATGTGAAAGGGGTATGTGCAGCACATGGGGCATGTCCATGAATACGTGAATTGCGTGCGATTCGAGCGGGTTGCGGATTGGGCGTGTTGTGTCTGAGCTAGGTGCTCTTATGGTGTAATGGTTAGCACTCTGGACTTTGAATCCAGCGATCCGGGTTCAAATCCCGGTAGGAGCTTGATTTTGTGCGGCGTTGCAAGCATAGTATGTAGCGATGGCGCCAGCTGTCGTGTGGGGCTTTAGGAAAGCGTTTGAAATTTTGTTTGCGGACTGGTGAGTTAGTGCTGGTCTTATGGTGTAATGGTTAGCACTCTGGACTCTGAATCCAGCGATCCGGGTTCAAATCCCGGTAGGACCTCGTTTTGCACCGCTCCTACCGGCCCCACAACGCCCCAGTTGTTGCTGCGGTGCGCACCTGCCACACGCTACAGCCGCGTCACGTTGTGGTTGCCGTGCTGTGTTATATCGTGTCCCGGCGATCCGCTGCCGATTTAAGTGGTAGCTGCTGCTCTGGCAAAACTCACCAAGCCTAACTGCCGACTTCGCTGACTGCACTAACAATTCTCCAAGACAGCCAGAGGGCTCATCGCAGCCTTCCGCGAGAACAATAGATCCCGTGGGTATCCATAACACGAAGAAATGCGACGTCAAAGCGAGTAGCAACCGGATGGCTCGAGGCGGGGATTGAAGCAAGCCTGGTGGCGAAAGAAGCATGCGAGCATGGCCGTAAGTGTAGGAGCACGATGATATGTGAAAGGGGTATGTGCAGCACATGTGGCATGTCCGTGAATACGTGAATTGCGTGCGATTCGAGCGGGTTGCGGATTGGGCGTGTTGTGTCTGAGCTAGGTGCTCTTATGGTGTAATATTTAGCTCTCTGGACTTTGAGTCCAGCGATCCGGGTTCAAATCCCGGTAGGACCTCGTTTTGCACCGCTTCTACCGGCCCTACAACGCCCCAGCTGCTGCTGCGTTGCGCACCTGCCACACGCTACAGCCGCGTCACGTTGTGTTGCCGTGGTGTGTTATATCGTGTCCCGGCGATCCGCTGCCGATTTAAGTGGTAGCTGCTGCTCTGGCAGAGCTCACCAAGCCTAACTGCCGACTTCGCTGACTGCACTACCAATTCTCCAAGACAGCCAGAGGGTTCATCGCAGCCTTCAGCGAGAACAATTGATCCCGTGGGTATCCATAACACGAAGAAATGCGACGTCAAAGCGAGTAGCAACCGGATGGCTCGAGGCGGGGATTGAAGCAAGCCTGGTGGCGAAAGAAGCATGCGAGCATGGCCGTAAGTGTAGGAGCACGATGATATGTGAAAGGGGTATGTGCAGCACATGTGGCATGTCCGTGAATACGTGAATTGCGTGCGATTCGAGCGGGTTGCGGATTGGGCGTGTTGTGGCTGAACTAGGTGCTCTAATGGTGTAATGGTTAGCACTCTGGACTTTGAATCCAGCGATCCGGGTTCAAATCCCGGTAGGACCTCGTTTTGCACCGCTTCTACCGGCCCTACAACGCCCCAGTTGTTGCTGCGTTGCGCACCTGCCACACGCTACAGCCGCGTCACGTTGTGTTGCGGTGGTGTGTTATATCGTGTCCCGGCGATCCGCTGCCGATTTAAGTGGGAGCTGCTGCTCTGGCAGAGCTCACCATGCTTAACTGTTCGACTTCGCTGACTGCACTACCAATTCTCCAAGACAGCCAGAGGGTTCATCGCAGCCTTCAGCGAGAACAATTGATCCCGTGGGTATCCAAAACACGAAGAAATGCGACGTCAAAGCGAGTAGCAACCGGATGGCTCGAGGCGGGGATTGAAGCAAGCCTGGTGGCGAAAGAAGCATGCGAGCATGGCCGTAAGTGTAGGAGCACGACGATATGTGAAAGGGGTATGTGCAGCACATGTGGCATGTCCATGAATACGTGAATTGCGTGCGATTCGAGCGGGTTGCGGATTGGACGTGGTGTGTCTGAACTAGGTGCTCTTATGGTGTAATGGTTAGCACTCTGGACTCTGAATCCAGCGATCCGGGTTCAAATCCCGGTAGGACCTCGTTTTGCACCGCTTCTACCGGCCCTACAACGCCCCAGCTGTTGCTGCGTTGCGCACCTGCCACACGCTACAGCCGCGTCACGTTGTGTTGCCGTGGTGTGTTATATCGTGTCCCGGCGATCCGCTGCCGATTTAAGTGGTAGCTGCTGCTCTGGCAGAGCTCACCATGCTTAACTGCCGACTTCGCTGACTGCACTACCAATTCTCCAAGACAGCCAGAGGGCTCATCGCAGCCTTCAGCGAGAACAATTGATCCCGTGGGTATCCATAACACGAAGAAATGCGACGTCAAAGCGAGTAGCAACCGGATGGCTCGAGGCGGGGATTGAAGCAAGCCTGGTGGCGAAAGAAGCATGCGAGCATGGCCGTAAGTGTAGGAGCACGAAGATATGTGAAAGGGGTATGTGCAGCACATGTGGCATGTCCATGAATACGTGAATTGCGTGCCATTCGAGCGGGTTGCGGATTGGGCGTGGTGTGTCTGGGCTAGGTGCTCTTATGGTGTAATGGTTAGCCATCTGGACTTTGAATCCAGCGATCCGGGTTCAAATCCCGGTAGGAGCTTGATTTTGTGCGGCGTTGCAAGCATAGTATGTAGCGATGGCGCCAGCTGTCGTGTGGGGCTTTAGGAAAGCGTTTGAAATCTTGTTTGCGGATTGGTGAGTTAGTGCTGGTCTTATGGTGTAATGGTTAGCACTCTGGACTCTGAATCCAGCGATCCGGGTTCAAATCCCGGTAGGACCTCGTTTTGCACCGCTTCTACCGGCCCTACAACGCCCCAGTTGTTGCTGCGTTGCGCACCTGCCACACGCTACAGCCGCGTCACGTTGTGTTGCCGTGGTGTGTTATATCGTGTCCCGGCGATCCGCTGCCGATTTAAGTGGTAGCTGCTGCTCTGGCAGAACTCATCAAGCCTAACTGCCGACTTCGCTGACTGCACTACCAATTCTCCAAGACAGCCAGAGGGTTCATCGCAGCCTTCAGCGAGAGCAATAGATCCCGTGGGTATCCATAACACGAAGAAATGCGACGTTAAAGCGAGTAGCAACCGGATGGCTCGAGGCGGGGATTGAAGCAAGCCTGGTGGCGAAAGAAGCATGCGAGCATGGCCGTAAGTGTAGGAGCACGACGATATGTGAAAGGGGTATGTGCAGCACATGTGGCATGTCCGTGAATACGTGAATTGGGTGCGATTCGAGCGGGTTGCGGATTGGGCGTGTTGTGTCTGAGCTAGGTGCTCTTATGGTGTAATGGTTAGCACTCTGGACTTTGAATCCAGCGATCCGGGTTCAAATCCCGGTAGGAGCTTGATTTTGTGCGGCGTTGCAAGCATAGTATGTAGCGATGGCGCCAGCTGTCGTGTGGGGCTTTAGGAAAGCGTTTGAAATTTTGTTTGCGGATTGGGTGAGTTAGTGCTGGTCTTTATGGTGTAATGGTTTAGCACTCTGGACTCTGAAATCCAGCGATCCGGGTTCAAATCCCGGTAGGACCTCGTTTTGCAGCGGTTTCTACCGGCCCCTACAACGCCCCAGCTGTTGCTGCGTTGCGCACCTGTCACACGCTACAGCCGCGTCACGTTGTGTTGCCGTGGTGTGTTATATCGTGTCCCGGCGATCCGCTGCCGATTTAAGTGGTAGCTGCTGCTCTGGCAGAGCTCACCAAGCCTAACTGCCTACTTCGCTGACTGCACTACCAATTCTCCAAGACAGCCAGAGGGTTCATCGCAGCCTTCCGCGCAGATTCAATTGATCCCGTGGGTATCCATAACACGAAGAAATGCGACGTCAAAGCGAGTAGCAACTGGATGGCTCGAGGCGGGGATTGAAGCAAGCCTGGTGGCGAAAGAAGCATGCGAGCATGGCCGTAGGTGTAGGAGCACGATGATATGTGAAAGTGGTATGTGCAGCACATGTGGCATGTCCATGAATACGTGAATTGCGTGCGATTCGAGCGGGTTGCGGATTGGGCGTGTTGTGTCTGAGCTAGGTGCTCTTATGGTGTAATGGTTAGCACTCTGGACTTTGAATCCAGCGATCCGGGTTCAAATCCCGGTAGGACCTCGTTTTGCACCGCTTCTACCGGCCCTATCAACGCCCCAGTTGTTGCTGCGTTGCGCACCTGCCACACGCTACAGCCGCGTCACGTTGTGTTGCCGTGGTGTGTTATATCGTGTCCCGGCGATCCGCTGCCGATTTAAGTGGTAGCTGCTGCTCTGGCAGAGCTCACCAAGCCTAACTGCCGACTTCGCTGACTGCACTACCAATTCTCCAAGACAGCCAGAGGGCTCATCGCAGCCTTCCGCGAGAACAATGGATCCCGTGGGTATCCAAAACACGAAGAAATGCGACGTCAAAGCGAGTAGCAACCGGATGGTTCGAGGCGGGGATTGAAGCAAGCCGGGTGGCGAAAGAAGCATGCGAGCATAGCCGTAAGTGTAGGAGCACGATGATATGTGAAAGGGGTATGTGCAGCACATGTGGCATGTCCGTGAATACGTGAACTGCGTGCGGTTCGAGCGGGTTGCGGATTGGACGTGGTGTGTCTGGGCTAGGTGCTCTTATGGTGTAATGGTTAGCACTCTGGACTCTGAATCCAGCGATCCGGGTTCAAATCCCGGTAGGAGCTCGTTTTTGCACCGCCTCTACCGGCACTACAACGACCCAGGTGTTGCTGTGTCGCGCACCTGCTCACACGCTACAGCCTGCGTCTCTATGTGTTGCCGTGGTGTGTTATATCCGTGTTCCCGGCGATCTGCTGCCGATTTAAGTGTAGCTGCTGCTCTGGCAGAGCTCACCAAGCCTAACTGCCGATTTCGCTATTCTGCACTACTAACTCTCCAGGACAGCCAGAGAGCTCATCGCAGCCTTCCGCGAGAACAATAGATCCCGTGGGTACCCAAAACACGAAGAAATGCGACGTCAAAGCGAGTAGCAACCGGATGGTTCGAGGCGGGGATTGAAGCAAGCCGGGTGGCGAAAGAAGCATGCGAGCATGGCCGTAAGTGTAGGAGCACGATGATATGTGAAAGGGGTATGTGCAGCACATGTGGCATGTCCGTGAATACGTCAATTGCGTGCGATTCGAGCGGGTTGCGGATTGGGCGTGGTGTGTCTGAGCTAGGTGCTCTTATGGTGTAATGGTTAGCACTCTGGACTTTGAATCCAGCGATCCGGGTTCAAATCCCGGTAGGAGCTTGATTTTGTGCGGCGTTGCAGGCATAGAATGTAGCGATGGCGCCAGCTGTCGTGTGGGGCTTTAGGAAAGCGTTTAAAATTTTGTTTCCGGATTGGTGAGTTAGTGCTGGTCTTATGGTGTAATGGTTAGCACTCTGGACTCTGAATCCAGCGATCCGGGTTCAAATCCCGGTAGGACCTCGTTTTGCACCGCTTCTACCGGCCCTACAACGCCCCAGTTGTTGCTGCGTTGCGCACCTGCCACACGCTACAGCCGCGTCACGTTGTGTTGCCGTGGTGTGTGATATCGTGTCCCGGCGATCCGCTGCCGATTTAAGTGGTAGCTGCTGCTCTGGCAGAGCTCACCAAGCCTAACTGCCGACTTCGCTGACTGCACTACCAATTCTCCAAGACAGCCAGAGGGCTCATCGCAGCCTTCCGCGAGAGCAATGGATCCCGTGGGTATCCAAAACACGAAGAAATGCGACGTCAAAGCGAGTAGCAACCGGATGGTTCGAGGCGGGGATTGAAGCAAGCCGGGTGGCGAAAGAAGCATGCGAGCATAGCCGTAAGTGTAGGAGCACGATGATATGTGAAAGGGGTATGTGCAGCACATGTGGCATGTCCGTGAATACGTGAACTGCGTGCGGTTCGAGCGGGTTGCGGATTGGACGTGGTGTGTCTGGGCTAGGTGCTCTTATGGTGTAATGATTAGCACTCTGGACTCTGAATCCAGCGATCCGGGTTCAAATCCCGGTAGGACCTCGCTTCTACCGGCCCTACAACGCCCCAGTTGTTGCTGCGTTGCGCACCTGCCACACGCTACAGCCGCGTCACGTTGTGTTGCCGTGGTGTGTTATATCGTGTCCCGGCGATCCGCTGCCGATTTAAGTGGTAGCTGCTGCTCTGGCAGAGCTCACCAAGCCTAACTGCCGACTTCGCTGACTGCACTACCAATTATCCAAGACAGCCAGAGGGCTCATCGCAGCCTTCCGCGAGAACAATGGATCCCATGGGTATCCAAAACACGAAGAAATGCGACGTCAAAGCGAGTAGCAACCGGATGGTTCGAGGCGGGGATTGAAGCAAGCCGGGTGGCGAAAGAAGCATGCGAGCATAGCCGTAAGTGTAGGAGCACGATGATATGTGAAAGGGGTATGTGCAGCACATGTGGCATGTCCGTGAATACGTGAACTGCGTGCGGTTCGAGCGGGTTACGGATTGGGCGTGTTGTGTCTGGGCTAGGTGCTCTTATGGTGTAATGATTAGCACTCTGGACTTTGAATCCAGCGATCCGGGTTCAAATCCCGGTAGGAGCTTGGTTTTGTGCGGCGTTGCAGACATAGAATGTAGCGATGGCGCCAGCTGTCGTGTGGGGCTTTAGGAAAGCGTTTGAAATTTTATTTGCGGATTGGTGAGTTAGTGCTGTAATGGTTAGCACTCTGGACTCTGAATCCAGCGATCCGGGTTCAAATCCCGGTAGGACCTCGTTTTGCACCGCTTCTACCGGCCCTACAACGCCCCAGTTGTTGCTGCGTTGCGCACCTGCCACACGCTACAGCCGCGTCACGTTGTGTTGCCGTGGTGTGTTATATCGTGTCCCGGCGATCCGCTGCCGATTTAAGTGGTAGCTGCTGCTCTGGCAGAGCTCACCAAGCCTAACTGCCGACTTCGCTGACTGCACTACCAATTCTCCAAGACAGCCAGAGGGCTCATCGCAGCCTTCCGCGAGAACAATGGATCCCGTGGGTATCCAAAACACGAAGAAATGCGACGTCAAAGCGAGTAGCAACCGGATGGTTCGAGGCGGGGATTGAAGCAAGCCGGGTGGCGAAAGAAGCATGCGAGCATGGACGTAAGTGTAGGAGCACGATGATATGTGAAAGGGGTATGTGCAGCACATGGGGCATGTCCGTAAATACGTGAATTGCGTGCGATTCGAGCGGGTGCGGATGGGCGTGTTGTGTCTGAGCTAGGTGCTCTTATGGTGTAATGGTTAGCACTCTGGACTTTGAATCCAGCGATCCGGGTTCAAATCCCGGTAGGAGCTTGGTTTTGTGCGGCGTTGCAGACATAGAATGTAGCGATGGCGCCAGCTGTCGTGTGGGGCTTTAGGAAAGCGTTTGAAATTTTGTTTGCGGGTTGGTGAGTTAGTGCTGGTCTATGTGTAATGGTTAGCACTCTGGACTCTGAATCCAGCGATCCGGGTTCAAATCCCGGTAGGACCTCGTTTTGCGCCGCTTCTACCGGCCCTACAACGCCCCAGTTGTTGCTGCGTTGCGCGCCTGCCACACGCTACAGCCGCGTCACGTTGTGTTGCCGTGGTGTGTTATATCGTGTCCCGGCGATCCGCTGCCGATTTAAGTGGTAGCTGCTGCTCTGGCAGAGCTCACCAAGCCTAACTGCCGACTTCGCTGACTGCACTACCAATTCTCCAAGACAGCCAGAGGGCTCATCGCAGCCTTCCGCGAGAACAATAGATCCCGTGGGTATCCAAAACACGAAGAAATGCGACGTCAAAGCGAGTAGCAACCGGATGGTTCGAGGCGGGGATTGAAGCAAGCCGGGTGGCGAAAGAAGCATGCGAGCATGGCCGTAAGTGTAGGAGCACGATGATATGTGAAAGGGGTATGTGCAGCACATGGGGCATGTCCGTAAATACGTGAATTGCGTGCGATTCGAGCGGGTTGCGGATTGGGCGTGTTGTGTCTGAGCTAGGTGCTCTTATGGTGTAATGGTTAGCACTCTGGACTTTGAATCCAGCGATCCGGGTTCAAATCCCGGTAGGAGCTTGATTTTGTGCGGCGTTGCAGGCATAGAATGTAGCGATGGCGCCAGCTGTCGTGTGGGGCTTTAGGAAAGCGTTTGAAATTTTGTTTGCGGATTGGTGAGTTAGTGCTGGTCTTATGGTGTAATGGTTAGCACTCTGGACTCTGAATCCAGCGATCCGGGTTCAAATCCCGGGTAGGAGCTTGATTTTGTGCGGCGTTGCAAGCATAGTATGTAGGCGATGGCGCCAGCCTGTCGTGTGGGGGCTTTAGGAAAGCGTTTGAAATTTTGTTTGCGGATTGGTGAGTTAGTGCTGGTCTATGGTGTAATGGTTAGCACTCTGGACTCTGAATCCAGCGATCCGGGTTCAAATCCCGGTAGGACCTCGTTTTGCACCGCTTCTAGCGGCCCTACAACGCCCCAGTTGTTGCTGCGTTGCGCACCTGCCACACGCTACAGCCGCGTCACGTTGTGTTGCCGTGGTGTGTTATATCGTGTCCCGGCGATCCGCTGCCGATTTAAGTGGTAGCTGCTGCTCTGGCAGAGCTCACCAAGCCTAACTGCCGACTTCGCTGACTGCACTACCAATTCTCCAAGACAGCCAGAGGGCTCATCGCAGCCTTCCGCGAGAACAATAGATCCCGTGGGTATCCAAAACACGAAGAAATGCGACGTCAAAGCGAGTAGCAACCGGATGGTTCGAGGCGGGGATTGAAGCAAGCCGGGTGGCGAAAGAAGCATGCGAGCATAGCCGTAAGTGTAGGAGCACGATGATATGTGAAAGGGGTATGTGCAGCACATGTGGCATGTCCGTGAATACGTCAACTGCGTGCGGTTCGAGCGGGTTGCGGATTGGGCGTGTTGTGTCTGGGCTAGGTGCTCTTATGGTGTAATGGTTAGCACTCTGGACTCTGAACTCCTATTGCGATCCGGGTTCAAATCCCGGTAGGACCTCGTTTTGCACCGCTCCTACCGGCCCCACAACGCCCCAGTTGTTGCTGCGTTGCGCACCTGCCACACGCTACAGCCGCGTCACGTTGTGTTGCCGTGGTGTGTTATATCGTGTCCCGGCGATCCGCTGCCGATTTAAGTGGTAGCTGCTGCTCTGGCAGAGCTCACCAAGCCTAACTGCCGACTTCGCTGACTGCACTACCAATTCTCCAAGACAGCCAGAGGGCTCATCGCAGCCTTCCGCGAGAACAATAGATCCCGTGGGTATCCAAAACACGAAGAAATGCGACGTCAAAGCGAGTAGCAACCGGATGGTTCGAGGCGGGGATTGAAGCAAGCCGGGTGGCGAAAGAAGCATGCGAGCATAGCCGTAAGTGTAGGAGCACGATGATATGTGAAAGGGGTATGTGCAGCACATGTGGCATGTCCGTGAATACGTCAACTGCGTGCGATTCGAGCGGGTTGCGGATTGGGCGTGGTGTGTCTGAGCTAGGTGCTCTTATGGTGTAATGGTTAGCACTCTGGACTTTGAATCCAGCGATCCGGGTTCAAATCCCGGTAGGAGCTTGGTTTTGTGCGGCGTTGCAGACATAGAATGTAGCGATGGCGCCAGCTGTCGTGTGGGGCTTTAGGAAAGCGTTTGAAATTTTGTTTGCGGATTGGTGAGTTAGTGCTGTAATGGTTAGCACTCTGGACTCTGAATCCAGCGATCCGGGTTCAAATCCCGGTAGGACCTCGTTTTGCACCGCTTCTACCGGCCCTACAACGCCCCAGTTGTTGCTGCGTTGCGCACCTGCCACACGCTACAGCCGCGTCACGTTGTGTTGCCGTGGTGTGTTATATCGTGTCCCGGCGATCCGCTGCCGATTTAAGTGGTAGCTGCTGCTCTGGCAGAGCTCACCAAGCCTAACTGCCGACTTCGCTGACTGCACTACCAATTCTCCAAGACAGCCAGAGGGCTCATCGCAGCCTTCCGCGAGAACAATGGATCCCGTGGGTATCCAAAACACGAAGAAATGCGACGTCAAAGCGAGTAGCAACCGGATGGTTCGAGGCGGGGATTGAAGCAAGCCGGGTGGCGAAAGAAGCATGCGAGCATGGCCGTAAGTGTAGGAGCACGATGATATGTGAAAGGGGTATGTGCAGCACATGAGGCATGTCCGTAAATACGTGAATGCGTAGATCGAGCGGGTTACGGATTGGGCGTGTGTGTCTGAGCTAGGTGCTCTTATGGTGTAATGGTTAGCACTCTGGACTTTGAATCCAGCGATCCGGGTTCAAATCCCGGTAGGAGCTTGGTTTTGTGCGGCGTTGCAGACATAGAATGTAGCGATGGCGCCAGCTGTCGTGTGGGGCTTTAGGAAAGCGTTTGAAATTTTGTTTGCGGATTGGTGAGTTAGTGCTGTAATGGTTAGCACTCTGGACTCTGAATCCAGCGATCCGGGTTCAAATCCCGGTAGGACCTCGTTTTGCACCGCTTCTACCGGCCCTACAACGCCCCAGTTGTTGCTGCGTTGCGCACCTGCCACACGCTACAGCCGCGTCACGTTGTGTTGCCGTGGTGTGTTATATCGTGTCCCGGCGATCCGCTGCCGATTTAAGTGGTAGCTGCTGCTCTGGCAGAGCTCACCAAGCCTAACTGCCGACTTCGCTGACTGCACTACCAATTCTCCAAGACAGCCAGAGGGCTCATCGCAGCCTTCCGCGAGAACAATGGATCCCGTGGGTATCCAAAACACGAAGAAATGCGACGTCAAAGCGAGTAGCAACCGGATGGTTCGAGGCGGGGATTGAAGCAAGCCGGGTGGCGAAAGAAGCATGCGAGCATAGCCGTAAGTGTAGGAGCACGATGATATGTGAAAGGGGTATGTGCAGCACATGTGGCATGTCCGTGAATACGTGAACTGCGTGCGGTTCGAGCGGGTTACAGATTGTGCGTGTTGTGTCTGGGCTAGGTGCTCTTATGGTGTAATGGTTAGCACTCTGGACTTTGAATCCAGCGATCCCGGGTTCAAATCCCGGTAGGGAGCTTGGTTTTGTGCGGCGTTGCAGACATAGTATGTAGCGATGGCGCCAGCTGTCGTGTGGAGCTTTAGGAAAGCGTTTGAAATGTTGTTTGCAGATTGTTGAGTTAGTGCTGTAATGGTTAGCACTCTGGACTCTGAATCCAGCGATCCGGGTTCAAATCCCGGTAGGACCTCGTTTTGCACCGCTTCTACCGGCCCTACAACGCCCCAGTTGTTTGCTGCGTTGCGCACCTGCCACACGCTACAGCCGCGTCACGTTGTGTTGTCGTGGTGTGTGATATCGTGTCCCGGCGATCCGCTGCCGATTTAAGTGGTAGCTGCTGCTCTGGCAGAGCTCACCAAGCCTAACTGCCGACTTCGCTGACTGCACTACTAACTCTCCAAGACAGCCAGAGGGCTCATCGCAGCCTTCCGCGAGAACAATAGATCCCGTGGGTATCCATAACACGAAGAAATGCGACGTCAAAGCGAGTAGCAACCGGATGGTTCGAGGCGGGGATTGAAGCAAGCCGGGTGGCGAAAGAAGCATGCGAGCATGGCCGTAAGTGTAGGAGCACGATGATATGTGAAAGGGGTATGTGCAGCACATGGGGCATGTCCGTAAATACGTGAATTGCGTGCGATTCGAGCGGGTTGCGGATTGGGCGTGTTGTGTCTGAGCTAGGTGCTCTTATGGTGTAATGGTTAGCACTCTGGACTTTGAATCCAGCGATCCGGGTTCAAATCCCGGTAGGAGCTTGATTTTGTGCGGCGTTGCAGGCATAGAATGTAGCGATGGCGCCAGCTGTCGTGTGGGGCTTTAGGAAAGCGTTTGAAAATTTGTTTGCGGACTGGTGAGTTAGTGCTGGTCTTATGGTGTAATGGTTAGCACTCTGGACTCTGAATCCAGCGATCCGGGTTCAAATCCCGGTAGGACCTCGTTTTGCACCGCTCCTACCGGCCCCACAACGCCCCAGTTGTTGCTGCGTTGCGCACCTGCCACACGCTACAGCCGCGTCACGTTGTGTTGCCATGGTGTGTGGTATCGTGTCCCGGCGATCCGCTGCCGATTTAAGTGGTAGCTGCTGCTCTGGCAGAGCTCACCAAGCCTAACTGCCGATTTCGCTAACTGCACTACTAACTCTCCAGGACAGCCAGAGAGCTCATCGCAGCCTTCCGCGAGAGCAATAGATCCCGTGGGTACCCAAAACACGAAGAAATGCGACGTCAAAGCGAGTAGCAACCGGATGGTTCGAGGCGGGGATTGAAGCAAGCCGGGTGGCGAAAGAAGCATGCGAGCATGGCCGTAAGGGTAGGAGCACGATGATATGTGAAAGGGGTATGTGCAGCACATGGGGCATGTCCGTGAATACGTGAATTGCGTGCGATTCGAGCGGGTTGCGGATTGGGCGTGTTGTGTCTGAACTAGGTGCTCTAATGGTGTAATGGTTAGCACTCTGGACTTTGAATCCAGCGATCCGGGTTCAAATCCCGGTAGGAGCTTGATTTTGTGCGGCGTTGCAAGCATAGTATGTAGCGATGGCGCCAGCTGTCGTGTGGGGCTTTAGGAAAGCGTTTGAAATTTTGTTTGCGGATTGGTGAGTTAGTGCTGGTCTTATGGTGTAATGGTTAGCACTCTGGACTCTGAATCCAGCGATCCGGGTTCAAATCCCGGTAGGAGCTTGATTTTGTGCGGCGTTGCAAGCATAGTATGTAGCGATGGCGCCAGCTGTCGTGTGGGGCTTTAGGAAAGCGTTTGAAATTTTGTTTGCGGATTGGTGAGTTAGTGCTGGTCTATGGTGTAATGGTTAGCACTCTGGACTCTGAATCCAGCGATCCGGGTTCAAATCCCGGTAGGACCTCGTTTTGCACCGCTCCTACCGGCCCCACAACGCCCCAGTTGCTGCTGCGTTGCGCACCTGCCACACGCTACAGCCGCGTCACGTTGTGTTGCCGTGGTGTGTTATATCGTGTCCCGGCGATCCGCTGCCGATTTAAGTGGTAGCTGCTGCTCTGGCAGAGCTCACCAAGCCTAACTGCCGACTTCGCTGACTGCACTACCAATTATCCAAGACAGCCAGAGGGCTCATCGCAGCCTTCCGCGAGAGCAATAGATCCCGTGGGTATCCAAAACACGAAGAAATGCGACGTCAAAGCGAGTAGCAACCGGATGGTTCGAGGCGGGGATTGAAGCAAGCCGGGTGGCGAAAGAAGCATGCGAGCATGGCCGTAAGTGTAGGAGCACGATGATATGTGAAAGGGGTATGTGCAGCACATGGGGCATGTCCGTAAATACGTGAATTGCGTGCGATTCGAGCGGGTTGCGGATTGGGCGTGTTGTGTCTGAGCTAGGTGCTCTTATGGTGTAATGGTTAGCACTCTGGACTTTGAATCCAGCGATCCGGGTTCAAATCCCGGCAGGAGCTTGATTTTGTGCGGCGTTGCAGGCATAGAATGTAGCGATGGCGCCAGCTGTCGTGTGGGGCTTTAGGAAAGCGTTTGAAATTTTGTTTGCGGATTGGTGAGTTAGTGCTGGTCTTATGGTGTAATGGTTAGCACTCTGGACTCTGAATCCAGCGATCCGGGTTCAAATCCCGGTAGGACCTCGTTTTGCACCGCTTCTACCGGCCCTACAACGCCCCAGTTGTTGCTGCGTTGCGCACCTGCCACACGCTACAGCCGCGTCACGTTGTGTTGCCGTGGTGTGTTGTATCGTGTCCCGGCGATCCGCTGCCGATTTAAGTGGTAGCTGCTGCTCTGGCAGAGCTCACCATGCTTAACTGCCGACTTCGCTGACTGCACTACCAATTCTCCAAGACAGCCAGAGGGTTCATCGCAGCCTTCCGCGAGAACAATTGATCCCGTGGGTATCCATAACATGAAGAAATGCGACGTCAAAGCGAGTAGCAACCGGATGGCTCGAGGCGGGGATTGAAGCAAGCCTGGTGGCGAAAGAAGCATGCGAGCATGGTCGTAAGTGTAGGAGCACGACGATATGTGAAAGGGGTATGTGCAGCACATGTGGCATGTCCGTGAATACGTGAATTGCGTGCGATTCGAGCGGGCTGCGGATTGGGCGTGTTGTGTCTGAGCTAGGTGCTCTTATGGTGTAATGGTTAGCACTCTGGACTTTGAATCCAGCGATCCGGGTTCAAATCCCGGTAGGAGCTTGATTTTGTGCGGCGTTGCAAGCATAATATGTAGCGATGGCGCCCGCTGTCGTGTGGGGCTTTAGGAAAGCGTTTGAAATTTTGTTTGCGGATTGGTGAGTTAGTGCTGGTCTTATGGTGTAATGGTTAGCACTTTGGACTCTGGAATCCAGCGATCCGGGTTCAAATCCCGGTAGGACCTCGTTTTGCACCGCTTCTACCGGCCCTACAACGCCCCAGTTGTTGCTGCGTTGCGCACCTGCCACACGCTACAGCCGCGTCACGTTGTGTTGCCGTGGTGTGTTATATCGTGTCCCGGCGATCCGCTGCCGATTTAAGTGGTAGCTGCTGCTCTGGCAGAGCTCACCAAGCCTACCTGCCGACTTCGCTGACTGCACTACCAATTATCCAAGACAGCCAGAGGGCTCATCGCAGCCTTCCGCGAGAGCAATAGATCCCGCGGGTATCCATAACACGAAGAAATGCGACGTCAAAGCGAGTAGCAGCCGGATGGCTCGAGGCGGGGATTGAAGCAAGCCTGGTGGCGAAAGAAGCATGCGAGCATGGCCGTAAGTGTAGGAGCACGACGATATGTGAAAGGGGTATGTGCAGCACATGTGGCATGTCCATGAATACGTGAATTGCGTGCGATTCGAGCGGGTTGCGGATTGGGCGTGTTGTGTCTGAGCTAGGTGCTCTTATGGTGTAATGGTTAGCACTCTGGACTTTGAATCCAGCGATCCGGGTTCAAATCCCGGTAGGAGCTTGATTTTGTGCGGCGTTGCAAGCATAGTATGTAGCGATGGCGCCAGCTGTCGTGTGGGGCTTTAGGAAAGCGTTTGAAATTTTGTTTGCGGATTGGTGAGTTAGTGCTGGTCTTATGGTGTAATGGTTAGCACTCTGGACTCTGAATCCAGCGATCCGGGTTCAAATCCCGGTAGGACCTCGTTTTGCACCGCTTCTACCGGCCCTACAACGCCCCAGTTGTTGCTGCGTTGCGCACCTGCCACACGCTACAGCCGCGTCACGTTGTGTTGCCGTGGTGTGTTATATCGTGTCCCGGCGATCCGCTGCCGATTTAAGTGGTAGCTGCTGCTCTGGCAGAGCTCACCAAGCCTAACTGCCGACTTCGCTGACTGCACTACCAATTCTCCAAGACAGCCAGAGGGTTCATCGCAGCCTTCAGCGAGAACAATTGATCCCGTGGGTATCCATAACACGAAGAAATGCGACGTCAAAGCGAGTAGCAACCGGATGGCTCGAGGCGGGGATTGAAGCAAGCCTGGTGGCGAAAGAAGCATGCGAGCATGGCTGTAAGTGTAGGAGCACGATGATATGTGAAAGGGGTATGTGCAGCACATGTGGCATGTCCGTGAATACGTGAATTGCGTGCGATTCGAGCGGGTTGCGGATTGGGCGTGTTGTGTCTGGGCTAAGGGCTCTTATGGTGTAATGGTTAGCACTCTGGACTCTGAATCCAGCGATCCGGGTTCAAATCCCGGTAGGACCTCGTTTTGCACCGCTTCTACCGGCCCTACAACGCCCCAGCTGTTGCTGCGTTGCGCACCTGCCACACGCTACAGCCGCGTCACGTTGTGTTGCCGTGGTGTGTTATATCGTGTCCCGGCGATCCGCTGCCGATTTAAGTGGTAGCTGCTGCTCTGGCAGAGCTCACCAAGCCTAACTGCCGACTTCGCTGACTGCACTACCAATTCTCCAAGACAGCCAGAGGGTTCATCGCAGCCTTCCGCGAGAACAATAGATCCCGTGGGTATCCATAACACGAAGAAATGCGACGTCAAAGCGAGTAGCAACCGGATGGCTCGAGGCGGGGATTGAAGCAAGCCTGGTGGCGAAAGAAGCATGCGAGCATGGCCGTAAGTGTAGGAGCACGACGATATGTGAAAGGGGTATGTGCAGCACATGTGGCATGTCCATGAATACGTGAATTGCGTGCGATTCGAGCGGGTTGCGGATTGGGCGTGTTGTGGCTGAACTAGGTGCTCTTATGGTGTAAAGGTTAGCACTCTGGACTTTGAATCCAGCGATCCGGGTTCAAATCCCGGTAGGACCTCGTTTTGCACCGCTTCTACCGGCCCTACAACGCCCCAGTTGTTGCTGCGTTGCGCACCTGCCACACGCTACAGCCGCGTCACGTTGTGTTGCCGTGGTGTGTTATATCGTGTCCCGGCGATCCGCTGCCGATTTAAGTGGTAGCTGCTGCTCTGGCAGAGCTCACCAAGCCTAGCTGCCGTTTTCGCTAACTGCACTACCAATTCTCCAAGACAGCCAGAGGGTTCATCGCAGCCTTCCGCGAGAACAATAGATCCCGTGGGTATCCATAACACGAAGAAATGCGACGTCAAAAGCGAGTAGCAACCGGATGGCTCGAGGCGGGGATTGAAGCAAGCCGGGTGGCGAAAGAAGCATGCGAGCATGGCCGTAAGTGTAGGAGCACGATGATATGTGAAAGGGGTATGTGCAGCACATGTGGCATGTCCGTGAATACGTGAATTGCGTGCGATTCGAGCGGGTTGCGGTTTGGGGTGTGTTGTGTCTGAGCTAGGTGCTGTTCTTATGGTGTAATGGTTAGCACTCTGGACTCTGAATCCCAGCGATCCGGGTTCAAATCCCGGTAGGACCTCGTTTTGCACCGCTTCTACCGGCCCTACAACGCCCCAGTTGTTGCTGCGTTGCGCACCTGCCACACGCTACAGCCGCGTCACGTTGTGTTGCCGTGGTGTGTTATATCGTGTCCCGGCGATCCGCTGCCGATTTAAGTGGTAGCTGCTGCTCTGGCAGAGCTCACCAGCCTAACTGCCGACTTCGCTGATTGCATATTTATTTTTCCAGAACAGCCCGAGGGTTTCTTGGCCACTCTTGCGGGAGAAACATAAGTTTCGGTGGGTTTTTCACAAAACCGGGAGAGAAATTGGGGGTTTTCCAAGAGCGATTAGCACACCCGGTGGTCTGGAGGGGGGGGTTGGAAAAACAAACCAAGCGTGGTAGAGAAAAGAAGCATGCGAGCATGGCCGTAAGTGTAGGAGCACGATGATATGTGAAAGTGGTATGTGCAGCACATGTGGCATGTCCGTGAATACGTGAATTGGGTGCCATTCGAGCGGGTTGCGGATTTGGCGTGGTGTGTCTGGGCTAGGTGCTCTTATGGTGTAATGGTTAGCCATCTGGACTTTGAATCCAGCGATCCGGGTTCAAATCCCGGTAGGAGCTTGATTTTGTGCGGCGTTGCAAGCATAGTATGTAGCGATGGCGCCAGCTGTCGTGTGGGGCTTTAGGAAAGCGTTTGAAATTTTGTTTGCGGATTGGTGAGTTAGTGCTGGTCTTATGGTGTAATGGTTAGCACTCTGATCTCTGAATCCAGCGATCCGGGTTCAAATCCCGGTAGGACCTCGTTTTGCGCCGCTTCTACCGGCCCTACAACGCCTCAGTTGTTGCTGCGTTGCGCACCTGCCACACGCTACAGCCGCGTCACGTTGTGTTGCCGTGGTGTGTTATATCGTGTCCCGGCGATCCGCTGCCGATTTAAGTGGTAGCTGCTGCTCTAGCAGAGCTCACCAAGCCTAACTGCCGACTTCGCTGACTGCACTACCAATTCTCCAAGACAGCCAGAGGGCTCATCGCAGCCTTCCGCGAGAACAATAGATCCCGTGGGTATCCATAACACGAAGAAATGCGACGTCAAAGCGAGTAGCAACCGGATGGCTCGAGGCGGGGATTGAAGCAAGCCTGGTGGCGAAAGAAGCATGCGAGCATGGCCGTAGGTGTAGGAGCACGATGATATGTGAAAGTGGTATGTGCAGCACATGTGGCATGTCCGTGAATACGTGAATTGGGTGCCATTCGAGCGGGTTGCGGATTTGGCGTGGTGTGTCTGGGCTAGGTGCTCTTATAGATATAATGAGTAAGCCATCTGGACTTTGAATCCAGCGATCCGAATTCAAATACCGGTATGAGCTTGATTATGTGCGGCGTTGCAAGCATAGTATGTAGCGATGGCGCCAGCTGTCGTGTGGGGCTTTAGGAAAGCGTTTGAAATTTTGTTTGCGGATTGGTGAGTTAGTGCTGGTCTTATGGTGTAATCGTTAGCACTCTGGACTCTGAATCCAGCGATCCGGGTTCAAATTCCGGTAGGAGCTTGATTTTGTGCGGTTGCAAGCATAGAATGTAGCGATGGCGCCAGCTGTCGTGTGGGGCTTTGAGAAAGCGTTTGAAATTTTGTTTGCGGATTGGTGAGTTAGTGCTGGTCTTATGGTGTAATGGTTAGCACTCTGGACTCTGAATCCAGCGATCCGGGTTCAAATCCCGGTAGGACCTCGTTTTGCACCGCTTCTACCGGCCCTACAACGCCCCAGCTGTTGCTGCGTTGCGCACCTGCCACACGCTACAGCCGCGTCACGTTGTGTTGCCGTGGTGTGTTATATCGTGTCCCGGCGATCCGCTGCCGATTTAAATGGTAGCTGCTGCTCTGGCAGAGCTCACCAAGCCTAACTGCCGACTTCGCTGACTGCACTACCAATTCTCCAAGACAGCCAGAGGGCTCATCGCAGCCTTCCGCGAGAACAATGGATCCCGTGGGTATCCATAACAAGAAGAAATGCGACGTCAAAGCGAGTAGCATCCCGTATGGTGTCGAGGACGGAGACTGAAGCAAGCCTGGTGAGCGAACAGACGCATGCGAGCATGACCATAAGTGTAGGAGCACGACGATATGTGAAAGGGGTATGTGCAGCACATGTGGCATGTCCATGAATACGTGAATTGCTTGCGATTCGAGCGGGTTGCGGATTGGGCGTGTTGTGTCAGAGCTAGGTGCTCTTATGGTGTAATGGTTAGCCATCTGGACTTTGAATCCAGCGATCCGGGTTCAAATCCCGGTAGGAGCTTGATTTTGTGCGGCGTTGCAAGCATAGTATGTAGCGATGGCGCCAGCTGTCGTGTGGGGCTTTAGGAAAGCGTTTGAAATTTTGTTTGCGGATTGGTGAGTTAGTGCTGGTCTTATGGTGTAATGGTTAGCACTCTGATCTCTATATCCAGCGATCCGGGTTCAAATCCCGGTAGGACCTCGTTTTGCGCCGCTTCTACCGGCCCTACAACGCCTCAGTTGTTGCTGCGTTGCGCACCTGCCACACGCTACAGCCGCGTCACGTTGTGTTGCCGTGGTGTGTTATATCGTGTCCCGGCGATCCGCTGCCGATTTAAGTGGTAGCTGCTGCTCTAGCAGAGCTCACCAAGCCTAACTGCCGACTTCGCTGACTGCACTACCAATTCTCCAAGACAGCCAGAGGGCTCATCGCAGCCTTCCGCGAGAACAATAGATCCCGTGGGTATCCATAACACGAAGAAATGCGACGTCAAAGCGAGTAGCAACCGGATGGCTCGAGGCGGGGATTGAAGCAAGCCTGGTGGCGAAAGAAGCATGCGAGCATGGCCGTAAGTGTAGGAGCACGATGATATGTGAAAGGGGTATGTGCAGCACATGGGGCATGTCCGTAAATACGTGAATTGCGTGCGATTCGAGCGGGTTGCGGATTGGGCGTGGTGTGTCTGAGCTAGGTGCTCTAATGGTGTAATGGTTAGCACTCTGGACTTTGAATCCAGCGATCCGGGTCAAATTCCGGTAGGACCTCGTTTTGCACCGCTTCAACCGGCCCTACAACGCCCCAGCTGTTGCTGCGTTGCGCACCTGCCACACGCTACAGCCGCGTCACGTTGTGTTGCCGTGGTGTGTTATATCGTGTCCCGGCGATCCGCTGCCGATTTAAGTGGTAGCTGCTGCTCTGGCAGAGCTCACCAAGCCTAACTGCCGACTTCGCTGACTGCACTACCAATTCTCCAAGACAGCCAGGGGGTTCATCGCAGCCTTCCGCGAGAACAATTGATCCCGTAGGTATCCATAACACGAGGAAATGCGACGTCAAAGCGAGTAGCAACCGGATGGCTCGAGGCGAGGATTGAAGCAAGCCTGGTGGCGAAAGAAGCATGCGAGCATGGTCGTAAGTGTAGGAGCACGATGATATGTGAAAGGGGTATGTGCAGCAAATATGGCATGTCCTGTGAATATGTGAATTGCGTGCGATGCGAGCGGGTTGCGGATTGGGCGTGTTGTGTCTGGGCTAGGTGCTCTTATGGTGTAATGGTTAGCACTCTGGACTTTGAATCCAGCGATCCGGGTTCAAATCCCGGTAGGAGCTTGGTTTTGTGCGGCGTTGCAAGCATAGTATGTAGCGATGGCGCCAGCTGTCGTGTGGGGCTTTAGAAAAGCGTTTGAAATTTTGTTTGCGGATTGGTGAGTTAGTGCTGGTCTTATGGTGTAATGGTTAGCACTCTGGACTCTGAATCCAGCGATCCGGGTTCAAATCCCGGTAGGACCTCGTTTCGCGCCGCTTCTACCGGCCCTACAACGCCCCAGTTGTTGCTGCGTTGCGCACCTGCCACACGCTACAGCCGCGTCACGTTGTGTTGCCATGGTGTGTTGTATCGTGTCCCGGCGATCCGCTGCCGATTTAAGTGGTAGCTGCTGCTCTGGCAGAGCTCACCATGCTTAACTGCCGACTTCGCTGACTGCACTACCAATTCTCCAAGACAGCCAGAGGGTTCATCGCAGCCTTCCGCGAGAACAATTTGATCCCGTGGGTATCCATAACACGAAGAAATGCGACGTCAAAGCGAGTAGCAACCGGGATGGCTCGAGGCGGGGATTGAAGCAAGCCTGGTTGTCGAAAGAAGCATGCGAGCATGGCCCGTAAGTGTAGGAGCACGATGATATGTGAAAGTGGTATGTGCAGCACATGTGGCATGTCCATGAATACGTGAATTGCGTGCGATTCGAGCGGGTTGCGGATTGGCCGTGTTGTGTCTGAGCTAGGTGTTCTTATGGTGTAATGGTTAGCACTCTGGCTTCTGAATCCAGCGATCCGGGTTCAATCCCGGTAGGACCTCGTTTTGCACCGCTTCTACCGGCCCTACAACGCCCCAGTTGTTGCTGCGTTGCGCACCTGCCACACGCTACAGCCGCGTCACGTTGTGTTGCCGTGGTGTGTTATATCGTGTCCCGGCGATCCGCTGCCGATTTAAGTGGTAGCTGCTGCTCTGGCAGAGCTCACCAAGCCTAACTGCCGACTTCGCTGACTGCACTACCAATTCTCCAAGACAGCCAGAGGGCTCATCGCAGCCTTCCGCGAGAACAATAGATCCCGTGGGTATCCAAAACACGAAGAAATGCGACGTCAAAGCGAGTAGCAACCGGATGGTTCGAGGCGGGGATTGAAGCAAGCCGGGTGGCGAAAGAAGCATGCGAGCATGGCCGTAAGTGTAGGAGCACGATGATATGTGAAAGGGGTATGTGCAGCACATGGGGCATGTCCGTAAATACGTGAATTGCGTGCGATTCGAGCGGGTTGCGAATTGGGCGTGTTGTGTCTGAACTAGGTGCTCTTATGGTGTAATGGTTAGCACTCTGGACTTTGAATCCAGCGATCCGGGTTCAAATCCCGGTAGGAGCTTGATTTTGTGCGGCGTTGCAAGCATAGAATGTAGCGATGGCGCCAGCTGTCGTGTGGGGCTTTAGGAAAGCGTTTGAAATTTTGTTTGCGGATTGGTGAGTTAGTGCTGGTCTTATGGTGTAATCGTTAGCACTCTGGACTCTGAATCCAGCGATCCGGGTTCAAATTCCGGTAGGAGCTTGATTTTGTGCGGTTGCAAGCATAGAATGTAGCGATGGCGCCAGCTGTCGTGTGGGGCTTTGAGAAAGCGTTTGAAATTTTGTTTGCGGATTGGTGAGTTAGTGCTGGTCTTATGGTGTAATGGTTAGCACTCTGGACTCTGAATCCAGCGATCCGGGTTCAAATCCCGGTAGGACCTCGTTTTGCACCGCTTCTACCGGCCCTACAACGCCCCAGCTGTTGCTGCGTTGCGCACCTGCCACACGCTACAGCCGCGTCACGTATGTGTTGCCGTGGTGTGTTATATCGTGTCCCGGCGATCCGCATGCGCGATTTAAGTGGTAGCTGCCTGCTCTGGCAGAGCTCGACCAAGCTTAACTGCCGACTTCGCTGACTGCACTACCAATTCTACAAGACAGCCAGAGTGTTCATCGCAGCCTTCCCGCGAGAACAATAGATCCCCGTGGGTATCCATAACACGGAAGAAATGCGACGTCAAAGCGAGTAGCAACCGGATGGCTCGAGGCGGGGATTGAAAGCAAGCGTGGTGGCGAAAGAAGCATGCGAGCATGGCCGTAAGTGTAGGAGCACGACGATATGTGAATGGGGTATGTGCAGCACATGTGGCATGTCCGTGAATATGTGAATTGCGTGCGATTCGAGCGGGTTGCGGATTGGGCGTGTTGTGTCTAAGCTAGGTGCTCTTATGGTGTAATGGTTAGCACTCTGGACTTTGAATCCAGCGATCCGGGTTCAAATCCCGGTAGGAGCTTGATTTTGTGCGGCGTTGCAAGCATAGTATGTAGCGATGGCGCCAGCTGTCGTGTGGGGCTTTGAGAAAGCGTTTGAAATTTTGTTTGCGGATTGGTGAGTTAGTGCTGGTCTTATGGTGTAATGGTTAGCACTCTGGACTCTGAATCCAGCGATCCGGGTTCAAATCCCGGTAGGACCTCGTTTTGCACCGCTTCTACCGGCCCTACAACGCCCCAGCTGTTGCTGCGTTGCGCACCTGCCACACGCTACAGCCGCGTCACGTTGTGTTGCCGTGGTGTGTTATATCGTGTCCCGGCGATCCGCTGCCGATTTAAGTGGTAGCTGCTGCTCTGGCAGAGCTCACCAAGCCTAACTGCCGACTTCGCTGACTGCACTACCAATTCTCCAAGACAGCCAGAGGGTTCATCGCAGCCTTCCGCGAGAACAATAGATCCCGTGGGTATCCATAACACGAAGAAATGCGACGTCGAAGCGAGTAGCAACCGGATGGCTCGAGGCGGGGATTGAAGCAAGCCTGGTGGCGAAAGAAGCATGCGAGCATGGCCGTAGGTGTAGGAGCACGATGATATGTGAAAGTGGTATCCATAACACGAAGAAATGCGACGTCAAAGCGAGTAGCAACCGGATGGCTCGAGGCGGGGATTGAAGCAAGCCTGGTGGCGAAAGAAGCATGCGAGCATGGCCGTAAGTGTAGGAGCACGATGATATGTGAAAGGGGTATGTGCAGCACATGTGGCATGTCCGTGAATACGTGAATTGCGTGCGATTCGAGCGGGTTGCGGATTGGGCGTGTTGTGGCTGAACTAGGTGCTCTAATGGTGTAATGGTTAGCACTCTGGACTTTGAATCCAGCGATCCGGGTTCAAATCCCGGTAGGACCTCGTTTTGCACCGCTTCTACCGGCCCTACAACGCCCCAGTTGTTGCTGCGTTGCGCACCTGTCACATGCTACAGCCGCGTCACGTTGTGTTGCCGTGGTGTGTTATATCGTGTCCCGGCGATCCGCTGCCGATTTAAGTGGTAGCTGCTGCTCTGGCAGAGCTCACCATGCTTAACTGCCGACTTCGCTGACTGCACTACCAATTCTCCAAGACAGCCAGAGGGTTCATCGCAGCCTTCAGCGAGAACGATTGATCCCGTGGGTATCCAAAACACGAAGAAATGCGACGTCAAAGCGAGTAGCAACCGGATGGCTCGAGGCGGGGATTGAAGCAAGCCTGGTGGCGAAAGAAGCATGCGAGCATGGCCGTAAGTGTAGGAGCACGACGATATGTGAAAGGGGTATGTGCAGCACATGTGGCATGTCCATGAATACGTGAATTGCGTGCGATTCAAGCGGGTTGCGGATTGGGCGTGTTGTGTCTGAGCTAGGTGCTCTTATGGTGTAATGGTTAGCACTCTGGACTTTGAATCCAGCGATCCGGGTTCAAATCCCGGTAGGAGCTTGATTTTGTGCGGCGTTGCAAGCATAGTATGTAGCGATGGCGCCAGCTGTCGTGTGGGGCTTTAGGAAAGCGTTTGCAATTTTGTTTGCGGATTGGCGAGTTAGTGCTGGTCTTATGGTGTAATGGTTAGCACTCTGGACTCTGAATCCAGCGATCCGGGTTCAAATCCCGGTAGGACCTCGTTTTGCGCCGCTTCTACCGGCCCTACAACGCCCCAGTTGTTGCTGCGTTGCGCACCTGCCACACGCTACAGCCGCGTCACGTTGTGTTGCCATGGTGTGTTGTATCGTGTCCCGGCGATCCGCTGCCGATTTAAGTGGTAGCTGCTGCTCTGGCAGAGCTCACCAAGCCTAACTGCCGACTTCGCTGACTGCACTACCAATTCTCCAAGACAGCCAGAGGGCTCATCGCAGCCTTCCGCGAGAACAATTGATCCCGTGGGTATCCATAACACGAAGAAATGCGACGTCAAAGCGAGTAGCAACCGGATGGCTCGAGGCGGGGATTGAAGCAAGCCTGGTGGCGAAAGAAGCATGCGAGCATGGCCGTAAGTGTAGGAGCACGACGATATGTGAAAGGGGTATGTGCAGCACATGTGGCATGTCCGTGAATACGTGAATTGCGTGCGATTCGAGCGGGATGCGGATTGGGCGTGTTGTGTCTGAGCTAGGTGCTCTTATCGTGTAATGGTTAGCACTCTGGACTCTGAATCCAGCGATCCGGGTTCAAATCCCGGTAGGAGCTTGATTTTGTGCGGCGTTGCAAGGCATAGTATGTAGCGATGGACGCCAGCTGTCGTGGTGGGGGCTTTAGGAAAAGCGTTTCGAAATTTTGTTTGCGGATTGGTGAGTTAATGCTGGTCCTAATGGTGGTAAATGGTTAGCACTCTGGGACTCTGAATCCAGCGATCCGGGTTCAAAATCCCGGGTAGGGACCTCGTTTTGCACCGCTTCTACCGGCCCCACAACGCCCCAGTTGTTGCTGCGTTGCGCACCTGCCACACGCTACAGCCGCGTCACGTTGTGTTGCCGTGGCTGTGTTATATCCGTGTCCCGGCGATCCGCTGCCGATTTAAGTGGTAGCTGCTGCTCTGGCAGAGCTCACCAAGCCTAACTGCCGACTTCGCTGACTGCACTACCAATTCTCCAAGACAGCCAGAGGGCTCATCGCAGCCTTCCGCGAGAACAATAGATCCCGTGGGTATTCAAAACACGAAGAAATGCGACGTCAAAGCGAGTAGCAACCGGATGGCTCGAGGCGGGGATTGAAGCAAGCCGGGTGGCGAAAGAAGCAGGCGAGCATGTCCGTAAGTGTAGGAGCACCATGATATGTGAAAGGGGTATGTGCAGCACATGGGGCACGTCCGTAAATACGTAAATTGCGTGCGATTTGAGCGGGTTGCGAATTGGGCGTGTTGTGTCTGAGCTAGGTGCTCTTATGGTGTAATGGTTAGCACTCTGGACTTTGAATCCAGCGATCCGGGTTCAAATCCCGGTAGGAGCTTGATTTTGTGCGGCGTTGCAGGCATAGAATGTAGCGATGGCGCCAGCTGTCGTGTGGGGTTTAGGAAAGCGTTTGAAATTTTGTTTTCGGATTGGCGAGTTAGTGCTGGGCTTATGGGTGTAATGGTAATCACTCTGGTGACTGAATCCAGCGGTCAGGTTTACAATCCCCGGGAGGGACCTCGTTTTGGGCCGCTTCTACCGTCCCTAACACCCCCAGAGTGGTTGTTTGTTAACCTAGCCTGCAACACACAAATCTCCCACTACTGTTATCTCCGTGCGGGGAGAGATCACGCCCCGTCGACCCCCCTACCCATCTAGGAAGTGGGGGCCCTGCGGCCTGAGCTAAGCAAGCCTAAGGCTGATCTTCCTGCTTTTCCAGTCTGTCTCTAGAAGACAGAGAGAGAGGGGGAAGGTCCTGCTTCCACAACAAAACACCGCCGCGCGGCCCCGCCAGTTACGAGTGCCGATCTAACACGATAGAAGACAAAAGACGCGGTCCGTAGTCGGGGTGTGGTGCTAGCACAGGTGGTGGTGGAGAGGAAGGAAGGAAGGATTTGATTTTCTTTTCTTAGTCTCTATATT
>NW_003303758.1:354230-355614 GCF_000142945.1 Phytophthora infestans T30-4 | reverse complement strand
CGGCCCTACAACGCCCCAGTTGTTGCTGCGTTGCGCACCTGTCCACACGCTACAGCCGCGTCACGTTGTGTTGCCGTGGTGTGTTATATCGTGTCCCGGCGATCCGCTGCCGATTTAAGTGGTAGCTGCTGCTCTGGCAGAGCTCACCAAGCCTAACTGCCGATTTCACTAACTGCACTACTAACTCTCCAGGACAGCCAGAGAGCTCATCGCAGCCTTCCGCGAGAGCAATAGATCCCGTGGGTACCCAAAACACAAAGAAATGCGACGTCAAAGCGAGTAGCAACCGGATGGCTCGAGGCGGGGATTGAAGCAAGCCTGGTGGCGAAAGAAGCATGCGAGCATGGCCGTAAGTGTAGGAGCACGATGATATGTGAAAGGGGTATGTGCAGCACATGTGGCATGTCCGTGAATACGTGAATTGCGTGCGATTCGAGCGGGTTGCGGATTGGGCGTGTTGTGGCTGAACTAGGTGCTCTAATGGTGTAATGGTTAGCACTCTGGACTTTGAATCCAGCGATCCGGGTTCAAATCTCGGTAGGACCTCGTTTTGCACCGCTTCTACCGGCCCTACAACGCCCCAGTTGTTGCTGCGTTGCGCACCTGCCACACGCTACAGCCGCGTCACGTTGTGTTGCCATGGTGTGTTGTATCGTGTCCCGGCGATCCGCTGCCGATTTAAGTGGTAGCTGCTGCTCTGGCAGAGCTCACCAAGCCTAACTGCCGATTTCGCTAACTGCACTACTAACTCTCCAGGACAGCCAGAGAGCTCATCGCAGCCTTCCGCGAGAACAATAGATCCCGTGGGTACCCAAAACACGAAGAAATGCGACGTCAAAGCGAGTAGCAACCGGATGGTTCGAGGCGGGGATTGAAGCAAGCCGGGTGGCGAAAGAAGCATGCGAGCATGGCCGTAAGTGTAGGAGCACGATGATATGTGAAAGGGGTATGTGCAGCACATATGGCATGTCCGTGAATACGTGAATTGCGTGCGATTCGAGAGGTTTGCGGATTGGGCGTGGTGTGTCTGGGCTAGGTGCTCTTATGGTGTAATGGCTAGCACTCTGGACTTTGAATCCAGCGATCCGGGTTCAAATCCCGGTAGGAGCTTGATTTTGTGCGGCGTTGCAAGCATAGTATGTAGCGATGGCGCCAGCTGTCGTGTGGGGCTTTAGGAAAGCGTTTGAAATTTTGTTTGCGGATTGGCGAGTTAGTGCTGGTCTTATGGTGTAATGGTTAGCACTCTGGACTCTGAATCCAGCGATCCGGGTTCAAATCCTCGGGAGGACCCTCGTTTTTGCGCCGCTTCTATCGGCCCCTACAACGCCCCCAATTGATTGCTGGCGTTGCGCACCTGTCACAACGCTACAGACCCGTCACCGTT
>NW_003303758.1:328123-354130 GCF_000142945.1 Phytophthora infestans T30-4 | reverse complement strand
TGTCACTACGTTTTTTTTTGCTTACAAAAAGTAAGTTAGACGGCGCCACCTAAATCGAGAACAAATTCGCTCTCAGTTCATTTCCTTCAAACAGAGGAAATGCGACGTCAAAGCGAGTAGCAACCGGATGGCTCGAGGCGGGGATTGAAGCAAGCCTGGTGGCGAAAGAAGCATGCGAGCATGGCCGTAAGTGTAGGAGCACGATGATATGTGAAAGGGGTATGTGCAGCACATGTGGCATGTCCGTGAATACGTGAATTGCGTGCGATTCGAGCGGGTTGCGGATTAAGCGTGTTGTGTCTGAGCTAGGTGCTCTTATGGTGTAATGGTTAGCACTCTGGACTTTGAATCCAGCGATCCGGGTTCAAATCCCGGTAGGACCTCGTTTTGCACCGCTTCTACCGGCCCTACAACGCCCCAGCTGTTGCTGCGTTGCGCACCTGCCACACGCTACAGCCGCGTCACGTTGTGTTTCCGTGGTGTGTTATATCGTGTCCCGGCGATCCGCTGCCGATTTAAGTGGTAGCTGCTGCTCTGGCAGAGCTCACCAAGCCTAACTGCCGACTTCGCTGACTGCACTACCAATTCTCCAAGACAGCCAGAGGGTTCATCGCAGCCTTCAGCGAGAACAATTGATCCCGTGGGTATCCATAACACGAAGAAATGCGACGTCAAAGCGAGTAGCAACCGGATGGCTCGAGGCGGGGATTGAAGCAAGCCTGGTGGCGAAAGAAGCATGCGAGCATGGCCGTAAGTGTAGGAGCACGATGATATGTGAAAGGGGTATGTGCAGCACATGTGGCATGTCCGTGAATACGTGAATTGCGTGCGATTCGAGCGGGTTCCGGATTGGGCGTGTTGTGTCTGAACTAGGTGCTCTAATGGTGTAATGGTTAGCACTCTGGACTTTGAATCCAGCGATCCGGGTTCAAATCCCGGTAGGACCTCGTTTTGCACCGCTTCTACCGGCCCTACAACGCCCCAGCTGTTGCTGCGTTGCGCACCTGCCACACGCTACAGCCGCGTCACGTTGTGTTGCCGTGGTGTGTTATATCGTGTCCCGGCGATCCGCTGCCGATTTAAGTGGTAGCTGCTGCTCTGGCAGAGCTCACCAAGCCTAACTGCCGACTTCGCTGACTGCACTACCAATTCTCCAAGACAGCCAGAGGGTTCATCGCAGCCTTCAGCGAGAACAATTGATCCCGTGGGTATCCATAACACGAAGAAATGCGACGTCAAAGCGAGTAGCAACCGGATGGCTCGAGGCGGGGATTGAAGCAAGCCTGGTGGAAAAAGAAGCATGCGAGCATGGCCGTAAGTGTAGGAGCACGACGATATGTGAAAGGGGTATGTGCAGCACATGTGCCATGTTCGTGAATACGTGAATTGCGTGCGATTCGAGCGGGTTGCGGATTGGGCGTGTTGTGTCTGAGCTAGGTGCTCTTATGGTGTAATGGTTAGCACCCTGGACTTTGAATCCAGCGATCCGGGTTCAAATCCCGGTAGGACCTCGTTTTGCACCGCTTCTACCGGCCCTACAACGGCTCAGTTGTTGCTGCGTTGCGCACCTGCCACACGCTACAGTCGCGTCACGTTGTGTTGCGGTGGTGTGTTATATCGTGTCCTGGCGATCCGCTGCCGATTTAAGTGGTAGCTGCTGCTCTGGCAGAGCTCACCAAGCCTAACTGCCGACTTCGCTGACTGCACTACCAATTCTCCAAGACAGCCAGAGGGCTCATCGCAGCCTTCCGCGAGAACAATTGATCCCGTGGGTATCCAAAACACGAAGAAATGCGACGTCAAAGCGAGTAGCAACCGGATGGCTCGAGGCGGGGATTGAAGCAAGCCGGGTGGCGAAAGAAGCATGCGAGCATGGCCGTAAGTGTAGGAGCACGATGATATGTGAAAGGGGTATGTGCAGCACATGGGGCATGTCCGTAAATACGTGAATTGCGTGCGATTCGAGCGGGTTGCGGATTGGGCGTGTTGTGTCTGAGCTAGGTGCTCTTATGGTGTAATGGTTAGCACTCTGGACTTTGAATCCAGCGATCCGGGTTCAAATCCCGGTAGGAGCTTGATTTTGTGCGGCGTTGCAAGCATAGTATGTAGCGATGGCGCCAGCTGTCGTGTGGGGCTTTAGAAAAGCGTTTGAAATTTTGTTTGAGGATTGGCGAGTTAGTGCTGGTCTTATGGTGTAATGGTTAGCACTCTGGATTCTGAATCCAACGATCCAGATTCAAATCCCGGTAGGAGGTCGTTTCGCGCCGCTTCTACCGGCCCTACCACGCTCCACTTGTTGCTGCGTTGCGAACCTGCCCACACGCTAGAGCCGCGTCACGTTGTGTTGCCATGGTGTGTTGTATCGTGTCCCGGCGATCCGCTGCCGATTTAAGTGGTAGCTGCTGCTCTGGCAGAGCTCACCAAGCCTAACTGCCGATTTCGCTAACTGCACTACTAACTCTCCAGGACAGCCAGAGAGCTCATCGTAGCCTTCCGCGAGAGCAATAGATCCCGTGGGTATCCCAAAACACGAAGAAATGCGACGTCAAAGCGAGTAGCAAACCGGATGGTTCGAGGCGGGGGATTGAAAGCAAAGCCTGGTGGCGGAAAGAAAGCATGCGAGCATGGCCGTAAGTGTAGGAGCACGACGATATGTGAAAAGGGGTATGTGCAGCACATGTGGGCATGTCCAGTGAAATACGTGAATTGCTTGCGAATTCGAGCGGGGTTGCGGATTGGGCGTGTTGTGTCTGAGCTAGGTGCTCTTATGGTGTAATGGTTAGCCCTCTGGACCTTTGAATCCAGCGATCCGGGTTCAAATCCCGGTAGGAGCGTTGAATTTTGTGCGGCGTTGCAAGCATAGTAATGTAGCGAATGGCGCCAGCTGTCGTGTGGGGCTTTGAGGAAAGCGTTTGAAATTTTGTTTGCGGGATTGGTGAGTTAGTGCTGGGTCTTATGGGTGTAATGGTTAGCACTCTGGACTCTGAATCCAGCCGATCCGGGGTTCAAATCCCGGTAGGACCTCGTTTTTGCACCGCTTTCTACCGGGCCCTACAAACGCCCCAGTTGTTGCTGCGTTGCGCAACCTGCCACAACGCTACAGCCGCGTCACGTTGTGTTGCCGTGGTGTGTTAATATCGTAGTCCCGGGCGATCCGCCTGCCGGAATTTAAGTGGTAGCTGCTGCCTCTGGCAGAGCTCACCAAGGCTTAACCGCCGACTTTCGCTGACTGCACTACCAATTCTACAAGACAGCCAGATGGGTTCATCGCAGCCTTCAGCGAGAACAATTGATCCCGTGGGTATCCAAAACACGAAGAAATGCGACGTCAAAGCGAGTAGCACCCGGATGGCTCGAGGCGGGGATTGAAGCAAGCCTGGTGGCGAAAGAAGCATGCGAGCATGGTCGTAAGTGTAGGAGCACGACGATATGTGAAAGTGATATGTGCAGCACATGTGGCATGTCCATGAATACGTGAATTGCGTGCGATTCGAGCGGGTTGCGGATTGGGCGTGTTGTGTCTGAACTAGGTGCTCTTATGGTGTAATGGTTAGCACTCTGGACTTTGAATCCAGCGATCCGGGTTCAAATCCCGGCAGGAGCTTGATTTTGTGCGGCGTTGCAAGCATAGTATGTAGCGATGGCGCCAGCTGTCGTGTGGGGCTTTAAGAAAGCGTTTGAAATTTTGTTTGCGGATTGGTGAGTTAGTGCTGGTCTTATGGTGTAATGGTTAGCACTCTGGACTCTGAATCCAGCGATCCGGGTTCAAATCCCGGTAGGACCTCGTTTTGCACCGCTTCTACCGGCCCTACAACGCCCCAGTTGTTGCTGCGTTGCGCACCTGCCACACGCTACAGCCGCGTCACGTTGTGTTGCCGTGGTGTGTTATATCGTGTCCCGGCGATCCGCTGCCGATTTAAGTGGTAGCTGCTGCTCTGGCAGAGCTCACCAAGCCTAACTGCCGACTTCGCTGACTGCACTACCAATTCTCCAAGACAGCCAGAGGGCTCATCGCAGCCTTCCGCGAGAACAATAGATCCCGTGGGTATCCATAACACGAAGGAAAATGCGACGTCAAAGCGAGTAGCACCGGGATGGCTCGAGGCGAGGATTGAAGCAAGCCTGGTGGCGAAAGAAGCATGCGAGCATGCCCGTAAGTGTAGGAAGCACGACGATATGTGAAAGGGGTATGTGCAGCACATGTGGCATGTCCGTGAATACGTGAATTGCGTGCGATTCGAGCGGGTTGCGGATTGGGCGTGTTGTGTCTGAGCTAGGTGCTCTTATGGTGTAATGGTTAGCACTCTGGACTCTGAATCCAGCGATCCGGGTTCAAATCCCGGTAGGACCTCGTTTTGCACCGCTTCTACCGGCTCTACAACGCCCCAGCTGTTTGCTGCGTTGCGCACCTGCCACACGCTACAGCCGCGTCACGTTGTGTTGCCGTGGTGTGTTATATCGTGTCCCGGCGATCCGCTGCCGATTTAAGTGGTAGCTGCTGCTCTGGCAGAGCTCACCAAGCCTAACTGCCGACTTCGCTGACTGCACTACCAATTCTCCAAGACAGCCAGAGGGTTCATCGCAGCCTTCCGCGAGAACAATTGATCCCGTAGGTATCCATAACACGAAGAAATGCGACGTCAAAGCGAGTAGCAACCGGATGGCTCGAGGCGGGGATTGAAGCAAGCCTGGTGGCGAAAGAAGCATGCGAGCATGGCCGTAAGTGTAGGAGCACGATGATATGTGAAAGGGGTATGTGCAGCACATGGGGCATGTCCGTAAATACGTGAATTGCGTGCGATTCGAGCGGGTTGCGGATTGGACGTGGTGTGTCTGAGCTAGGTGCTCTTATGGTGTAATGGTTAGCACTCTGGACTTTGAATCCAGCGATCCGGGTTCAAATCCCGGTAGGAGCTTGATTTTGTGCGGCGTTGCAAGCATAGTATGTAGCGATGGCGCCAGCTGTCGTGTGGGGCTTTTAGGAAAGCGTTTGAAATTTCGTTGCGGATTGGCGAGTTAGTGCTGGTCTTATGGTGTAATGGTTAGCACTCTGGACTCTGAATCCAGCGATCCGGGTTCAAATTCCGGTAGGACCTCGTTTTGCGCCGCTCCTACCGGCCCCACAACGCCCCAGCTGTTGCTGCGTTGCGCACCTGCCACACGCTACAGCCGCGTCACGTTGTGTTGCCATGGTGTGCTGTATCGTGTCCCGGCGATCCGCTGCCGATTTAAGTGGTAGCTGCTGCTCTGGCAGAGCTCACCAAGCCTAACTGCCGATTTCACTAACTGCACTACTAACTCTCCAGGACAGCCAGGGGGTTCATCGCAGCCTTCCGCGAGAACAATAGATCCCGTGGGTATCCATAACACGAGGAAATGCGACGTCAAAGCGAGTAGCAACCGGATGGCTCGAGGCGGGGATTGAAGCAAGCCTGGTGGCGAAAGAAGCATGCGAGCATGGCCGTAAGTGTAGGAGCACGACGATATGTGAAAGGGGTATGTGCAGCACATGTGGCATGTCCGTGAATACGTGAATTGCGTGCGATTCGAGCGGGTTGCGGATTGGGCGTGTTGTGTCTGAGCTAGGTGCTCTTATGGTGTAATGGTTAGCACTCTGGACTTTGAATCCAGCGATCCGGGTTCAAATCCCGGTAGGAGCTTGATTTTGTGCGGCGTTGCAAGCATAGTATGTAGCGATGGCGCCAGCTGTCGTGTGGGGCTTTAGGAAAGCGTTTGAAATTTTGTTTGCGGATTGGCGAGTTAGTGCTGGTCTTATGGTGTAATGGTTAGCACTCTGGACTCTGAATCCAGCGATCCGGGTTCAAATCCCGGTAGGACCTCGTTTTGCACCGCTTCTACCGGCCCTACAACGCCCCAGCTGTTGCTGCGTTGCGCACCTGCCACACGCTACAGCCGCGTCACGTTGTGTTGCCGTGGTGTGTTATATCGTGTCCCGGCGATCCGCTGCCGATTTAAGTGGTAGCTGCTGCTCTGGCAGAGCTCACCAAGCCTAACTGCCGATTTCGCTAACTGCACTACTAACTCTCCAGGACAGCCAGAGAGCTCATCGCAGCCTTCAGCGAGAACAATTGATCCCGTGGGTATCCAAAACACGAAGAAATGCGACGTCAAAGCGAGTAGCAACCGGATGGCTCGAGGCGGGGATTGAAGCAAGCCTGGTGGCGAAAGAAGCATGCGAGCATGGCCGTAAGTGTAGGAGCACGATGATATGTGAAAGGGGTATGTGCAGCACATGTGGCATGTCCGTGAATACGTGAATTGCGTGCGATTCGAGCGGGTTGCGGATTGGGCGTGTTGTGGCTGAACTAGGTGCTCTAATGGTGTAATGGTTAGCACTCTGGACTCTGAATCCAGCGATCCGGGTTCAAATCCCGGTAGGACCTCGTTTTGCACCGCTTCTACCGGCCCTACAACGCCCCAGCTGTTGCTGCGTTGCGCACCTGCCACACGCTACAGCCGCGTCACGTTGTGTTGCCGTGGTGTGTTATATCGTGTCCCGGCGATCCGCTGCCGATTTAAGTGGTAGCTGCTGCTCTGGCAGAGCTCACCAAGCCTAACTGCCGACTTCGCTGACTGCACTACCAATTCTCCAAGACAGCCAGAGCCATTATCGCAGCCTTCCGCGAGAACAATAGATCCCGTGGGTATCCATAACACGAAGAAATGCGACGTCAAAGCGAGTAGCAACCGGATGGCTCGAGGCGGGGATTGAAGCAAGCCTGGTGGCGAAAGAAGCATGCGAGCATGGCCGTAGGTGTAGGAGCACGATGATATGTGAAAGTGGTATCCATAACACGAAGAAATGCGACGTCAAAGCGAGTAGCAACCGGATGGCTCGAGGCGGGGATTGAAGCAACCCTGGTGGCGAAAGAAGCATGCGAGCATGGCCGTAAGTGTAGGAGCACGATGATATGTGAAAGGGGTATGTGCAGCACATGTGGCATGTCCGTGAATACGTGAATTGCGTGCGATTCGAGCGGGTTGCGGATTGGGCGTGTTGTGGCTGAACTAGGTGCTCTAATGGTGTAATGGTTAGCACTCTGGACTTTGAATCCAGCGATCCGGGTTCAAATCCCGGTAGGACCTCGTTTTGCACCGCTTCTACCGGCCCTACAACGCCCCAGTTGTTGCTGCGTTGCGCACCTGCCACACGCTACAGCCGCGTCACGTTGTGTTGCCGTGGTGTGTTATATCGTGTCCCGGCGATCCGCTGCCGATTTAAGTGGTAGCTGCTGCTCTGGCAGAGCTCACCAAGCCTAACTGCCGACTTCGCTGACTGCACTACCAATTCTCCAAGACAGCCAGAGAGCTCATCGCAGCTTTCCGCGAGAAACAATAGATCCCGTGGGTACCCAAAACACGAAGAAATGCGACGTCAAAGCGAGTAGCAACCGGATGGCTCGAGGCGGGGATTGAAGCAAGCCTGGTGGCGAAAGAAGCATGCGAGCATGGCCGTAAGTGTAGGAGCACGACGATATGTGAAAGGGGTATGTGCAGCACATGTGGCATGTCCATGAATACGTGAATTGCGTGCGATTCGAGCGGGTTGCGGATTGGGCGTGGTGTGTCTGAGCTAGGTGCTCTTATGGTGTAATGGTTAGCACTCTGGACTTTGAATCCAGCGATCCGGGTTCAAATCCCGGTAGGAGCTTGATTTTGTGCGGCGTTGCAAGCATAGTATGTAGCGATGGCGCCAGCTGTCGTGTGGGGCTTTAGAAAAGCGTTTGAAATTTTGTTTGCGGATTGGCGAGTTAGTGCTGGTCTTATGGTGTAATGGTTAGCACTCTGGACTCTGAATCCAGCGATCCGGGTTCAAATCCCGGTAGGACCTCGTTTTGCGCCGCTTCTACCGGCCCTACAACGCCCCAGTTGTTGCTGCGTTGCGCATCTGCCACACGCTACAGCCGCGTCACGTTGTGTTGCCATGGTGTGTTGTATCGTGTCCCGGCGATCCGCTGCCGATTTAAGTGGTAGCTGCTGCTCTGGCAGAGCTCACCAAGCCTAACTGCCGATTTCGCTAACTGCACTACTAACTCTCCAGGACAGCCAGAGAGCTCATCGCAGCCTTCCGCGAGAACAATAGATCCCGTGGGTACCCAAAACACGAAGAAATGCGACGTCAAAGCGAGTAGCAACCGGATGGTTCGAGGCGGGGATTGAAGCAAGCCGGGTGGCGAAAGAAGCATGCGAGCATGGCCGTAAGTGTAGGAGCACGATGATATGTGAAAGGGGTATGTGCAGCACATATGGCATGTCCGTGAATACGTGAATTGCGTGCGATTCGAGCGGGTTGCGGATTGGGCGTGGTGTGTCTGAGCTAGGTGCTCTTATGGTGTAATGGTTAGCACTCTGGACTTTGAATCCAGCGATCCGGGTTCAAATCCCGGTAGGAGCTTGATTTTGTGCGGCGTTGCAAGCATAGTATGTAGCGATGGCGCCAGCTGTCGTGTGGGGCTTTAGAAAAGCGTTTGAAATTTTGTTTGCGGATTGGCGAGTTAGTGCTGGTCTTATGGTGTAATGGTTAGCACTCTGGACTCTGAATCCAGCGATCCGGGTTCAAATCCCGGTAGGACCTCGTTTTGCGCCGCTTCTACCGGCCCTACAACGCCCCAGTTGTTGCTGCGTTGCGCACCTGCCACACGCTACAGCCGCGTCACGTTGTGTTGCCATGGTGTGTTGTATCGTGTCCCGGCGATCCGCTGCCGATTTAAGTGGTAGCTGCTGCTCTGGCAGAGCTCACCAAGCCTAACTGCCGATTTCGCAGACCACACTCTTAATTCTCCGGGACAGCCAGAGAGCTCATCGCAGCCTTCCGCGAGAGCAATAGATCCCGTGGGTACCCAAAACACGAAGAAATGCGACGTCAAAGCGAGTAGCAACCGGATGGTTCGAGGCGGGGATTGAAGCAAGCCGGGTGGCTAAAGAAGCATGCGAGCATGGCCGTAAGTGTAGGAGCACGATGATATGTGAAAGGGGTATGTGCAGCACATATGGCATGTCCGTGAATACGTGAATTGCGTGCGATTTCGAGCGGGTTGTCGGAATGGGGCGTGGTGTGTTCTGAGCTAAGTGCTTCTCTATGTGTGTAATGTGTTAGCACTCTGGGACTTTGAATTCCAGCGATCCGGGTTCAAATCTCGGTAGGAGCTTGATTTTGTGCGGCGTTGCAGGCATAGAATGTAGCGATGGCGCCAGCTGTCGTGTGGGGCTTTAGGAAAGCGTTTGAAATTTTGTTTGCGGATTGGCGAGATAGTGCTGGTCTTATGGTGTAATGGTTAGCACTCTGGACTCTGAATCTCAGCGATCCGGGTTCAAATCTCGGTAGGACCTCGTTTGCGTCGCTTTCTACCGGCCCTACAACGCCCCAGTTGCTGCTGCGTTGCGCATCTGCCACACGCTACAGCCGCGTCACGTTGAGGTTGCCTTGGTGTGTTGTATCGTGTCCCGGCGATCCGCTGCCGATTTAAGTGGTAGCTGCTGCTCTGGCAGAGCTCACCAAGCCTAACTGCCGATTTCGCTAACTGCACTACTAACTCTCCAGGACAGCCAGAGAGCTCATCGCAGCCTTCCGCGAGAACAATAGATCCCGTGGGTACCCAAAACACGAAGAAATGCGACGTCAAAGCGAGTAGCAACCGGATGGTTCGAGGCGGGGATTGAAGCAAGCCGGGTGGCGAAAGAAGCATGCGAGCATGGCCGTAAGGGTAGGAGCACGATGATATGTGAAAGGGGTATGTGCAGCACATATGGCATGTCCGTAAATACGTGAATTGCGTGCGATTCGAGCGGGTTGCGGATTGGGCGTGGTGTGTCTGAGCTAGGTGCTCTTATGGTGTAATGGTTAGCACTCTGGACTTTGAATCCAGCGATCCGGGTTCAAATCCCGGTAGGAGCTTGATTTTGTGCGGCGTTGCAAGCATAGTATGTAGCGATGGCGCCAGCTGTCGTGTGGGGCTTTAGGAAAGCGTTTGAAATTTTGTTTGCGGATTGGCGAGTTAGTGTTGGTCTTATGGTGTAATGGTTAGCACTCTGGACTCTGAATCCAGCGATCCGGGTTCAAATCCCGGTAGGACCTCGTTTTGCGCCGCTTCTACCGGCCCTACAACGCCCCAGTTGCTGCTGCGTTGCGCACCTGCCACACGCTACAGCCGCGTCACGTTGTGTTGCCATGGTGTGTTGTATCGTGTCCCGGCGATCCGCTGCCGATTTAAGTGGTAGCTGCTGCTCTGGCAGAGCTCACCAAGCCTAACTGCCGATTTCACTAACTGCACTACTAACTCTCCAGGACAGCCAGAGAGCTCATCGCAGCCTTCCGCAAGAACAATAGATCCTGTGGATATCCAAATCACGAAGAAATGCGACGTCAAAGCGAGTAGCAACCGGATGGTTCGAGGCGGGGATTGAAGCAAGCCGGGTGGCGAAAGAAGCATGCGAGCATGGCCGTAAGTGTAGGAGCACGATGATATGTGAAAGGGGTATGTGCAGCACATATGGCATGTCCGTGAATACGTGAATTGCGTGCGATTCGAGCGGGTTGCGGATTGGGCATGGTGTGTCTGAGCTAGGTGCTCTTATGGTGTAATGGTTAGCACTCTGGACTTTGAATCCAGCGATCCGGGTTCAAATACCGGTAGGAGCTTGATTTTGTGCGGCGTTGCAAGCATAGTATGTAGCGATGGCGCCAGCTGTCGTGTGGGGCTTTAGGAAAGCGTTTGAAATTTTGTTTGCGGATTGGTGAGTTAGTGCTGGTCTTATGGTGTAATGGTTAGCACTCTGGACTCTGAATCCAGCGATCCGGGTTCAAATCCCGGTAGGACCTCGTTTTGCACCGCTTCTACCGGCCCTACAACGCCCCAGTTGTTGCTGCGTTGCGCACCTGCCACACGCTACAGCCGCGTCACGTTGTGTTGCCGTGGTGTGTTATATCGTGTCCCGGCGATCCGCTGCCGATTTAAGTGGTAGCTGCTGCTCTGGCAGAGCTCACCATGCTTAACTGCCGACTTCGCTGACTGCACTACCAATTCTCCAAGACAGCCAGAGGGCTCATCGCAGCCTTCCGCGAGAACAATAGATCCCGTGGGTGTCCATAACGCGAAGAAATGCGACGTCAAAGCGAGTAGCAACCGGATGGCTCGAGGCGGGGATTGAAGCAAGCCTGGTGGCGAAAGAAGCATGCGAGCATGGCCGTAAGTGTAGGAGCACGACGATATGTGAAAGGGGTATGTGCAGCACATGTGGCATGTCCGTAAATACGTGAATTGCGTGCGATTCGAGCGGGTTGCGGATTGGGCGTGTTGTGTCTGAGCTAGGTGCTCTTATGGTGTAATGGTTAGCACCCTGGACTTTGAATCCAGCGATCCGGGTTCAAATCCCGGTAGGACCTCGTTTTGCACCGCTTCTACCGGCCCTACAACGGCTCAGTTGTTGCTGCGTTGCGCACCTGCCACACGCTACAGCCGCGTCACGTTGTGTTGCCGTGGTGTGTTATATCGTGTCCCGGCGATCCGCTGCCGATTTAAGTGGTAGCTGCTGCTCTGGCGGAGCTCACCAAGCCTAACTGCCGATTTCGCTAACTGCACTACCAATTCTCTAAGACAGCCAGAGGGTTCATCGCAGCCTTCCGCGAGAACAATAGATCCCGTGGGTATCCATAACACGAAGAAATGCGACGTCAAAGCGAGTAGCAACCGGATGGCTCGAGGCGGGGATTGAAGCAAGCCTGGTGGCGATAGAAGCATGCGAGCATGGCCGTAGGTGTAGGAGCACGATGATATGTGAAAGTGGTATCCATAACACGAAGAAATGCGACGTCAAAGCGAGTAGCAACCGGATGGCTCGAGGCGGGGATTGAAGCAAGCCTGGTGGCGAAAGAAGCATGCGAGCATGGCCGTAAGTGTAGGAGCACGATGATATGTGGAAGGGGTACGTGCAGCACATGTGGCATGTCCGTGAATACGTGAATTGGGTGCCATTCGAGCAGGTTGCGGATTTGGCGTGGTGTGTCTGGGCTAGGTGCTCTTATGGTGTAATGGTTAGCACTCTGGACTTTGAATCCAGCGATCCGGGTTCAAATCCCGGTAGGACCTCGTTTTGCACCGCTTCTACCGGCCCTACAACGCCCCAGTTGTTGCTGCGTTGCGCACCTGCCACACGCTACAGCCGCGTCACGTTGTGTTGCCGTGGTGTGTTTTATCGTGTCCCGGCGATCCGCTGCCGATTTAAGTGGTAGCTGCTGCTCTGGCAGAGCTCACCAAGCCTAACTGCCGACTTCGCTGACTGCACTACCAATTCTCCAAGACAGCCAGAGGGCTCATCGCAGCCTTCCGCGAGAACAATAGATCCCGTGGGTATCCAAAACACGAAGAAATGCGACGTCAAAGCGAGTAGCAACCGGATGGCTCGAGGCGGGGATTGAAGCAAGCCTGGTGGCGAAAGAAGCATGCGAGCATGGCCGTAAGTGTAGGAGCACGACGATATGTGAAAGGGGTATGTGCAGCACATGTGGCATGTCCATGAATACGTGAATTGCGTGCGATTCGAGCGGGTTGCGGATTGGGCGTGTTGTGTCTGAGCTAGGTGCTCTTATGGTGTAATGGTTAGCACTCTGGACTTTGAATCCAGCGATCCGGGTTCAAATCCCGGTAGGAGCTTGATTTTGTGCGGCGTTGCAAGCATAGTATGTAGCGATGGCGCCAGCTGTCGTGTGGGGCTTTAGGAAAGCGTTTGAAATTTTGTTTGCGGATTGGTGAGTTAGTGCTGGTCTTATGGTGTAATGGTTAGCACTCTGGACTCTGAATCCAGCGATCCGGGTTCAAATCCCGATAGGACCTCGTTTTGCACCGCTCCTACCGGCCCCACAACGTCCCAGTTGTTGCTGCGTTGCGCACCTGCCACACGCTACAGCCGCGTCACGCTGTGTTGCCGTGGTGTGTTGTATCGTGTCCTGGCGATCCGCTGCCGATTTAAGTAGTAGTTGCTGCTCTGGCAGAGCTCACCAAGCCTAACTGCCGACTTCGCTGACCGCACTACCAATTCTCCAGGACAGCCAGAGAGCTCATTGCAGCCTTCCGCGAGAACAATAGATCTCGTGGATATCCAAAATACGAAGAAATGCGACGTCAAAGCGAGTAGCAACCGGATGGCTCGAAGCCGGGGATCTGAAGCACGCCGGGTGGCAGAATAAGCATGCCGGGCCATGGCCGTGAAGTTGTAGGAGCCCGATGATCTGTGAAAAGGGGTACGTGGCAAGCACATGGGGGCATGTCCGTGAATATGTGAATTGCGTGCGATTCGAGCGGGTTGCGGATTGGGCGTGGTGTGTCTGGGCTAGGTGCTCTTATGGTGTAATGGTTAGCACTCTGGACTCTGAATCCAGCGATCCGGGCTCAAATCCCGGTAGGAGCTTGATTTTGTGCGGCGTTGCAAGCATAGAATGTAGCGATGGCGCCAGCTGTCGTGTGGGGCTTTATGAAAGCGTTTGAAATTTTGTTTGCGGATTGGTGAGCTAGTGCTGGTCTTATGGTGTAATGGTTAGCACTCTGGACTCTGAATCCAGCGATCCGGGTTCAAATCCCGGTAGGAGCTTGATTTTGTGCGGCGTTGCAAGCATAGTATGTAGCGATGGCGCCAGCTGTCGTGTGGGGCTTTAGGAAAGCGTTTGAAATTTTGTTTGCGGATTGGTGAGTTAGTGCTGTAATGGTTAGCACTCTGGACTCTGAATCCAGCGATCCGGGTTCAAATCCCGGTAGGACCTCGTTTTGCACCGCTTCTACCGGCCCTACAACGCCCCAGTTGTTGCTGCGTTGCGCACCTGCCACACGCTACAGCCGCGTCACGTTGTGTTGCCGTGGTGTGTGATATCGTGTCCCGGCGATCCGCTGCCGATTTAAGTGGTAGCTGCTGCTCTGGCAGAGCTCACCAAGCCTAACTGCCGACTTCGCTGACTGCACTACCAATTCTCCAAGACAGCCAGAGGGCTCATCGCAGCCTTCCGCGAGAACAATAGATCCCGTGGGTACCCAAAACACGAAGAAATGCGACGTCAAAGCGAGTAGCAACCGGATGGTTCGAGGCGGGGATTGAAGCAAGCCGGGTGGCTAAAGAAGCATGCGAGCATGGCCGTAAGTGTAGGAGCACGATGATATGTGAAAGGGGTATGTGCAGCACATGGGGCATGTCCGTAAATACGTGAATTGCGTGCGATTCGAGCGGGTTGCGGATTGAACGTGGTGTGTCTGAGCTAGGTGCTCTTACGGTGTAATGGTTAGCACTCTGGACTTTGAATCCAGCGATCCGGGTTCAAATCCCGGTAGGAGCTTGATTTTGTGCGGCGTTGCAAGCATAGTATGTAGCGATGGCGCCAGCTGTCGTGTGGGGCTTTAGGAAAGCGTTTGCAATTTTGTTTGCGGATTGGCGAGTTAGTGCTGGTCTTATGGTGTAATGGTTAGCACTCTGGACTCTGAATCCAGCGATCCGGGTTCAAATCCCGGTAGGACCTCGTTTCGCGCCGCTCCTACCGGCCCCACAACGCCCCGGTTGTTGCTGCGTTGCGCATCTGCCACACGCTACAGCCGCGTCACGTTGTGTTGCCATGGTGTGCTGTATCGTGTCCCGGCGATCCGCTGCCGATTTAAGTGGTAGCTGCTGCTCTGGCAGAGCTCACCAAGCCTAACTGCCGATTTCGCTAACTGCACTACTAACTCTCCAGGACAGCCAGAGAGCTCATCGCAGCCTTCCGCGAGAACAATAGATCCCGTGGGTACCCAAAACACGAAGAAATGCGACGTCAAAGCGAGTAGCAACCGGATGGTTCGAGGCGGGGATTGAAGCAAGCCGGGTGGCGAAAGAAGCATGCGAGCATGGCCGTAAGTGTAGGAGCACGATGATATGTGAAAGGGGTATGTGCAGCACATATGGCATGTCCGTGAATACGTGAATTGCGTGCGATTCGAGAGGTTTGCGGATTGGGCGTGGTGTGTCTGAGCTAGGTGCTCTTATGGTGTAATGGCTAGCACTCTGGACTCTGAATCCAGCGATCCGGGTTCAAATCCCGGTAGGACCTCGTTTTGCGCCGCTTCTACCGGCCCTACAACGCCCCAGTTGTTGCTGCGTTGCGCACCTGCCACACGCTACAGCCGCGTCACGTCGTGTTGCCATGGTGTGTTGTATCGTGTCCCGGCGATCCGCTGCCGATTTAAGTGGTAGCTGCTGCTCTGGCAGAGCTCACCAAGCCTAACTGCCGATTTCGCTAACTGCACTACTAACTCTCCAGGACAGCCAGAGGGTTCATCGCAGCCTTCAGCGAGAACAATTGATCCCGTGGGTATCCAAAACACGAAGAAATGCGACGTCAAAGCGAGTAGCAACCGGATGGTTCGAGGCGGGGATTGAAGCAAGCCGGGTGGCGAAAGAAGCATGCGAGCATGGCCGTAAGTGTAGGAGCACGATGATATGTGAAAGGGGTATGTGCAGCACATATGGCATGTCCGTGAATACGTGAATTGCGTGCGATTCGAGCGGGTTGCGGATTGGGCGTGGTGTGTCTGAGCTAGGTGCTCTTATGGTGTAATGGTTAGCACTCTGGACTTTGAATCCAGCGATCCGGGTTCAAAACCGGTAGGAGCTTGATTTTGTGCGGCGTTGCAAGCATAGTATGTAGCGATGGCGCCAGCTGTCGTGTGGGGCTTTAGGAAAGCGTTTGCAATTTTGTTTGCGGATTGGCGAGTTAGTGCTGGTCTTATGGTGTAATGGTTAGCACTCTGGACTCTGAATCCAGCGATCCGGGTTCAAATCCCGGTAGGACCTCGTTTTGCGCCGCTCCTACCGGCCCCACAACGCCCCAGTTGTTGCTGCGTTGCGCACCTGCCACACGCTACAGCCGCGTCACGTTGTGTTGCCATGGTGTGCTGTATCGTGTCCCGGCGATCCGCTGCCGATTTAAGTGGTAGCTGCTGCTCTGGCAGAGCTCACCAAGCCTAACTGCCGATTTCGCTAACTGCACTACTAACTCTCCAGGACAGCCAGAGAGCTCATCGCAGCCTTCCGCGAGAGCAATAGATCCCGTGGGTACCCAAAACACGAAGAAATGCGACGTCAAAGCGAGTAGCAACCGGATGGTTCGAGGCGGGGATTGAAGCAAGCCGGGTGGCGAAAGAAGCATGCGGGCATGGCCGTAAGTGTAGGAGCACGATGATATGTGAAAGGGATACGTGCAGCACATGAGGCATGTCCGTGAATACGTGAATTGCGTGCGATTCGAGCGGGTTCCGGATTGGGCGTGGTGTGTCTGGGCTAGGTGCTCTTATGGTGTAATGGCTAGCACTCTGGACTTTGAATCCAGCGATCCGGGTTCAAATCACGGTAGGAGCTTGATTTTGTGCGGCGCTGCAAGCATAGTATGTAGCGATGGCGCCAGCTGTCGTGTGGGGCTTTAGGAAAGCGTTTGAAATTTTGTTTGCGGACTGGCGAGTTAGTGCTGGTCTTATGGTGTAATGGTTAGCACTCTGGACTCTGAATCCAGCGATCCGGGTTCAAATCCCGGTGGGACCTCGTTTTGCACCGCTCCAACCGGCCCCACAACGCCCCAGTTGTTGCTGCGTTGCGCACCTGCCACACGCTACAGCCGCGTCACGTTGTGTTGCCGTGGTGTGTTGTATCGTGTCCCGGCGATCCGCTGCCGATTTAAGTGGTAGCTGCTGCTCTGGCAGAGCTCACCAAGCCTAACTGCCGATTTCGCTGACTGCACTACTAACTCTCCGGGACAGCCAGAGAGCTCATCGCAGCCTTCCGCGAGAACAATAGATCCCGTGGGTACCTAAAACACGAAGAAATGCGACGTCAAAGCGAGTAGCAACCCGATGGTTCGAGGCGGGGATTGAAGCAAGCCGGGTGGCGAAAGAAGCATGCGAGCATGGCCGTAAGTGTAGGAGCACGATGATATGTGAAAGGGGTATGTGCAGCACATGTGGCATGTCCGTGAATATGTGAATTGCGTGCGATTCGAGAGGGTTGCGGATTGGGCGTGGTGTGTCTGAGCTAGGTGCTCTTATGGTGTAATGGCTAGCACTCTGGACTTTGAATCTAGCGATCCGGGTTCAAATCCCGGTAGGAGCTTGATTTTGTGCGGCGTTGCAAGCATAGTATGTAGCGATGGCGCCAGCTGTCGTGTGGGGCTTTAGGAAAGCGTTTGCAATTTTGTTTGCGGATTGGCGAGTTAGTGCTGGTCTTATGGTGTAATAATTAGCACTCTGGACTCTGAATCCAGCGATCCGGGTTCAAATCCCGGTAGGACCTCGTTTTGCACCGCTCCTACCGGCCCCACAACGCCCCAGTTGTTGCTGCGTTGCGCACCTGCCACACGCTACAGCCACGTCACGTTGTGTTGCCGTGGTGTGTTGTATCGTGTCCCGGCGATCCGCTGCCGATTTAAGTGGTAGCTGCTGCTCTGGCAGAGCTCACCAAGCCTAACTGCCGATTTCGCAGACCGCACTCTTAATTCTCCAGGACGGCCAGAGAGCTCATTGCAGCCTTCCGCAAGAACCATAGATCCTGTGGATATCTCAAACACGAAGAAATGCGACGTCAAAGCGAGTAGCAACCGGATGGTTCGAGGCGGGAATTGATGCAAGCCGGGCGGCGAAAGAAGCATGCGGGCATGGCCGTAAGTGTAGGGGCACAATGATATGCGAGAGGAATACGTGCAGCACATGAGGCATGTCCGTAAATACGGGAATTGCGTGCGGTTCGAGCGGGTTGCGGATTGGGCGTGGTGTGTCTGAGCTAGGTGCTCTTATGGTGTAATGGTTAGCACTCTGGACTTTGAATCCAGCGATCCGGGTTCAAATCCCGGTAGGAGCTTGATTTTGTGCGGCGTTGCAAGCATAATATGTAGCGATGGCGCCAGCTGTCGTGTGGGGCTTTAGGAAAGCGTTTGGAATTTTGTTTGCGGATTGGCGAGTTAGTGCTGGTCTTATGGTGTAATGGTTAGCACTCTGGACTCTGAATCCAGCGATCCGGGTTCAAATCCCGGTAGGACCTCGTTTTGCGCCGCTTCTACCGGCCCTACAACGCCCCAGTTGTTGCTGCGTTGCGCACCTGCCACACGCTACAGCCGCGTCACGTTGTGTTGCCATGGTGTGTTGTATCGTGTCCCGGCGATCCGCTGCCGATTTAAGTGGTAGCTGCTGCTCTGGCAGAGCTCACCAAGCCTAACTGCCGATTTCGCTAACTGCACTACTAACTCTCCAGGACAGCCAGAGAGCTCATCGCAGCCTTCCGCGAGAGCAATAGACCCCGTGGGTACCCAAAACACGAAGAAATGCGACGTCAAAGCGAGTAGCAACCGGATGGTTCGAGGCGGGGATTGAAGCAAGCCGGGTGGCGAAAGAAGCATGCGAGCATGGCCGTAAGTGTAGGAGCACGATGATATGTGAAAGGGGTATGTGCAGCACATATGGCATGTCCGTAAATACGTGAATTGCGTGCGATTCGAGCGGGTTGCGGATTGGGCGTGGTGTGTCTGAGCTAGGTGCTCTTATGGTGTAATGGTTAGCACTCTGGACTTTGAATCCAGCGATCCGGGTTCAAATCCCGGTAGGAGCTTGATTTTGTGCGGCGTTGCAAGCATAGTATGTAGCGATGGCGCCAGCTGTCGTGTGGGGCTTTAGGAAAGCGTTTGAAATTTTGTTTGCGGATTGGCGAGTTAGTGCTGGTCTTATGGTGTAATGGTTAGCACTCTGGACTCTGAATCCAGCGATCCGGGTTCAAATCCCGGTAGGACCTCGTTTTGCGCCGCTTCTACCGGCCCTACAACGCCCCAGTTGTTGCTGCGTTGCGCACCTGCCACACGCTACAGCCGCGTCGCGTTGTGTTGCCGTGGTGTGTTATATCGTGTCCCGGCGATCCGCTGCCGATTTAAGTGGTAGCTGCTGCTCTGGCAGAGCTCACCATGCTTAACTGCCGACTTCGCTGACTGCACTACCAATTCTCCAAGACAGCCAGAGGGTTCATCGCAGCCTTCCGCGAGAACAATTGATCCCGTGGGTATCCAAAACACGAAGAAATGCGACGTCAAAGCGAGTAGCAACCGGATGGCTCGAGGCGGGGATTGAAGCAAGCCTGGTGGCGAAAGAAGCATGCGAGCATGGCCGTAAGTGTAGGAGCACGACGATATGTGAAAGGGGTATGTGCAGCACATGTGGCATGTCCGTGAATACGTGAATTGCGTGCGATTCCGAGCGGGGTTGCGGAATTAGGCGTGTTGTGTCCTGAGCTAGGTGCTCTTTATGGTGTAATGGTTAGCACTCTGGACTTTGAATCCAGCGATCCGGGGTCAAATCCCGGTAGGAGCTTGATTTTGTTGCGGCGTTGCAAGCATAGTATGTAGCGATGGCGCCCAGCTGTCGTGTGGGGCTTTAGGAAAGCGTTTGAAATTTTGTCTGCGGATTGGTGAGTTAGTGCTGGTCTTATGGTGTAATGGTTAGCACTCTGGACTCTGAATCCAGCGATCCAGGTTCAAATTCCGGTAGGACCTCGTTTTGCACCGCTTCTACCGGCCCTACAACGCCCCAGTTGTTGCTGCGTTGCGCACCTGCCACACGCTACAGCCGCGTCACGTTGTGTTGCCGTGGTGTGTTGTATCGTGTCCCGGCGATCCGCTGCCGATTTAAGTGGTAGCTGCTGCTCTGGCAGAGCTCACCAAGCCTAACTGCCGATTTCGCTAACTGCACTACTAACTCTCCAGGACAGCCAGAGAGCTCATCGCAGCCTTCCGCGAGAGCAATAGATTCCGTGGGTACCCAAAACACGAAGAAATGCGACGTCAAAGCGAGTAGCAACCGGATGGCTCGAGGCGGGGATTGAAGCAAGCCTGGTGGCGAAAGAAGCATGCGAGCATGGCCGTAAGTGTAGGAGCACGACGATATGTGAAAGGGGTATGTGCAGCACATGTGGCATGTCCATGAATACGTGAATTGCGTGCGATTCGAGCGGGTTGCGGATTGGGCGTGTTGTGTCTGAGCTAGGTGCTCTTATGGTGTAATGGTTAGCACTCTGGACTTTGAATCCAGCGATCCGGGTTCAAATCCCGGTAGGAGCTTGATTTTGTGCGGCGTTGCAAGCATAGTATGTAGCGATGGCGCCAGCTGTCGTGTGGGGCTTTAGGAAAGCGTTTGAAATTTTGTTTGCGGATTGGTGAGTTAGTGCTGGTCTTATGGTGTAATGGTTAGCACTCTGGACTCTGAATCCAGCGATCCGGGTTCAAATCCCGGTAGGACCTCGTTTTGCACCGCTTCTACCGGCCCTACAACGCCCCAGTTGTTGCTGCGTTGCGCACCTGCCACACGCTACAGCCGCGTCACGTTGTGTTGCCGTGGTGTGTTATATCGTGTCCCGGCGATCCGCTGCCGATTTAAGTGGTAGCTGCTGCTCTGGCAGAGCTCACCAAGCCTAACTGCCGACTTCGCTGACTGCACTACCAATTCTCCAAGACAGCCAGAGGGCTCATCGCAGCCTTCCGCGAGAACAATAGATCCCGTGGGTATCCAAAACACGAAGAAATGCGACGTCAAAGCGAGTAGCAACCGGATGGTTCGAGGCGGGGATTGAAGCAAGCCGGGTGGCGAAAGAAGCATGCGAGCATGGCCGTAAGTGTAGGAGCACGATGATATGTGAAAGGGGTATGTGCAGCACATGGGGCATGTCCGTAAATACGTGAATTGCGTGCGATTCGAGCGGGTTGCGGATTGGGCGTGTTGTGTCTGGGCTAGGTGCTCTTATGGTGTAATGGTTAGCACTCTGGACTTTGAATCCAGCGATCCGGGTTCAAATCCCGGTAGGAGCTTGGTTTTGTGCGGCGTTGCAGACATAGAATGTAGCGATGGCGCCAGCTGTCGTGTGGGGCTTTAGGAAAGCGTTTGAAATTTTGTTTGCGGGTTGGTGAGTTAGTGCTGGTCTATGTGTAATGGTTAGCACTCTGGACTCTGAATCCAGCGATCCGGGTTCAAATCCCGGTAGGACCTCGTTTTGCACCGCTTCTACCGGCCCTACAACGCCCCAGTTGTTGCTGCGTTGCGCACCTGCCACACCGCTACAGCGCGTCACGCTGTGTGCCGTGGTGTGTTGTATCGTGTCCCGGCGATCCGCTGCCGATTTAAAGTAGTAGTTTGCTGCTCTGGCAGAGCTCACCAAAGCCTAGCTGCCGACTTCGCTGACCGCACTACCAATCCTCCAAAAACAGCCAGAGAGCTCATTGCAGCCTTCCGCGAGAACAATAGACCCCGTGGATATCCAAAATACGAAGAAATGCGACGTCAAAGCGAGTAGCAACCGGATGGTTTCGAGGCGGGGACTGAAGCACGCCGGGTGGCGAATGAAGCATGCGGGCATGGCCGTAAGTGTAGGAGCACGATGATATGTGAAAGGGGTACGTGCAGCACATGGGGCATGTCCGTGAATACGTGAATTGCGTGCGATTCGAGCGGGTTCCGGATTGGGCGTGGTGTGTCTGGGCTAGGTGCTCTTATGGTGTATTGGTTAGCACTCTGGACTTTGAACCCAGCGATCCGGGTTCAAATCCCGGTAGGAGCTTGATTTTGTGCGGCGTTGCAAGCATAGTATGTAGCGATGGCGCCAGCTGTCGTGTGGGGCTTTAGGAAAGCGTTTGAAATTTTGTTTGCGGATTGGCGAGTTAGTGCTGGTCTTATGGTGTAATGGTTAGCACTCTGGACTCTGAATCCAGCGATCCGGGTTCAAATCCCGGTAGGACCTCGTTTTGCGCCGCTTCTACCGGCCCTACAACGCCCCAGTTGTTGCTGCGTTGCGCACCTGCCACACGCTACAGCCACGTCACGTTGTGTTGCCGTGGTGTGTTGTATCGTGTCCCGGCGATCCGCTGCCGATTTAAGTGGTAGCTGCTGCTCTGGCAGAGCTCACCAAGCCTAACTGCCGATTTCGCTGACCCGCACTACCAATTCTCCAGGACAGCCAGAGAGCTCATTGCAGCCTTCCGCGAGAACAATAGATCTCGTGGATATCCAAAACACGAAGAAATGCGACGTCAAAGCGAGTAGCAACCGGATGGTTCGAGGCGGGGATTGAAGCACGCCGGGTGGCGAAAGAAGCATGCGGGCATGGCCGTAAGTGTAGGAGCACAATGATATGTGAAAGGGGTACGTGCAGCACATGGGGCATGTCCGTGAATACGTGAATTGCGTGCGATTCGAGCGGGTTCCGGATTGGGCGTGGTGTGTCTGGGCTAGGTGCTCTTATGGTGTAATGGCTAGCACTCTGGACTTTGAATCCAGCGATCCGGGTTCAAATCCCGGTAGGAGCTTGATTTTGTGCGGCGTTGCAAGCATAGTATGTAGCGATGGCGCCAGCTGTCGTGTGGGGCTTTAGGAAAGCGTTTGAAATTTTGTTTGCGGATTGGCGAGTTAGTGCTGGTCTTATGGTGTAATGGTTAGCACTCTGGACTCTGAATCCAGCGATCCGAGTTCAAATCCCGGTAGGACCTCGTTTTGCACACCTCCTACCGGCCCCACAACGTCCCAGTTGTTGCTGCGTTGCGCACCTGCCACACGCTACAGCCGCGTCACGCTGTGTTGCCGTGGTGTGTTGTATCGTGTCCCGGCGATCCGCTGCCGATTTAAGTAGTAGTTGCTGCTCTGGCAGAGCTCACCAAGCCTAACTGCCGACTTCGCTGACCGCACTACCAATTCTCCAGGACGGCCAGAGAGCTCATTGCAGCCTTCCGCAAGAACAATAGATCTCGTGGATATCCAAAACACGAAGAAATGCGACGTCAAAGCGAGTAGCAACCGGATGGCTCGAGGCGGGGATTGAAGCACGCCGGGTGGCAAAAGAAGCATGCGGGCATGGCCGTAAGTGTAGGAGCACGATGATATGTGAAAGGGGTACGTGCAGCACATGGGGCATGTCCGTGAATACGTGAATTGGGTGCGATTCGAGCGGGTTGCGGATTGGGCGTGGTGTGTCTGGGCTAGGTGCTCTTATGGTGTAATGGTTAGCACTCTGGACTTTGAATCCAGCGATCCGGGTTCAAATCCCGGTAGGACCTCGTTTTGCACACCTCCTACCGGCCCCACAACGTCCCAGTTGTTGCTGCGTTGCGCACCTGCCACACGCTACAGCCGCGTCACGCTGTGTTGCCGTGGTGTGTTGTATCGTGTCCCGGCGATCCGCTGCCGATTTAAGTAGTAGTTGCTGCTCTGGCAGAGCTCACCAAGCCTAGCTGCCGACTTCGCTGACCGCACTACCAATCCTCCAAGACAGCCAGAGAGCTCATTGCAGCCTTCCGCGAGAACAATAGACCCCGTGGATATCCAAAATACGAAGAAATGCGACGTCAAAGCGAGTAGCAACCGGATGGTTTCGAGGCGGGGATTGAAGCACGCCGGGTGGCGAATGAAGCATGCGGGCATGGCCGTAAGTGTAGGAGCACAATGATATGTGAAAGGGGTACGTGCAGCACATGGGGCATGTCCGTGAATACGTGAATTGCGTGCGATTCGAGCGGGTTCCGGATTGGGCGTGGTGTGTCTGGGCTAGGTGCTCTTATGGTGTAATGGTTAGCACTCTGGACTTTGAATCCAGCGATCCGGGTTCAAATCCCGGTAGGAGCTTGATTTTGTGCGGCGTTGCAAGCATAGTATGTAGCGATGGCGCCAGCTGTCGTGTGGGGCTTTAGGAAAGCGTTTGAAATTTTGTTTGCGGATTGGCAAGATAGTGCTGGTCTTATGGTGTAATGGTTAGCACTCTGGACTCTGAATCCAGCGATCCGAGTTCAAATCCCGGTAGGACCTCGTTTTGCACACCTCATACCGGCCCCACAACGTCCCAGTTGTTGCTGCGTTGCGCACCTGCCACACGCTACAGCCGCGTCACGCTGTGTTGCCGTGGTGTGTTGTATCGTGTCCCGGCGATCCGCTGCCGATTTAAGTGGTAGCTGCTGCTTTGGCAGAGCTCACCAAGCCTAGCTGCCGACTTCGCAGACTGCACTACCAATCCTCCAAGACAGCCAGAGAGCTCATTGCAGCCTTCCGCAAGAAAAATAGATCCTGTGGATATCCAAATCACGAAGAAATGCGACGTCAAAGCGAGTAGCAACCGGATGGTTCGAGGCGGGGATTGAAGCAAGCCGGGTGGCGAAAGAAGCATGCGGCATGGCCGTAAGTGTAGGAGCACAATGATATGTGAAAGGGGGTATGTGCAGCACATGGGGCATGTCCGTGAATACGTGAATTGCGTGCGATTCGAGCGGGTTCCGGATTGGGCGTGGTGTGTCTGAGCTAGGTGCTCTTATGGTGTAATGGCTAGCACTCTGGACTTTGAATCCAGCGATCCGGGTTCAAATCCCGGTAGGAGCTTGATTTTGTGCGGCGTTGCAAGCATAGTATGTAGCGATGGCGCCAGCTGTCGTGTGGGGCTTTAGGAAAGCGTTTGAAATTTTGTTTGCGGATTGGCGAGTTAGTGCTGGTCTTATGGTGTAATGGTTAGCACTCTGGACTCTGAATCCAGCGATCCGGGTTCAAATCCCGGTAGGACCTCGTTTTGCGCCGCTTCTACCGGCCCTACAACGCCCCAGTTGTTGCTGCGTTGCGCACCTGCCACACGCTACCGCCACGTCACGTTGTGTTGCCGTGGTGTGTTGTATCGTGTCCCGGCGATCCGCTGCCGATTTAAGTGGTAGCTGCTGCTTTGGCAGAGCTCACCAAGCCTAACTGCCGACTTCGCAGACTGCACTACCAATCCTCCAAGACAGCCAGAGAGCTCATTGCAGCCTTCCGCAAGAACAATAGATCCTGTGGATATCCAAATCACGAAGAAATGCGACGTCAAAGCGAGAGAGCAACCGGATGGTTCGAGGCGGGGATTGAAGCAAGCCTGGTGGCGAAAGAAGCACGCGAGCATGGCCGTAAGTGTAGGAGCACGACGATATGTGAAAGGGGTATGTGCAGCACATGTGCCATGTCCGTAAATACGTGAATTGAGTGCGATTCGAGCGGGTTGCGGATTGGGCGTGTTGTGTCTGAGCTAGGTGCTCTTATGGTGTAATGGTTAGCACTCTGGACTTTGAATCCAGCGATCCGGGTTCAAATCCCGGTAGGAGCTTGATTTTGTGCGGCGTTGCAAGCATAGTATGTAGCGATGGCGCCAGCTGTCGTGTGGGGCTTTAGGAAAGCGTTTGAAATTTTGTTTGCGGATTGGTGAGTTAGTGCTGGTCTTATGGTGTAATGGTTAGCACTCTGGACTCTGAATCCAGCGATCCGGGTTCAAATCCCGGTAGGACCTCGTTTTGCACCGCTTCTACCGGCCCTACAACGCCCCAGTTGTTGCTGCGTTGCGCACCTGCCACACGCTACAGCCGCGTCACGCTGTGTTGCCGTGGTGTGTTGTATCGTGTCCCGGCGATCCGCTGCCGATTTAAGTAGTAGTTGCTGCTCTGGCAGAGCTCACCAAGCCTAGCTGCCGACTTCGCTGACCGCACTACCAATCCTCCAAAACAGCCAGAGAGCTCATTGCAGCCTTCCGCGAGAACAATAGACCCCGTGGATATCCAAAATACGAAGAAATGCGACGTCAAAGCGAGTAGCAACCGGATGGTTTCGAGGCGGGGACTGAAGCACGCCGGGTGGCGAATGAAGCATGCGGGCATGGCCGTAAGTGTAGGAGCACGATGATATGTGAAAGGGGTACGTGCAGCACATGGGGCATGTCCGTGAATACGTGAATTGCGTGCGATTCGAGCGGGTTCCGGATTGGGCGTGGTGTGTCTGAGCTAGGTGCTCTTATGGTGTATTGGTTAGCACTCTGGACTTTGAACCCAGCGATCCCGGGTTCAAATCCCGGTAGGAGCTTGATTTTGTGCGGCGTTGCAAGCATAGTATGTAGCGATGGCGCCAGCTGTCGTGTGGGGCTTTAGGAAAGCGTTTGAAATTTTGTTTGCGCATTGGCGAGTTAGTGCTGGTC
>NW_003303758.1:272591-327391 GCF_000142945.1 Phytophthora infestans T30-4 | reverse complement strand
CCACGCACGATGATATGTGAAAGGGGTACGTGCAGCACATGGGGCATGTCCGTGAATACGTGAATTGCGTGCGATTCGAGCGGGTTCCGGATTGGGCGTGGTGTGTCTGGGCTAGGTGCTCTTATGGTGTATTGGTTAGCACTCTGGACTTTGAACCCAGCGATCCGGGTTCAAATCCCGGTAGGAGCTTGATTTTGTGCGGCGTTGCAAGCATAGTATGTAGCGATGGCGCCAGCTGTCGTGTGGGGCTTTAGGAAAGCGTTTGAAATTTTGTTTGCGGATTGGCGAGTTAGTGCTGGTCTTATGGTGTAATGGTTAGCACTCTGGACTCTGAATCCAGCGATCCGGGTTCAAATCCCGGTAGGACCTCGTTTTGCGCCGCTTCTACCGGCCCTACAACGCCCCAGTTGTTGCTGCGTTGCGCACCTGCCACACGCTACAGCCACGTCACGTTGTGTTGCCGTGGTGTGTTGTATCGTGTCCCGGCGATCCGCTGCCGATTTAAGTGGTAGCTGCTGCTCTGGCAGAGCTCACCAAGCCTAGCTGCCGACTTCGCTGACCGCACTACCAATCCTCCAAGACAGCCAGAGAGCTCATTGCAGCCTTCCGCGAGAACAATAGACCCCGTGGATATCCAAAATACGAAGAAATGCGACGTCAAAGCGAGTAGCAACCGGATGGTTTCGAGGCGGGGATTGAAGCACGCCGGGTGGCGAATGAAGCATGCGGGCATGGCCGTAAGTGTAGGAGCACAATGATATGTGAAAGGGGTACGTGCAGCACATGGGGCATGTCCGTGAATACGTGAATTGCGTGCGATTCGAGCGGGTTCCGGATTGGGCGTGGTGTGTCTGGGCTAGGTGCTCTTATGGTGTAATGGTTAGCACTCTGGACTTTGAATCCAGCGATCCGGGTTCAAATCCCGGTAGGAGCTTGATTTTGTGCGGCGTTGCAAGCATAGTATGTAGCGATGGCGCCAGCTGTCGTGTGGGGCTTTAGGAAAGCGTTTGAAATTTTGTTTGCGGATTGGTGAGTTAGTGCTGGTCTTATGGTGTAATGGTTAGCACTCTGGACTCTGAATCCAGCGATCCGAGTTCAAATCCCGGTAGGACCTCGTTTTGCACACCTCATACCGGCCCCACAACGTCCCAGTTGTTGCTGCGTTGCGCACCTGCCACACGCTACAGCCGCGTCACGTTGTGTTGCCGTGGTGTGTTATATCGTGTCCCGGCGATCCGCTGCCGATTTAAGTGGTAGCTGCTGCTCTGGCAGAGTTCACCAAGCCTAACTGCCGACTTCGCTGACTGCACTACCAATTCTCCAAGACAGCCAGAGGGCTCATCTCAGCCTTCCGCGAGAACAATAGATCCCGTGGGTATCCATAACACGAAGAAATGCGACGTCAAAGCGAGTAGCAACCGGATGGCTCGAGGCGGGGATTGAAGCAAGCCTGGTGGCGAAAGAAGCATGCGAGCATGGCCGTAAGTGTAGGAGCACGATGATATGTGAAAGGGGTATGTGCAGCACATGTGGCATGTCCGTGAATACGTGAATTGCGTGCGATTCGAGCGGGTCTCGGATTGGGCGTGGTGTGTCTGAGCTAGGTGCTCTTATGATGTAATGGTTAGCACTCTGGACTTTAAATCCGCGGTTATTGGTTCCTAATAGGTTAGATCATTCAAGGCGTGGATAATCTTAGAACACGAGTACGGTTTTCCAGCACAGTTAAAAATGATTCTAGTTGCCAAAATGTAAAAACAAAACAAAATGTACACGATTTTTATAACTCAAAACTTCATTACCAAATTTTACACCGAAGGTCATCGAGCGCTATAAATAGCATTAATCGATCCCTCTTGAAATTTTGCATTAAGCTGGCCAATTTAAATATTTGAAAATTCTTCAGCAAGTCCACCCATAAACGGCGCGTATGATTTGTGCTGCGGTGGTTCTCCACAACATCCTAATCGATATTGGAGACAACGTTTGGGTTCAAATACGTCCGCGACGATGAGGCTCGCACATAGCCAAAGAAAGTTATGAGTGCTTTCAATACGAGCTGGGAAAGTACGCAAACTTAAAACTGCTGGAGAGAGGACTATCATGATCGTGAGTCCTGGAGCTGGTCGAGCATTTGCTGCATGATCTAAGCACTGTTTGCTGAAAACTGGTAACACTCAGTTGAACAGCTTCCATGTTTGCTTGCTGTTTTGAATTAGATCGTTCAATCGAGGTTGCCAATCTCTCCAGCGATTGCACCTCCCTTCTTCGATGCTACTCTCTGACTGTCTACGAGCAGACAAAATGTTGGCCATGCTATCGAAGCCGTATCTGATGCTGGTACTGACAACGCCCACGGGTCGATTGGACTGCGGGCTGTTCAGATGTGACTTTGCGCTGGATCTTGACTTGGCTTTTGCTTTGGCCCTCGTTCAGGCTTCGTTTGAAGAATAATCGCTCTCCTCATCAGTGTCGATGCCTTCATGATGGGCTGCGTTGGATGGTTGATCAGGCGAGTCAGGAAGCCCGGATTCAATAATTGCTTCTCCGGTACAGCCGGGGTTGTCCGAAAAACCGTCGCAGAGAAGTGGCCAAAGTGCTGCCAGTTCGTGACCAAGTGTACCATGATACACACGGGGTACGTTTAATGGATCGCATACCAAATGGTGACGGCTAGAACCACTACCAGAGTCATTGCTGTCCGAATCCACATCAATCTCTTCGCAAACTAAACGTCAAGCGGCATCTCGGGATACTGGCGTAGAGAAGGTGAGCTCCTATCGTCGGCATCGCTGCTTGAACCATCACCTTCTTTTCGGTTTCCTGTCGTAATCAAAAGCATTATTTTGATTTTGTATGCTAGTCGGACAGAGTTGAGCTTGTTCTTAAACTGCTTCACACTCACATTTCTAGGTTTCCCGTCTCCCCAGACTCCTTCAGCGAGTGCTTACCGCTGAAAAACGACAATTGCATCTTTCCACTTTGCACGCATTCCCTTTGTGTCCGTGCTGGTGGTGTCAAATCTCTTCCGAATTATATGGTTCTCGTATCGAGCCTCAATTGCCAGCGTCGTCAGCAGAATGATCCATCATAGGTTGGTTACCATCCTCATCTGAGCCAGACCCCAGCGATTTGTTTTTGCTTGACTTCGTGTTTTGAGCACGAATTGCCTTGACCGCTTCTTCTTCAGATCTTGGTCTGGATTTCGTCTTCAGCGTAGTAGTGGGGGCTTTAGTGCCCTTGGCAGACGATGACACGTACCTGAAAGCGAGCGTGGCCGTCGTAGGGTAGCTGATCACGTCATTAGCTTGATGGGCTGCATTATAGGCGAACGTCGTGGCATAAACGGAGGCAACAGCCGCTAAGGACGACATGCTTCCGCTGGATTTGTTCGAGATTGGCTTGCTAGCATGAGTGGATGGCCTCACGATAGATGTCGAGGTTGTGGTACATGCTGCTTTGTCTCCCAAGAAAGTATGGCCGCAAGAAGAAGCCTCCCGTCTGATCCGCTTGTGTTGCCTACTGCTTGTCGGCAAGCTTGTGTCCGGAATTAGCGAGCTGTGCGCTTGCTTTAAGCGCCGAGCGATTTCGCGTGGCACCTCAGAAGGTGTTGGAAGGCGGACCTCGTAGTCGGGAGGGGTATACACGGGGCTACTGCCAGAAGCCACCTTGGTGTACGACCCGGACGCGGTCAAGTGTGCGTCCAAGAAATGCGGACTCGGAGCTGACGTTGAAGTGAAAAGGAGACAGTCCATAAAAAAGTACCATCGCTTATTCTACGAGATAGGTCGGCTGCTTTTTCATTTGGACACGGTAGCGATTCTTTTATCGACCTTTTTTAAATCTAGAAATAACTTGTCAAAACAAAAGTCGGGTGCTTTCCAATTTGGACATTGTTCTTATAGTCATTCGAAAGCCCAAGAATTTTGCACTCTAAGCCTCGAGACCTCAACTTTTTATCTGTTCTCTTTGTTCTGGGTAAATAGGCGACCATCAAGTTTCTTGCCGTGAAGTGCTTCATATAACGATGTATTTCCAAGTCTAGACGTCGACATTCTGTTCAACACTTCTGCTGCGTACTTAATCGCTTCTAGCCACTACCAAACTGGCATGGCTGCTGTTAAAAGCGAGCTCTCAACCTGCCTCGCTAATGTCTGATGGCAGCTCCCAGCACTTCTGCTCTCCTCCTAGCTTTCTACATTTAATTTCTCAGAAACAATCTTTTAATTGAAGATTTTTTTATTTTTGGTTGACAATTTCCGTACACCATCACTTTCTATCATTTTCACTGTATATAGATCAAATTGCTTTTGTAAGCAACAAAATCAAACTTACAACATAGCATGTGTGTACACTTCTTTGGTTGATTTCATCGCATAAATCCAATTGGTGGCTGCACATCATCTACAATTGCCAATGTATAGTGAAATCCAATTCTACCATACGTACCATCTACTTTCATATTTCCCATAATATCCGAGTGCAAAGTGGCTGCTTAACTCGCGATCCAATTATACTACGGTATGACATTCTGGTAGAATTTGCAGCTTCACATATGGTGCAAAAGAATGGTAGGCATGTGAGCTCAGATTGACTAATCTGAGATATTCCACTAACTAGCTGATGTGCAAAACTGTCATTAGTCTTGCCTTATATACACGACCTAGTCTGAGGTGTAATTTCCTCGTCAAGCATTTTTCTGCTCTTTCGAATATTTCTTACTAAACGTATTAGCTTTGCTTAACTTAGATAAATGCATTTAGTTCACCGCTCCTTTCTGTACTTCCGCAAATAGAAGCTGACCTTTCTCATTCAACAAGTATAAAACTCACCACCCTGAAACTGCATGTGATTATATCTTTGCTTAGCCGAATGACAGGCACTATCTAAAGTTACTCCCGCATGGACGATCAAACGCAATGTTTCTTATCTTTAAACTTAAGATTTACAAATGGGACATGAAACACGCATTTGTATTGAACCGGTTAGCGTAGTCTCTGACTTACTACCGTTTCCATACTCAAATCTGTGGCTGGTGCATCTCGAACTAGCTTTTGTCTGAGCTTATTCCGCATCCAGCTCCTGTATCAACAATCCACAGTCCATCCAAAACTGCTAAGTGATGCAACAATTTAAATATGAACCATAATTCTTACGTACCATTGGATCCACTTGTCCGAAAGTGACAAGACAATGTCCGCTGTTCATCTTCGAATCGCTGATCTCACCTTCCGGTAGCTTGAGCCCCTCATCCATTTCAACATCCGCTGGTGGTTCGAGCATCGTTTTTTGCTTCTTGACCACTTGCTGCACCGTTGCAATTTTCGTGGTATTGCTTGTCGTCGTTTTCGCCGGTTAGGCCTGAATATTGGACCTGAAAATGGGTCCAACTTCACAAGATGGGTCCCGGTCCGCCTTCTTGCGCTCACACTGTGCCTTCTGATGTCCTTCTCCGAAACAGTAAAAGCACCCTTGACCTTGAACACCGGTATTCACCTCTGGCTTACGCGTTTTGGCGATTTTCTTCACGCAACTGATCTAGGTCGCTAAGCTTGCCCCGCTCTGACGGACAATCGCTTTCTTAGACTTGTCACCAAAGAGGCGTTCTCTAGCTTTTCCGACGTGAACGATTTGCCCATCAGCTCGATAGACGATTCCCATATTTCATAGAGAAGCTGCGCCAAAAATTGTACGCACATCATCGTCTCCATCATCATGCCCCTTCCGAGGACCTGCCTTGACTTCCTATTCATCTCGTTCCGCGCCTGGTTCAGCTGCAAGAACAGAATTATGGTGCTCTTTTAATTTGAGCTGAGAATTTGATTCCAACGGCTCGCCAACTACACCAACTCACTTGCGTCAGGGATCCCAAATTTCCGCTCAAGGAGTTGCTAAACCACGCACACCTCCAATCTTCTTCTCATCGTCAGGCAAAGACGACAGAAACGAGTTCGGTAGAGTCGCGTTGAGAACATGGCGCATGTCAGCATCGGCCTTTCGCCATACCATGGGAAAAACTAACGAGGGCCCTCCTAGAGAGGGCCCTCACACAAAACGGGCAGAGGTATTACCGGTACTGTTACCGGTACAGCGTTACCGTACTGTAACCGGTACAGCGTTGCCAACCAGACGAAAGGTTGTTAACATATTGAAAGGTTGTAAGAGTACCATTACTGTGGATGGGGTTGCCGTACGCGAATGGCTGGCGTGTACAGGAGCTCAGTAGCGAGTACCACAAACCAAGTATCCGTACAATGGAGAAGGAGAAACCCCCGCTCTTTTTAATTCCACCTCCACCTGAAGCCAACTACTCGTCTCATGACGAAGCAGAAGCCGCAGTACATGCATGGACCTTAAGCCACGGCTTTAATGTATCTCGACGCCGTGTACGCTACAACGATGATGGAGACGTTTGGGTGCAAAATTATGAGTGTGACCGAGCCGGTGTGCCCAAGAACACACAGAATCTAACTGAATCCGACCGTCAGCGCCCTTTGCGGGGATCGAAGCGCTCAGAGTGCCCTATGAGAATTGGTATCCGTGCAGCGAGCAAACAGCACCCGACTGGCCCCTGGAAAATCGTTCACACGGCACGAAGCTCACACCACAACCACGTGCCCTCTCGTGACGCCCGGGTTCATGCAGCACATCGTCGCCGGGCTGCAGCTTCCACAACTGTTGTTGTCGCTGACACTGCTAGTGACCTAGTTAGTCTACAAACTGCTGCTGGTATCTCTGTATCAGACATTCAAGCCACGCTTCTTGCTGTCGACCCCAACTCTCTAGTGATCGCAAAGGATATTGCAAACGCCAAGAATGCGACGCGCCGCCATGAACTGGCTAGCCACACCTCGATCGAGGCTTTGTTTGAGCTGCTCAATAAACACAAGTTCTTTCATCGATGGACAACAAACCCAGAGACTCACCAGCTCAGACACCTCTTTTGGGCTCATCCTGCAACGACCGCATTGTACCGGCAGCATTGTGGAGTATTGATAACCGATTGTACCTACAACACAAACCAGTACAAGTTGCCATTGCTCAATGTGATTACAATTACTGGGGCAAACACAGTACTGCCTGTTGCTCAATGCTGGCTGCCAGGAGAGACCGAGGAGGATTACGTCTGGGCATTCAACATGCTACAACTTTTGCTGGTGGAGAATGAGATTGACCAGCCCCGCGTGATATTAACGGATCGCGATTTAGCTTGTATGAACGCCCTCGATAGGGTGTTCCCTGACGTACCTTCAATGGTGTGTAGGTGGCATATGGTGAAGAACGTGGAAGCTAAAACAAGATTGCATCTCGGGCAGGTTGATGTCGTCAACCCCGCTCCTGGGCAACCGAGGAAAGAAAACTCCTGGGAAACCGATTCATTTATGTCGACATTCTTCGAAGCGATTGATGCAGAGACTGCAGAAGCCTTTGAAGCCAAATGCAGAGAGTTACAGCTGAAGTCGAAGGTAGTTTCGGACTACCTCGACCTACACTGGTGGAAGTATAAGACACGAATCGTAAAATACTGCACCAACAGCTACCGACACTACGGTATCCGAGATACATCCACTGTGGAAGGCACACACGCGACAGTGAAGGCGAGATTAAAGTCAAGCCAAGGAGATCTGTACACGGTTTTCAAGTCTCTACTAAGTTGGTGGGTTGCTGCGGCATCACGAACAAGTTGGTTGTATGAGTACAACGCCACTAGTGCGCCATATCTTTTGCAGAAAAACCGATACGCTCGTGTTGTTCGCGTAATTACGGTGTGGGCTCTCACGGCTACACATGAGCTGTGGCGCGACGCTCAGAAGATTGTCAATTCTCGGACGAAGCAGTCTGTTTGCTCTGGTGTTTTTCGTGGTGTACATGGACGACCATGTCTCCACCAATTAATTGCAGTCATTGAGTCGAACGGTGAACGATGTCTTGTTCCGGAGGACTTCGACAAACACTGGTGGGTCCGACACGACAGCATCGAGGTATCGGAATCGCGGATTCAAGAACCTGCACCGATCCGGCAAAACCGACGCGCATCATCTACACAGCGATCACACAAGGCCAACCATGGCACTCTCGGTACAGCGCGGGAACCGACTTACAGCGAGAGGGTAGACCAAAATCATTCAGCATCCCCGCCACAACACGCTTCGACCCCTTCAAGACTTGAAATTGTTGGCACTCACCAGACCTCTGCGTTCTTAGAGCCGTATCTCCCGGCACGATCATGGGGGTATGCAGGGCGCACTCCATACGCAGCCACAGATGAAAACAGAGCTGTCAATACCTACCACTGTTTGATGGATGCACAAGGCTTCAGTTGTTAAGAAGGCTGTCACCTTCGCTAAATTTGTATATCTGTTTTTTTCTTTATTAAAATACACATCGAGATACTGAAATGCGGTGCAATTTTTGCAATGATATCAAACAAGTTGAAGTGTTCAAAACACTTCAACAAAGTCTATAGAAAATTGAATAAAAAATATTATAAAAATAACAATATAAATTGAATTGAGCTATTGGGTTAAGAGTGTTTGCGGCTAATGTGACTCCTCAAACTACTTTTCACTGCAAACGATTTTTGGCACAGATCACACGAGTAGGTTCCCTTTGCGTTCTGTAGTTGCTGCCGAATCACCCGGTGTTGTTGTCCGACTGGGTTAGATAAGCAAAAGTAGCGATGGTTACGCATTCGATTGGAAGATGCATCAGCGTAACCGCAGTATTGACAGGTAAAACTTGAGGTTAAAGCAGACATGACAATATCAGGTACCCACGAAACACCTTCAAATTGCAAGTAGCAGTGGACTCTGTAGTTGTGCTGTGAATAGCTTACTCCAGCGTGAAGAAGATCGCCCCGAAAAACAATGCAGTAACCAATAGGGATATCCACCAACCGGGATCGCTCCTCGCGTGCCACAGTGTAACATCCGGCGTAAACTCTTAATTGTGTACCACTTTCGAGCGCGACGACGACACTAGCTGGAATGCTGCGGGGAAAACGCATCTTGACAGCTTCCACGTCGCTACTTGTGAAGTCTGCATGCGGTCCTTGCTCAGGCCCACCAGGGCGCGAGTAAAAAAATGAATAAACTTGTGCTCGAAAGTTTGCATCAACTAGTGTAACCACCTCCTCAATTTTCCTGTGGAGCTTTTTCATCTGTGGCGAAAGACAATTTTGACGTGATTGGCTTCGGAATGTGTCGTCTTCTTCGCCACCCACCTCACGGAAAACACTAATATAATCAGATCGTCTTGCTTGTCGAAGCACACATGAAATAGTTGCTTGCGTGAGATTGAGGGGCAGCACTAGATAGCCGTCGGGCGGAAACTCAAGTCTTGGGTTGGAAGCCATTTGAAGACTGAAGCTGTTTTCGTTCAGATAGCACTTTGGAAGATCTATTTACGTCACAAGCTGTGAATTGCATCACTAACGATTTTTTTGCATCACTAACGGTCTTTTTGCATCACTAACGGCTGCGTCACTAACGGTCTATTTGCAGCACTAACGGTAATACCTCTGCCCGTTTTGTGTGAGGGCCCTCTCTAGGAGGGCCCTCGTTAGTTTTTCCCCCATACCATGTCCTCCCTTCGCATATTCTTTCGCTTTTTTTCTGGAGCCGCTTCCACGTCTTCATCCGAAAGGTGTGGTGGCGTCACGTTCAAAACGTCGCGCATACCAACGTTGGGTCCGAAAAATCTTTTTCAAAGAGCTCATTCTCGACGTCCAAGACCATCTTCGCCACGTGCGTGGGTATCCTGTCTTTCCAAGTAGCATACTCCATTTGCCGACCGGAGAACTTTTCCAAGCCAATTTGTACGTTCATCTCTTGTTGCTTCATGGCAGTCGCCTGAAGTATCTGAAATGCTGTTGTTTTGAGCATAGCTGTAGCTGAAGCTGTAGGTAACCACCAGACGAGGCGGCCAATTTAAAAGTGAGTGCCGTCCCCAGATTTTCATTCGGTTGGGTTCTCTATTCCTACTGCATGGCTGGTTCTGAAGCTCAGTTTATTGATTTAGGTAAGCTAAACCATACAAATACTAATTTTCAAGCCGTTGAACATCTGTTTCTAAACGACATTAGTAACGATCTGCTTTTTTAAAAGTACAGTCGTGCACCTCGTATTCGGCGGGGTGGACCATATAGAGTCTACGAGCTGCGAATATTTATAGAGGAGCAGATGGAATCCAAATGTACTACTTTGTATTACCTTAATTAAGTACAAATCTCAAATCCATCTTCGACACAATACCAGTGTGATTCCAACAGTTTCGTATGGTCATTGTCGATACGTCTTGCCAACCTTCTGAGCACCACTTCATCGCTGTATTAATATTGACGGGGGTATACGTCTCGCCTTTGTAAAACAGAGACAGTGTCCATGATGGCTCTGTGGCTGCCTTCCTGCACAATGTTTGCTTATTGGCGAGATTCAACGTAGAATAGGCGGACGGGCGAGGTGCCATGGCCTTTTGCGACAAAATTTATAATGAGCTGTTGTATGGTGACTGTGATTGAGCTGATACATCGTGGCGGAAGTGCGGCGTTTCATCCCTCCTTGAGGTTATTTGGTCCAAAGGAGATGGGCAACTCATTTGCGCAATGCATGTGGCCCAATCATTAGATTGTGCAGGTTATTAAGCCATACCGGGGCCGAAAACGAGGTGCACGACTGTAGTTACTCAACCTATCCCATAACAAACGCAATGCTTAGTGCTGTTAGAGTAGGAAGAAGTGCTTGCCCCGGGTAGTGCTTCCATAGCCGCGTTGATGCATCACCACCGCTCGGTCCAAATGTAACGGGCCTGGGGTGTCCGTTACTTGCTTACACGTAGTGATGAGGAAGCGTATAAGTCCAGTGATACTGAAACCAAGTACTTAGTCTGGAGGAAAATCAACTCTGTTTTTATTTAGGTCCAGAGCGGCTTGCCCTGACCACTCAAATGCACGTCAACTCCTTATTGGTTGATTATGGGTCTGGCTCTCCATATTTCAACCAATAAGGTGACGGCAGTTCAGCACACGCTACTCGTGTACTGCTGCACCTACTTTTGTAACGCAAATCTACCTACTTATGTAATGGTGTGAACCATTACAAAGAACCCTATAAAACTACCTACATATGTAACTTGGGAGGGCCTATTACATCACCCCCCTCTTAAGACAGCAATCACCTAACGTGGGTGCACTTCGGAGAACAATCGGGAAAAACTGAGAAAAGGCGGAGAAGAGAACGCTTGAGAACTTGACGGGCGGGAGCTCCTGCGAAGCCCAGGAGCAGCACAATACAACTTGCGCAGACGAGAACAACATGGCGCAGCAGACGGGGGCGGCGAACTAGACAGGAAGCGGAACAACGCGGACGGCTCCAGCGTCGGCGACGACGCTGAACAGTGGGTGGACCGCTGATATCGCACCTGAGAGCGTGAGTCGACCTGGGGTTTGGCCCGACGTGATGAACGAGGATATGAAGCCGTGGGCGCTGTACGACTTGTCCGGGGCGGTGACCCCGGACGCGCTGGACACCATGCAGGACCACTTTCGGCGCTTCAGGCGTCTCCGGAACAAAACGCTCGACGGCGCGTCGTACGAAGCTTTGCAGAGATTATGGTGCGCATTCATCCGGCGGTGGAATCGGATGCAAGAGGCTGGAGAAAGTGTCGTCGGCTGGCTCGGTGATCGCGAAGCCCTACAAGCCGAGCATTCACTCGGCGATCTGCGCCTGAAAGTCTGCGACGACGCTTAGACCGAAGACCGTTTGTGCTATGTCAACGTACGCGAAGGTTGCAGTTCGTGTGACATCGGGCGACGCCCGACGCAAGCTGAGTGGGATCAGCATGTTGTCGAGTATCCGCTCATGCCGACCGAACACGCTTGGATCGAGAAGTATAAGCGCTCACTCTCCGAGTTCACCCAGGCGGCTATTCGCGGCGGCTCGCGCCGACAGCGTTCGCGACGGAGCCCGTCTCCGGCGCATTCGACGTCTCGTCGGGCGCGTAGTCGATCGCGTTCTCGATCGCCGCGAGGTCGCTCGCGGCCGCGTTTGACTCAAGGCTAAAGTCGTAGTCGTGGACGACATCAGGAACGACACGAAGCAAGTTGGTTCGAGGTTCCCACGTATCATCAGCAGGTTGAAACCCGAGCCATCGTACCTTATACTTCCGCGCGGCGGGAGCCGCGCGTTGAGCCGACGACTTGGTCAAGTGACGCGCGCGGGGAGGATCTTCGTGATCAACAATACGGTCCACGATCCAGCACGTATCTCTATTCGAGTCAACGATGGGCGGAGGACCGTCGCGGTGGAAATCGACATGACCTGGTTGACCAGGTCAACGTTGAGCAGGCGCTGAACACTTCTCGAGACGCACAGGAGGAGGCCGAGCGGGCGGATGAGAGCTCTCGGAGCGCCGAGGCGACGGCGAGTAGTCTGCAGCAGTCGAATCGTGAACTCTTGCAGCGACTGAGTAGTCTGGAGGCGCAGGTGTTTGGCGGACCGAGGGGTGGAGCTCTTCCGCGCGAGCGGGGAACTGGGACAGATGGGACGCTGGATCGACAGGCTCATCGCGAGGGCCGCTCAATTCATGCTCCTGCTCCGCCTCCGGGATCATCGCGGGAAGATACTTCTTAAGTCACCCGACGTAGAACGTCGGGTGTAGTCGTAGCGTCGTAGGAATGTCTAGCGTGTAGGCATCACCCATAACTCGTAGTACTTTGAATGGCCCAATGTAGCGCGGCGCGAGTTTGCTCGCGCCTAGGTTCGTAATAGCAGAGGTACGAATTCCATCCGTTGAGAGTAATACACGCTCACCAATCTTGAATGCACTTGTGTTCTTGCGGCCACGTTTGTCAGCGTTTTCCTTCTGCTTGTCAACAGCGAGTTGTAGCGCGTCACGGACGAATCGGGTAACCGATTGGCGATGAAGGACAAAAGTCGGATACCGCTGCCTTGTCAGCGGGTCGCGCTGGAGGTTTCGGCGCGTAGTTAGCCACAGTCGAGTGTGGCTGTGCTGGAGCGATCAGCGTTCGGTGTGTCCAGTCAACTAACGGCGACGACGTGGATTGCGCGGGTGCGAGGATCTTCTTCAACTGTAAACGCGTCACCGCGTTGATGTCTACTGCAGGAGTAGCTGAACTCGTAGACGGCAGAACCGTTGTCTCACCGGAAACCGGTGGTTGAACCAGTATCGGAACCGGTTGGGCAGGGTTATCACATTCCTCCCCCTCCAGAGTGAAGCCATCAGTCGCCGTGGGTTGGCCCACAGCAAGTTGTGCGGGGACACGTGGATGACGCGCGTTGTTGACGAAGAATGGAGTCGATCCCGTCGACGCGTGTTCGGCATTGGTGAGTGCAAACTCCGCAAGAGGCAGGAAGGAGCTCCAGTTCTCGAAGGACGGGGCGTGACTGCGCAGAACATCTTCTAGCACGCGGTTGACGCGTTCCGTTTGCCCGTCAGTCTCCGAATGCGCCGCCGTCGACATGAGGAGTTTGGTGCCCAGGAGGTCGAAGAGTTTCGTCCAGAACGCCGATGTGAATCGGGAATCGCGGTCAGAGACGATTGATTCAGGAAGGCCGTGATGTCGGAAGACAGCGTCGACAAAGTGCACCGCGGTATCGGCCGCGGTGATTGAGTCCGGAACCGGAACGAGATGGCACATCTTGGTAAAGCGATACACGAAGACCAGAACACCAGTACGACCGTCAGTATCGGGTGGGAGATCGAATATGAAGTCCATTGACACAGAGCGCCACGCTTCTGTCGCCAGAGGGAGAGAACGCAGCAGAGCTTGCGATGACGGTGACGGTTTAACGCGTTGACAAGTTTCGCAGGAGCGGACCCACTTGCGCACCCACTTGTATAGGTGAGGCCAGTAGAAGTCGCGGGATACCGCTGCGAAAGTCTTCTCACGGCCCAAGTGGCCACCCACTGGAGCGTCATGGAATTCGTGTATAATTCTTGCGCGTAGATCGGGGTCGTTGAGGACAACGACGCGAGGAGCATCAAATCGATCGATACTGTACATCAGCAGATCACCGTCAAGTTGGTATCTGTGAATCTGGTCGCGCGTGGAACGGCTCAGTGTCTTTAGCGTGGCATCACTTGGTGTGCGAAGGTGTTCCAGGATACCGGCATATATCAAGTCATCTCGATACGCGGCAGAGATCTCTTCCCGCAGGGGAAGTATTGGAGATACCGCCGTCATCAGGTTCACACCTGCAGCCACACATGTGGCGCAGTCCAATTCGTCGTCGTCCGCGTCTTCAAGTGACTGACGACCCAAATCTCGGCGTGGATCGTAATCGGGGCGCCGAGATAGGGCATCCGCAAAGATGTTATTCTTGCCTGGCTTGTAGTGAACGACGAAGTTGTACTCGGAGAAGAATGACAGCCATCGTGCCATGCGCTGATAGAGATGAGGGCTCTTCGTCGCTGTTCGCAGCGACGCGTGATCTGTGTAGATCGCGAATGTCTGCTCACCGAGTAAGTACACTCTGGATTTGATCAGTGCGTAGCGCATCGCAAGGAGTTCCTTGTCGTGGACCGGATAATTCTTCTCAGCGGGCTTCATCTGTCTGGATTGGTAACTCACGACGCGTTCGCGACCTTCGTCGTCGAACTGCATCAGTGCACAGCCGATGGCGAAGTCGCTCGCGTCGCAAACAACGTGGAATGGCTTTGAGTCATCTGGAAGCGCCATGATTGGGGCCTCCGCCAAGCTTTTCTTCACTGCATTAAAGGCTGACAGATGTTCGGGAGTCCACGACCACGTGATGTCTTTCTTCAGCAATGAAGACAATGGCTGGATCAGACCAGCGTAATTTTTCGTGTATTTGTGGAGATAATTTGCGAGGCCAAGCCACTGACGCAATTCAGTCTGATTCTGCGGCGTGGGCCACGCACAGATGGACGAGACCTTCTCAGGATCCGCTCGGACACCATTTGTGCTCACATAACAGCCAAGCACCGGAATCTCCAGGGCACAGAAGATGCACTTCTTCAAGTTCGCATTCAGTTTGTTTTCGCGCATGACTTGGAACATTTGTCGTAAGTGATTCAAGCGAACTTCTGTGGCCCTGAGATCGCCCTTAGCGCGGCTGTGAACGAAGATGTCATCGAAGTAGCTCGGAGCGAAGTCGCGAAGTGGGCGCAGAACGTGGGAAACCATGCGATTGAGCGTGGCTGGTGCGTTATTCAGGCCCTGCGGCATGACAAGCCAATCCCACAGCATCCCGCTGGGAGTGCTCACCGCTGTGAGCGGGATGTCGCTGAGTCGCATCAAGATCTGATAGAAGCCATCGGTCAGGTCGATGGCGCTGAAAATAACACTGCGGCCCATGGTGTCAAGTACCATATCCTTCCGAAGGATCGGAGTTTGTGCTGGGATGGTGGCGTCGTTTAGCTTGTTAAAAGCGTGAACAATGCGCCAACCACCCGTGGCCTTCTTCACGCAGAACGTCGGACTCGAGTGTGGCGAGGTACTCTCGCGCACGTGACCCGCTTTGCGGCGGCTCTCGAAGAAGTCGCCAATGGCTTTAACCTGATCGCGTGGGAGGGGCCACTGTCGCGTCACACAGTACTTGGAACCCGGCGTGAGATCAATCTCATGGCGAATGCCTATGTCAGCAGGGAGCTCAGCTGGAATCTTGTCGGGAAAAACTTCCGCGAACTCGCGGACGGTGTCGTATACTGGAATGCCCGAGTCGCGGAGTGACTACCACGACTGGGCAGCGAAGCGCTCTTCGCGCGCCGACTTCGGCTCAGCGTTCTTTGGACGAAGTGGAAGATAGTTGGTAGCGACCGTGTGGATCTCTTCCGCCGAGGCAGACACGGTGATCAAGCAGACCTGCTCGATGTCTCCTGACTTCAGATCGCGCAGAAAATGCTTCCAGGAAAGACCCGGAAGGCGTGTGATGGAAGAAGCTTCGCGAGGTGGGCTCTCAATGTCAAGTGTGCGTGAGCGAACGGCGCCTCCTTCCACGTGTTCCAGGACGTGTATGGACTCATTCACTGCGATATCGGCGATGGGCTGACCACGTCGCTTAAGACAGCGTCGCTTGGATTTCTTCTTGTGGCGTCTCGAACCGCTGCTCGAGACAGAAGACTCGCTATCGCTAAACGAGGGATCACCCCCCCCCCTCTAGACACGGAGGGGCACCATCAACCGTGTCGGTAGTGCGCGGGAGCTCTCGATGCTCGACCGCGCCATCGACTGGCGAGAGCCCCTGCTCGATCGCCGTCGTAGCCGGTGGGGGTGTCAACTGCTCGACCACCTCTGTGGATGACGGGAGCTCCAACTGCTCGACCGCCGAATTGCGTTGCGGGAACCTCTGCTCAACCGCTACAGTGTTTTGCGGGAACCCATGCTCAACCGCCTTGGTGTGTTGCGGGAACCAATGCTCGACCGCCGTGTTGCGTGACGGGAACCCATGCTCGACCGCCGTGTTGCGTGACGGGAACCCATGCTCGACCGCCGTGCTGCGTGACGGGAACCCATGCTCGACCGTCGTGTTGCGTGACGGGAACTCATGCTCGACCGCCGTGTTACGTGGCGCAAACCCATGCTCGACCGCCTGCTCGGATTGCGGGAGCCCCTGTTTTACCGCCAAAGTGTCAACAACCTCGCTTCGCAGCGAGGGGTTTTCGCGCAACAGCGCTGTGCAAGACATACAGAGAGGGCCATTGCTCGCTCTCTACTCAACCTGCATTGTGGACAACCGGTCCACGACCCTGACATGGGGCCAGTCCTTCTGGGCAACCAGGAGGTGCGTGAACATTTCACTCACATCGCAGCCAGAGCAGTGTTTAACCGACCGAGCCAACCAGTCAATCTCTGGTTGATATCGTGACAACCACGGAATACCCAAGATGCAGTCGAACGCGTAGTTCATCTCAATCACGAGGAAGTCGTCGTTGCTGCGGAAGCCGTCGAATGTGTACGGCAACGTACCTCGCGCCGCGCAACGCGGCGTGGCTTTCCGTCAGCAAGTTTGACGACGACCTGACCTCGACCATTACGGACTGCGATCTCTCTTGGGAGCATTGATAAGCACGATTCGCGAAAGAAGTTATTCGACGCTCCTGAGTCCAGGAGTGCGCGAAGTGGTTGCCGGGCGCCGGCGACATGAAGACTGACGATGATCAGCCTCGAGTCGCCCGACGTGGTGGTGGCATTAAAGTGTGCGTGGAGCACAGGAGGGCTAGAAGGTTGGGTAGCCACCGGGGGACCCGGACCTCCATTCCAGCCAGCAGGGCGCCCCGCACCTTCTGGCCCTGACCGTTTTTTGACTGAACGGCAGGTGAGACTTCGGCGGTGTGCGCGAGTACCGGCGCTGGCGCGCGGCATTCCGCCGCGCGATGACCGATCTTCCGGCAGCGGAAGCAAGTGAACGGGCGATTAGGATGGCCGTTGGGCCCACGAGAAGTCGACTGACGGTGACTATTCGACGCGTCAATTGCGTCGATCTCCATGGGCTCGGGGGTCGACTCACGAGCTGCCGTAGACATCGCGCGCGCGTAAGACGCCGCCACAACGTAGTCTTCGCGTAATGCGAGGGCGAATGCTTCCTCGAGAGAGGAAGGTTCCGCTCGGGTCAGGCAGTACCGTGCCATGCCCTCACGCATGCCGAATACGAATACATGGACCTGCGATGCTGTGTCAATCGGATTTGTCACGATGCATGACGCGAGGTGGCGAGTCTTTTGAACGTAGTCGCGCATAGTCATTTTACCTTGACGAAGGGCGAAGAACTCGGCACACACGCGGGACTCGTCTTGAGGCGGCTCGAACGCGAGCCTGAGATTTTTCTGGAGAGACTCCAGAGTGGGGAATGCGTCGTGATCAACGACAAGCTTACCGAGGGCCCAATTCCTTGGCCTTCCCGGACAACCGGGACAATAAGAAATTGACCTTTGTCCCTTGCGATTCGATCATTCTCGAAGCAATCGCGATATCGATCTCGCGAAACCACCGGTTCAGCGGGAGGCGATTCGCTCCTTCACCGGAGTAGGTAGACGTCTCTAGCTTCACGACATTATTTTTCAAGGAGCGCGCGGGAGTTGTTGCTCGCCGACTCGCATCGGCTAGCTCGCGTACCATGAACTCTTGGGCTGCTTGGCGTTGTTGGTCGGACGTCGCTGAGCTCAGCAGCGATGCGATTACAGCCTCACCAGACACCGCCGCGAGGCGGTGAAGGGCTTCCCACTCGACACGAGTAAGATGAGGGGAAGCAGCATGTTCCAGGGTCGGCCCTGGAGTTTCAGACGTCATACCTTGGCTCATCGATTTCTACCAATCACAGCTCTAACATATCTTAGCAGCAATCGCTAGCGTTATGAAATGACCAAGTTACGACCAGTGGCCGTCGACCACCAACCTCGCTATATAGGGGGTATCACTATTAAGACGCCACTCCAAAGATGTACTGTAAAACCTATAATTGTACCCCTCCCACAAATAACCCCTTCCCTTTTAAAGCCCCCCTCGGAATTGTCAGATTTCCTCGGCTCACTGCATTGTTTGAAGGCGGTACCGGTAACGAGGGTGCTGAAACGTATTCTAAAAAAGTTGAAAAAGTCAGTAGCCATTCCGACGAAGGAGAGCTAGTCATAGACGGTCTTTAAGTAGGAGGACCCGGCAAAACTTTAACAGATATTTCCGATCAGTACCCGGAGCACTAATTAGTAGTACTCTCAGTAAATGATAGGCTACACTTAGGCAAGGAGGTTACAGAAAGGTTTTTACTCTACCAGTCAAATTTGCTGAATTCTCAGGCCTGGGTTGAATTTCCCGATACAAAAATCAAACGATTTGAAAATCCAGACACAGTTACGAATGGTATTCTGCTGCTCCAGGTAAATCCGATGTCGTACCTTGTCAGCTTTAGTGAACTCAAGTGTTTTGGGTCTACATGACTCGGCCCATTCAATCAACCCATCTTGAAAACTTCGACCAGAACCCACAATATCTTATGAGGATCCAAAGTTTGGTGGTAAATTCCATCCCACCAATGCAATAGCAACTGATGCAGTAGTTTTAGGATCGATCAATGGCTCTTCTGAATAAAGAAGCGACACGATGATATCGTCGGCCAGGCTGGGCTATTTTTAGGTGGTTCAAAGATTGAAATACTACAGTAGCGTGTTACTGATTCCACATTTTGGATTTAATGAACTCAATTTCAGCTAGGTTACTCTCGGTCACTGTGAGGGTACGCGATGAGGGAATTATTCGGGTAGAGGGTATTATTCGGGAATTTCTGTTAGTTTCAACACGACTCACTTGACTGACATTGATTTGTGCCCCCTCTAAAATAAAGCCCCTCCCCCCCCTTAAATAGTACCCCTGTGGGTACTGTACACCGCTCACGCTAATTAGTCGTACCCTGACTAATTGTGGTGTACAGATCGAAGCCCTTTATACTGGGATTTCAGCTGTCCATTTTGTAAAACCTACCTGTCTAATTTTTAAACCGAGCATACTGGAACAAAGAGCTCGATGAGATCTGCTCAAAACCGGTCTTTTTCTTTAGATTTGATCATTTTTGTCGAATATCCCGAATTTGTGATGTCACTAAAGTGCAAATCCACGACTAATTGCGAGCTACGACTAATTAGCGTGAACGGTGTAGCGTAATTCCCCAGGGGCACAATGAAAGGTTTTACAGTATTTTCATCGCAAAATTAAAAACATTGAATTAAGTGAGACTTATTCTCAAAACATTAAATTCGGAATCCGAATTTCGGGTGAGCAATTTAAGAATGACAACCGTAAATAATGCTGAGCTGCAGCGACTGCGGGCGTTTATCGACGCCAGAAAGCGCAGCGTCGAGGAAGCCGAAAAGCGCTACGACGTCCAAGCAGCATTGGTCGAGCTGCGAGAGTTGTCTGCTCCGCTGCACTCCCCCGATCGATTTTCGTCGTCGTGGAAGGTAGCTCTTTTCTTGTTTTTATACTGATCTAACTTCTTAACTGACACGTCGAACACCGTTGCAGAGTCTGTACCTGGAGTCTTTCTACCGTGATGTTACAGCATTCCTGCTGAACTTCGTGTCCGTCCACTTAGAGATCTGCTTCACGGAGCATGACCGGGAGCAAGCGTTCGACGTCTTTTTTGCCCGTGCATTCGTCCCATCCAGCAGAGCCATCGGAGCATTGGCATCAAAGCTTTCCGCCACAAAGACAAGAAAATTGACAACAAATAAAACGGCGGAGGAGGATGCGGAGACTTCAACTACGCAGTGTGTCCGTCTGCTGGAGAAAGCTGTTACTGCTGGCGGAGTGCAGGACGTCGTGACCGAAATGCTGGAACAGGAACAGGTGGGTGCAATGCTTGCAGGTAATGACTTTTGACTAGTTGAGTTGCTACTTAAACTTCTGCAATCTATTTAAGCAATCGATGAGTAATGGTGCAAGTGGCTACCAGGTGCTTATCTCACAGCTCTCATCGCTTCCAGGTACCGTACAGAGCTAACATCCACGTAAAGAAATTCTGCCTAACGTGTTGTGTTTGCTATCTACAATCCTCATATGGATGGCCTGCAGATCTCGTCTACAACAGACGTCAACGCGACACCCCGGCAGTATTTCATCCACGACGATACTTCCCGATGCTTTGCGATAGTTTATTCCGCGGTGTGTTGGAACAAGAAAACCTGGCAAAGCAATCACGCACCTTCCGGATGTTTGCCGACAAACTCATACGCATCGGGCAGACGCAAGCACTTGTGCAGAGCTGGCTGCGCTCTATCGGCACTTCAAACTCGACGACGCATTCCACACTATTCCAGAGCCTCCCACAGTCGTGCCACGAGCAGATTTTACTCCAGCTTTCGCGCGAGAAAACACCTCCTTCTTTGTCTACGCAACAAGCGCTGAGTCTCCCCAAGTACAGGCTGCTTGCTCAGATTCCTCCGGAGCTGTGTGCCAACAAACATTTCCAGCACGTCGTAGCCCACAAGTTGTTGCTCCGGAAGCCGTTTGACGACGACTTCTTCTTCTGGCGCGTCCTTGTTGACGTAATGGGGCGATGCGACGGTGATCGCTGCCACTCGCCACTCGCATCCGTATTTGATGTGGTGCTCACGCGGTGGAGCCAAACCGACTTCGCGGTCAACACTGAGTACACTGTGAACGCTTCAGTGTGTTTCTTCCTCCGCTACAGTCTGCAGAAGCTTTCGAAAGATGGTGGACAGGCCTTCACGCAGCAAGACTGGATCACGAAACTATGCAAGGGAGTCCAAGACCACATGAGCCACTCACTTGAGCGCGTACGAGCGCTAGGTATGCGTGTCGGAGAGAGCTTGTCACACATAATTGCTGCTGAGCAGCCCTTGGACTTTGGTCTACAGGATAAAGACCCCTTTGAGGTATATGGCAGTCCCGTACTGCCTGAAGAGCTCGAGAAGGGCATTACAGACCTGAATTTAGAAGAGCAAGAAGGTTTGCTCGTGCAGTCTACGATTAGAGTAAGCAGTAGCCACGAGAATCCACGTCGACGGAAGCGTTCGAAGAAGCGCTCAACGAAACCATTCACACTTGACCCGGACGAGTTGGTGCTTAGTGATGAAGATGGAGAGGACGCCTCCGACAGTGACGCAGAGTCCGGGTCGAGCTTTGATAGCGCCGACTCCGATTCCGACATGAGCTTGGATGCGTACGACTTGGAGGACGATGAGGAAGACTTGACAGCCAAGCGACCATTGTACCTGAAGGACCTGATTACTGGCCTGTTGTCGGACGATGATCGCGAGAAAACGGAAGCTGCTTTGAACGAGGCTGAGACTTTACTGCGTCGCCAGCCACGAGATCTGAACGACAAAGCACACGAAGTAGCTCGCGCATTACTGCGACTAGAGGACAAGTATAATACGCCACAATTCGTCAAGCTGCGATCCCAGGCTCTAGCGACGGCGTGCGCACTGGCACCAACTCAAACTCTGCCGTATCTGACAAGCCAGGCGCTGGAGCGTGAACAATTGCTGCAATCTCGCATTGACGTGTTGCAGACGATGACGTCAGCAGCCCAGGAATTATCCGACAGAGGAGGCGGCTACCAACACTCAAAGACGCCTAAAGCGCTGCTTAACGAGCAGGTCGACAGCGACTTGAAGACGCGAACAATGCAAAGCCTGAAAACTCGTCGCTGGGGCTACCGACGCGATCCTCTGGTCGCGCCCAAGCGAAACGCCTTTGCTCCGTACGCCTTACCGCCGCTGTTGTTCGGGTACGTCGAGTTCGTGCGCAAGCACTCGGACAGTCCTGCGAAAGTTCGAAGCGAAGTGGAGCAGACGTTTCTAGCGCACTTGCTACACGCTCTTGCGAGCTTCGTAGAGTGTGCGGGTCACGCGCCGCAGACGATTGCGATGGCCAAGTGCTTGCTGGAGTTTGCGTGGGGCGAGCGTTCCAGTACCAACGCTGAGGTGCGTCGCCAGGTACTTTTTAGTGTCAGTCGCGTGCTACTAGTGGTACCGCCAACATTGTTGCGGCAAGAGGTGGGCGAGGCTCTCGCCGAGGTCGCTCCGTGGCTGCATCAAGTGCAGAACCACGATCCGGACGCTGGCTGTCGCGAAGCGGCGCGGCTACTGAGCTCATTCGCGCCGGTGCCGGTGGCCTCGCTCTCGCTAATGTAGACGAATGCTATGTACACTTGTGGCTACCATGGTACAGTATTAGCACCGGCATCATGTTGAAGCCATCATCATCTGCATTTCATTTGTGTACCACACAACCCAATCGTCCTTCGTCGCCCCCTTCTTTTGCTTTTCCGCGATATCAATTTATCGAGAATCAAGCTCAACCTCAAGCTGCCAACTCACAAAGTGGCAACTATCCACATAGCAGTTAGCATCGGTAGCGCGATCTTTACCAGCCAGAGCAGCGGCTTCGTCCCTCGAATTGCGTGAGTCTTTCTGCATCCCGAGTACATTCTGTGTACTCTAACGAGACAAGCTGATCCGCGCGTGAAGAGACGCAAGAGATGGCGACAGTAGAAGACTCGCCTGTAAGCTCTGCCAAGCTGACGGAGCTGGGTAAGGCTCTGGACCAGACGTCTATATCCAATGTCAATGGTAATATATCGCCCGCCGCTTCGCACGAGGCGCCCAGCAGTGAGGTGGACATGGACGCCACCGAAATGCCTAGCACTCCTGCACCCAAACTGCCAGCCAAGAGCCCCAAGAAGCGCGGGCGTACCGATAGTTTAAAGAAGATGCTGCCAGCACCAGCTTCGCAGCGTCATAAGCAAGTGACGAGCTCTCCACAGTCTTCAATGCAAGGAAGCAGCGGCACGGAAGAGGAACCGTCAGCGTCGCCGGCCCCGTCGTGTGACACTCCACCACAGGCACAGTCGCAGCAGCGTCCACACACTCAGCCAGCGAAATTGATGGTGAAAGATCGGAGAGGCAGCGGCATGGGCGTCCCACGAGCGCATTTGATTCTCAACGCAGTGAAGCAGGCGCCGCCAGCGAAGGAAAAATCGAATCCGAGACGGTGGTCGAAGCACGAGGACGAGTCGCTGAGGTTGGCGGTCGAGCGGAGTGGCGAGCGCAACTGGAAAGCCATTGCCGACCAGGTGCCTGGACGGAATCACACGCAGTGTCTGCAGAGGTGGACGAAAGTGCTCAAGCCAGGCTTGATCAAGGTAGAATTGCGGGTGGGTTGAGGGGAGGTAGGGCCAGCTCACTCACTTGTGTGTATGTGTGCGGAATAGGGCCACTGGACCCCGGAAGAAGACGGTAAACTGCGGGAACTGGTGGCGGAAGGCAAAAAGAACTGGGGACAAGTAGCCTCGCTCATTCCTGGACGAACGTGAGCTTGTTGTGTAGAATAACGCTACGAAAAACGCGTGCTAATCGTGTGTGCGACCCAGATCCAAGCAATGTCGAGAGCGTTGGTGTAATCATCTGGACCCCAACATTAACAAGGGGTGAGTCTGGTCTTCACTCTCTGCATGGGGAGGTGGTAGCTGTACTAACCACCCATCGTTCATCTGTTCGCTGAGGTCAGATCTTACACGGAGGATGAAGACAAGATTATCGTCGAAATGCAAGCTAAACTAGGCAATCGCTGGTCCATTATCGCTCAGCAGCTCAAGGTTTGACAGGACACTCGCTCCTCAGCGAAGCATTGGCGTCGGTGTCTCTAACTTCAATGCTTTGACGTGTCGACCTACAGGGCCGAACCGAAGACGCTGTTAAAATTCGCTGGAAATCATTAATGCGCGGACGACGCGCTGCATCCAAAGAAGATAAAACACCTGCAGCAGCTGCTGTGAGCACCGCATCATCTTCTCCTGCCGACGTCGAGCGGCCCCAAGCTAAACCTGCTAAAGCCAGCCCGGTCCAGCAAAAGAATCGTACCCCCGTCACCACAGCAGAGACAGGCCACAACCCGACTGTGAAAAATGAGCGGCAAGTCGCAGCAGAAAGCAAACCGGTGGTCGATGCAGCAGTAGGGAGCATGCCAACTACCGTTTTTGTCAAGAATCAATCAATGTCGCACCCAGATATGGCAGCAGCGATGGGAGCCCCCGTGAATTCGCTACACAACGTGAGTGACCTGGTGGCCGCGTCAATTCACAACTTCCAGATGAGTCAGCGCTTCCATCCGAACTCGGCGGCGCATCCCGGCAATGCCAGTTACCCTGGCAATCCGAATCAATTGGTGACGGGTATTGCACCTGGCAACCAGCAACCGCCTGGTGTGTATGGCATGGCTGATGGGGGATTTAACGTGAACATCCAGCAACAAATGCTACTACAGCAGCATCCGTCGCAGCATATTCAGCACCAGCAAGTACCACCAGCATACCAGTATCCTCAGGGATACACCATGCAGCAGCAAAGTATGGGGGTGATGCCAAACTACGGAGTGCCCACCAACTTCTCGGCGTCAAACCAAATGCAGATGCAGATGCAGATGCCCATGCCGGTATGTCCACTGCACAGGCCCCAGAGTCTCTCTTTATTATGCTTGACTGGGATCTAACGCTTTATTTCTATGCCAGGTATCATCTTCAATGCAGCAGTCGATATCGATGCCTCCGACACCTACGTACTCGTCTCAGGCAATGGCGATGGCAATGGCGAACGCACAGTATCAGCAGCACCAGCAGCATCAGCAGCATCCTCCTCCTGTGCACCAAGGCTTCAGCGGTGCACCGCTTCACCCGCGTGTTGCATCGCTGGGTACGCCTTCCGGGACGTCGTCTATGATCCTTCCCACAAGTAGCGGTGCCAGCAACACTTCCAATGGCATTGGATCCAATGCTGGTCTTCCTCCGTCGTCAGCTGCAGCAGCCGCAGGAGGGAAAGCTCTGAACACTCCACGGGAAGAATGGGGTTCTTCACAGACTCCGCGGTCTCAGATGATTATGACGGAAGGCCACGCATCAGCATACGAGCTGTTCCATCAGCAACGCCTTCGACTAATGTTACAGGAGCGCGATAAGCAGGGGATGTCACTATCATCGGCTCCATCTCCGGGTCAAGCGCTGCTCACAAAAGAACTGGAAGCCAACAAGGAGCGACAAGCTCGACAGGCGATCATGCAGAAGGGCTGGAAGAGTGCCGTCGAGTCGATGGTCTCTTTCAACAGTGTCAGCGTACGAAATCGGATGTTCCATCATGGCTTGAAGCAGTCGATTTATCGCTTGTGTTGCGTGTTTTTTTTTTTGACGTGGTAGGATTTATCAACTCTGGACGATCAGCAACGGTTTGATGGCCTACTGGAGAAGGTTTCATTGTCTGCTTTGGACCCAACAGACGACGAGTTACTGGACCAGACTGTTGACATAATATCAGGAGGTACGTGCTTTAAATGAGCGACTGCGACTGCGAGAGAGGGAGTTGACATTGTGGTGTCTTGGATGCCTGCAGATGACACTGTGGATCTATGACAAGTGCAAGACGTCCACCGACTCTGAAGAGCAGCCCCCCTGCTCGCCTTTTTTTATTTGTACATGGCATCGTGTAAGTTAAAGTTATTGAAATTGATTCGACAGCGGGAAAACTGCATGCATAACTCGAGTCATCAATCTTCAACAGCCTCACTCGCAGCACAACTCGAAACAAAAGGTTGGTACTGAAGCAGTCTACGTCGTCACCTGATGAGTTATCATTGATAACTTATCAAGTCTCTATTCGTCGTCTTCGTCATATTCGTCCTCGTCCTCGTCAGACTCGTCACCATCGACCACAGTAATAGGCAGTGTGGCCACACCATACAATACCAGAGCTGCAATGGCACCGATGACAACGTTACGAGATCCCTTTTGAAAAACCTCCTCGTGCTCCTCGTCTTGAGTGCGCTCCTCAGCTTCCTTCGCACGCTTTTTCTGGGCAACCTCCGACGCCAACTCACGACGACTCCAGTCCAGACTGCGGTAAGGCTTAAGGAAAGCCACTTGCAGCGGCGGTGACACCTTCTTCATGAAGGCGCTGTCCAGAGACGTAGTGAAATAATTGGGCTGGTTCTCCGAGTACATTGCCGCCTCACTGAGACTCGAGGGCTGCTCGCCAGGAGCACCGAAATACGCGTCACGGATTCGCTCCGCCAGCGTAATGAGTAGTGGCGCATGCTGATGCACCGTGGACACCAGTTGCGTGTTGCCCATAGCGTCAACAATGTGGCCGAACACCGCGACGTCCAGAGCACTTGGTTGATCTCCAAAGAAATAAGGCGTGCCGGCGCTCTCGAGCTTCGCGTTGAGTGCTGTGTAGCAGTCACGAGCTATAACGTAGGCCTGTTCCTTTGTCGAGATGCCGTACAAACGTAGCTGCTCCATTGTGTCCAGGTGCATCTTCTTGGGCAAGAAGAGGCTGAGTGGGAACGGGATGTGGCGCTTCATGTGCGGCCGTGTGACCTCGCGATACGTGGCCGAGTCGACCCAGCGACAGTACAACATCACGCGCTGCAGCTTCTCCGACAGCATTGACCGGTACGCGTACGACTCGCTGCGCTGTTGGTCGGTTAAGAACTCGTCGATGTCCTTGTGGAACTGCAGCAATAAAATAACTTAGTTACGAAAACAAATAAAGATAACTAATTGCACGAAGAATCTACTGCCATTACCGTCTGTAAGTGCATTATAATCTCCTCCTTGGGCAACAAAAAGTTGCCATCGCTGAGCTGTGGCAGTTCACCTGTTCATAGCGCAAGAAATACAATTAATTGCACGTTTAAAGCGATCAATGATTGTTTGTAATTCCTCATACCTGTGGCTTCGTACGTCGGGTATTTGGAGTTGTGCACATGCAGTTGAATACCTGCCACACGCAGATAAGCTTGCACGTCCCAGGCTGGCAAGAACTGGTGCAACACGAGTGCTGATCCGAGCTCTCTGGAAGTTTTAGGCGTGCTCTCCAGCTCTGTGGCCTCTATTAGGTCGTCGTGCAGACGGTCGGCATCCGGCCCAAGCGGATGGAAGCGGTCCTCAGGGAACATGTCGACGCACTCGACGCTTGTCCACACGCTGTAATGACCGTCTCCGATCCAATTTGTGTACTACAAATGTGGCAGAACGATTTGTTTAAGTGCGATTCATGCCTGCCATTCCATGCAGTCATTCGCTTTTCCGACGGAGGAGCTACGTTAGGCTAAGGGACTGAGCGAATCGACAACTATGGCGGACAAGGTGCAGATCACGATGGAGAAGATGGTCCCCGAGCTGGAGGACTTGCAGGCTCGCAAAATCTTTTCAGCGGACGAGATCCGTCAGATCGTGGATAAGCGTCGAGGCTTCGAGTACTCGCTGCAGCGCGTGCCACTGCGGAAAATCGACGCCATGCGCTACATCGAGTACGAACTAAAGCTGGACGCGCTACGAGCCGCACGAAAGGAGCGTTTGGGTCTCGTCAAGGTCTCGCTCGGCGATACTGCGGGCACCAAGCGCGTGCACAACATCTTCGACCGCGTGCTGTTCAAGCACCGTGGCAGCGTCGAGCTCTGGCTGCAATATGTGGCGTTCTGCAAGCGAGAAGGAAGCAGTCGAGTGTTGTCCGCTGTGTTCTCCAGAGCGCTGCAGTCGCACCCACGCAGCGCTGAGCTCTGGATCGAAGCCGCGTCCTATGAATTCGGCGTCAACCTCAACGTGGACTCGGCGCGTGTGCTCATGCAGCGTGCGATTCGTCTCAACAAACATAACCAGAAGCTGTGGCTGGAATACTTCCGTCTGGAGCTGCTGTACGTGCAGAAGTTGGCGATGCGGCGTCAAGTGCTGCGTCTGGACGAGGAAGTACCGAAGCCTGTGGATGACGATGGATCCACCGCGCTGATTGACGAGCTTCCGGAAGAAAAAGACGCTAAAGAGGAGATTTCGGAACAGATGGCAGCCAAGATGAACGCTAGAAAGCTCGTTCTGCAGGGTGCCATTGCGAAGATTGTGTACACGAACGCCATTGCGGCGATTCCGGACGACGTGGCGTTCCGACTAAAGTTTGTGGAGATTCGTGACCTTTTCGGCTCACTCACAGCTGCGGAACTGTCAGACTTTATCATACAGGACTGCTTGGAGACTTTCCCGAAGAGCGAAAAGGTCCACGCTACTAAGGCGCTGCGTCCTCTTCTGACAGTGGAGGACAGTGCCGCTTCTCACTCTGGAGAGTCTTCGGAGGTGGATAGTGCTGATATGTCCGAGGCTGAGCGTCAAGCTGAGCTGTTGGTCGTGCAGAACTTCGAGACAAGTATCACGCAGCTGGACTCGGTCTCCATGAAGGAATTTTTCGCCGAGTGGATGGTCGCTCGTCTGGCCTCTTCCAGTCAAACAGCCTTCTTGCTTGAGTATGCGCGCGCCAAGCTGAAAGAGTTTGCTTTCTCGGAGACGTGTGCTTCATCGCCGTCTCTCGCTATCAAGTATGTCGATCTGACTCACCGCACGGACGGTACGAATGACGCGTTTATGGTCGTGCGGAAGATCTGCGACGAGTGTCAGCCACAGTCGTCCGAGATGTGGCTGCTGCAGTCTCAGCTCCTACTCCACTCGGATTACGAAGAAGAGACCACAAGTCGATCGCCTTCTAGTAAGCGACGTCGCACCTCGCGCAGCTCGTATTCGAAGACCGTTAACAGCAACCCCTTGGCTGCTGCCGTTGCGGTACTGAAGACAGCTTTGACCAAGATTGCTACAGAGGATTACGACGCACAGTTTGCTGTTCACAGTCGCCTCCTCCAGCTGCTTATTGGCATTGCAGAGGCTGCAAGCGTCATCGAGAAGGCATTTAAAAACGCACTTGGCGCTCAGAAACGTGGCTCGTCACACTGGAGTGATCTACGTCAGCAGTACGTGACTTGGACTGCTAGCGCAACTTCTCAACGCTCGCTGGAACAGACTCGTGCCTTGTACACCAAGTTCATGGTGGACGAGCAGTTCCTGCCTTCCTCCGAGACATACTCGTTCCTGTTGCTGTGCGTGGACATCGAGACTTCTGCGACGTCAGTGGATGTGCCGCAGGTGCGAAAGCTGTTCGAGAAACTCGTGGAGCTGTTCGGCTCGACCCACGAGGATGTCTGGGTGCAGTATGTGCGCTGTCTGTCTGAGCGTCTGGGGCTTTTCGCCGACGCCACGCGCGTGCAACAGCGAGCACTGCGCGTGTGGAAGGAATCTACGGCACTCATGCAGTACGCCTTCGCGGGCCTGTAGACTGTCGCCAGTGTTGAGACTACATGTAGATAGATTTGTATGCAGGTAAAGCGCCAACCGGTGAGGACCAAATAGACACGTTGCATTCATTCTTCAGCTTCTACCATCACGCACGCAACTTCTGTGGTCCAACATATTTATTAATGAAAGCCATGCATCTAGCACTGCATTTCTGCAATCGCTCGCTGGGTTGACTCATGTCTGTGTTTACCGGGCCTCGAACTGGATGAGACGTTTGGTGCGAGCCTTGTACATGATGCGGTAGCCACAAGCACGGCAACGGATGGGGTCGCGTGCCGACAGGTAGTTGACGATACCGCAGTCACCACAGATGTACTTGATTTCCGGGTCCTTGATCATGGCTGCGCTGCTGCTGGAGCTGGCTCCGGCCGCGGGGGTTGCTCCTCCGTCCATACTGAAGTGCTTCCTCGGTTGATAATTTTCAACTGACCGCTGGCTGTGTGCCAACGACAGGGTTTCAGCCAATGAAAAGAAATACGTCACTGATTCGCTGAAACAAGATGTAGCCATTTACAATTGGCTAATAGCAGTCCTTGCTTCCATTGGCCTACATAGCGCTTCCACCCATTCGGTCTTCCACCGTCAGTAGCTGCTCGAGTTGCCCGTCAACCTGCTGCCACCATGAGCACCATGACGAGCCAAATGCCCACCATGTAAGCGTCTTCACCTTCTGAATTGCACCAGTTTCCTCCGTTAATTTGCGTTGAAAATGCTCAAACGCATGCTTGTCAATGTTTGTCAATGCTCATCTCACTGACCTTCTCCACTTGTCGTCGTTTGCAGTTTGTGTTGCATGTGCGCGACGCCCATTGTGGCGAACGCAGCCAACACGTGCGTGAGCTGCCTCAAGTCACAGGTGGACGTGACTGAAGGTATCCCTAAAGAAGTGATTATCCACCAATGTCGTGGCTGCATGCGCTGGTCTCGTCCACCTTGGGTGGCGGCTGAGCTGGAGTCCCGCGAGCTTCTAGCTATGTGTCTCAAGAAGATCAACAACCTTAACCGCGTCAAGCTCATTGACGCCAACTGGATCTGGACGGAGCCTCACTCGCGTCGTCTCAAACTCAAACTCACAGTGCAGAAGGAAGTGTTGAGCAAGATGATCATGCAGCAATCTTTCGTTGTCACCTTCGTGGTGCGCAACCAGCAGTGTGACGCCTGTCAGGCCTCGTTCGCCAATCAGTCCTGGCGTGCTGTGGTGCAGGTGCGTCAGCGCGTGGACCACAAGCGCACGTTCTTCTTCCTGGAGCAGCTTATTCTGAAGCACCGCGCCCACGAGAAGACCACAAACATCGAGTCTCACCCAGACGGCGTCGATTTCTTTTTCTCAGAACGCAACCACGCACTGCGTTTCGTGGATTTCTTGCAAGAATCTGTCCCCATGAAGGTCAAAACAGCCAAGAAGCTCATTTCAGCTGATAACCACAGCAACACGCACAACTACAAGTTCACGTACGCTGTGGAGATCGCCCCAGTGTGCAAGGACGATCTGGTACTGCTACCAGTGAAGCTGGCGCGTATGCTAGGCAACATGTCTTGTCTGTGTCTCGTGCAGTCCGTCACTTCTTCCATTCACGTTGTCGACCCGTTCACCACCCAAGTGGCCGAGGTCGACTCGGAAAAGTACTGGCGCTATCCGTTCCGTGCGTTGCGATCGATCAAGGCCATGACGGACCTTACAGTTCTGGACTCGAACCCGATGGCGATTCCTTCGGGTGGAGGCCGAGCGATCCGTGTGACTCGCAAGACCCGATTGGCTGATATGGAGGTTGTTCGCGACGCGGATTTCGGCGTGAATGACACGCGATTCCGCACTGTGAGCCACCTCGGCATGCTTCTGCACGTCGGAGACTCTGCTCGTGGGTACGATCTGACGTCTGCGGTTTTTAACGACGCTGATCTGGTGCCGCTGGTGCAGTCGGGTCTGACTCTGCCCGATGTGGTGCTCGTGAAGAAAATGTTCCCTCGTCGCATCCAGAAGCGTGCACGTAACTGGAAGCTGAAGAAGATGGAAGGAGTGGAGCAGGCAGGCCCCGTTCGTAAGGCTGATTTATCCAAGGAAGAGCAGGACTATGAGCAGTTTATGGACGAACTTGAGGAGGACAAGGAGATGCGCTCTCAGATCAACCTGTACAAGGATGAAACCAAGCCGGCTCAGCCTGCGGAGGACGACGACGCGATGGACGAGGACGATGTTGGCGCTCCAGCTGTGGAGCTGCATGAGCTACTCGACGATCTGGCCATGAAGGACGACGATCCTACGCCGCAGATTTTGTCCGAGACCGAAGCTAACCAGACCTCAGCGTGGGAGCTGGAGGAGCTGTAACCAGATTTTACTTTTAGATAACACAGTCTGTTTGATTTGATCAATCTTGCCCTCTTCAAGTTGTTTCTGCGTCAAGTTTAACAGACACAATAGATTCAGAAAGGATATTTGGATTTTTGTGCAAATTTATTGAGTGACAGATCACTTGTCATAATGCGAAACGCTTAGGTAGCTTCAGGGAGCGTCCAGTTGGCGGGCACGGGGCCAACGTCGTTGATAATCTCACGGTGGCATGACCACACGAGCTTGATCGCCTCCGGCGTGCCGATACCGCCGGCACACGGGTCACCGGCCGGGCCGAACCAGTGGTTCTGGGGCGCCCCAGTCGTTCTAGCACGGATACCGCTGTAGGTCGTGCCGTTTACCGTAGCCGACAGCACTTCGTTCGTGAAATCCTGGTCGTTCGAGACCACAGCAGCAGTCAAGTGAGCTTCCATGCGCTCCAGAGCGTCCAGCACTTCCGGTAGCTCGTTGCCGTCGTACTCGGTGATGACCTGGAACGGACCGAAGATCTCCGTGGTCACAAGCTCGAAGTTCTCGGGCTTGACAAACTCCTTAAGCGGTACGAAGATGGCCGTGGGCTTCACAGCTCCGTACTTCTCTGGGATCGTGTGGTTCTCCAGCTCCTCAGCGCCGAATGCAACACGAGCACCTGGAAGCTTCAGCAGAGCCGCAGCGTGGTCAAGCATACGCTTGGTGGAGACCGTGAGCACGGGGCCAATGGTCAGATCCGAGAGCTTTCGTCGAGCAGCAAGCTCCGCAAGCTTCTTCTCCAAACCAGCCTTGGCCCAGTTTTTGTGCATGAAAAGAACCGACTGCGCCGAGCACTTCTGTCCAGAGCAGGCGTACGCATCCTGGAAAAGAGCAAAAACCATTCGTTAAAACTGACTGCTAACAGATAATTCGCTCTTAAAACAAGAGAAACATACCTGGTCGGAGGTCCAGGCCACGTAGTCGAAGTCGCGGACGTCAGGGCCAAGCACCTTCCAGTCAAAACCAGCGTCTTCAAGCTTAATACGGCCACTCAGGTCCTTGGCGAGCTTCTCAGCAACCGCCTGCGAGCTGCAAATCATCAACAAAGTGCACATGACATCTGGGTCAGCTAATATTCACCGGAACAAAGCAAAAACGTACCCTGTGAACAGCGTGTTGCGCGGCTTGATCTGCATCAGCAGGTCGTTCATTACGGCACCGTCAGAGTTAATGAAGTCCACGTCGGTAAGGGGCATGCCACACTCGTGCAACAAACGCAGAGTCTCTTGCATGACGATAGACACCTTGGAGTCCACCTTGAGCAGCACCTTGTTGCCCATGAACAGAGCGCCCATCATCTGAAGCACGGGGATCTCAATGGGGAAGTTAAAGGGCGTGATCAGAGCCACGGGGCCGTACGGCCAGCGGTGGCCGTTGCTCGTCTGGCCCTGGTGGTCGCCCGGCACACCAAATGAGCTCGCCAGGAAGCGCACCTGGTCGCCAGAGAAGTTCTCCAGGAACTTGCCCGTGACCTTAACCTCGTTGCGGGCCTGGAAGTAGCTCTTGGGAGACGTGCGCTGCACCAGCTTGGCAAAGTAGTCGGCCACCTTGTCCTCACGGAACATAGCGCCAGCCTTAGCGCTCACTTCGCCGTACATAACGTAGCGCTCCACATTCTTCAGCGGGTTGTGCAGACCGTGCTTGGGGCAGCTCGTCATGCTCTCCACGAAGGGAGCAAGCTCATTCTTCTGCGTGAGCGGCATGGTCATAAACGCCTCGCCGTTCAGAGGGTCTACGATCGTCTCCGTCTTAGCAGTTTTGGTCCATTCGCCATTCACCAGGTTGAAGCCATCGGTGGGGTTGGCGCCGCTGAAGTCCGGGTCCACCGTAGCGAACGACGGCAGCGACGACATGGTACGAGCGTTCAACGCGCGGCGCGACGTGTGCGCGGAGACTGCGCGCAGGGAGCTGGAGCGCAGCATCTTGTTGCGTATCTTCTGTCTGTCAACGAGACCTGTGGGCTTCGATGCGAATTCCGATCTGACGTTGAGACCGCTGGATCCCAGCAGTTCAACTTCAGCGTTCGCGACGTCACTGTATCGGAGCACACAGCCGATTTCATTAGATATACTAGCAAATGTGTTCTTACAATTAGAAAGCCCTTAAAAAAAAGGCCTGTATTCTTGCTACTCATATCAATGAAGACGTTCTAAGCTTTATAAGAGGTTGATTAGACGTGGCCCACATACCTCGCGTGTACCACACCATGTTTAGACGAGTGCAACATAAACAGAAAAGGTCCCTTGACACCAATGCGGTTTAAGAAGAATGGCCAGGGATGGCAATGAGCGCCGCTCATCTGGGATCTGCCTCTGTTGATAATAGTACCCACTGGGTGCTACCCAGTACATGTAGCAACTTTGCTACTGCTTGTGGTGGCTGTCCAAGTTACTGCGCCCTGTCATATGATAAAGACGTTCTTGACAAATTTTGGACGTGCTACTACTTCAACACTTCAATGAAGTCGGTCTGGCATTGGTTGGCGTGTCGGTAGAGCAAGTCGGTGAAGATCCATGTAAATGCCATGCGGATAATGAAGTTTTACCAGCTTCCATGCTTTTTCAGGCTAGGTCGTTGGTGTTGGAGCAGGGGTACCATGGTTCCTCCGATGATTATGGCGAATTGATCGTTGGGAGTTCCAGCCTGGAAGTGCATTGAGGAGGACGATTTATTTCGGCACCACGGGCTTACACGGTATCCATAAAGTAGTTTATAAGTATCCCATGCCCAGACTCAAGCATTATTCAGAATGCGGTGAAGCGGCTTGTGCTGATTCAGCCCTGCTGAGTAAGAGTCATACTTCCTCGAAGTACATGCACCTCGCAACCACTACATGTAAAAAGTAGTAAATTACGGTCCGTAATACGGAAGCGGTGCTGCGTGAGGGTGCCAACTGCAGCTGATGTTAAGAGGTACATTGCCAAAACTTTCAAAGCCTGACAGTCTAGCAGTAAGCTTAGCGGCAAACCGGTAGCGGCACAAATGGTAGTGATAGAAGCCACCAGCGTGCAGAAAAGTGAGCTTGCGTCGGAGAACCGTAGGCGCATCAAATATGTCGTGGAGATTCAGCTTCGCCAAAGCAGTGTCCTCTCGTGTTCCTATGTCATATCTTTCCACGCGGGCTCGTTGCAGATTCTTGGTCAATACCGGACTGGTCTTGTGTCCGAATCAAACGCGCATGACAATATTCTTGTTCCTCGCCAAGATAGTCTCGGACGCGTTCTGTTTGAAGCTTTCTATCCATGGATATGTCAGTTAGTTGGGCCATCGCTACGTGACCACCAGAGACGGAAACATCGCTGCCACGTTGGAGAGAACTGAGCATTACGCATCAACCGTTATGGTGGAGTCGCCTCCGAAGGGGTGCCACAAGGCCGAAACTGGGCACCATGTCGCCTGTCTTCCATACATGTCATTCTAGGCTAGAATCTAGCTGGCGTCACAGTGCGTCAAGCGAGCTGCTTCGGCGCTCTGCCCGTTCGTTTCCCGATCAAGCGGGCCAGGATGCCCTAAGGTGCCGTGTCGGCTGTGATCTCCTCTATCTACACACGTAATCTTATCCAGGTAACGGCGAACGCTCGCTTCAATCTACGCCAACGCGAGTTGTTGTGTTCCCGCCCAATAAGTGCGCTGACGACCCGACAGTTCCTACGACCGTTTCCTTCATTCATCTAACCACCGACTGGACTTCAGACTCAGCGCACGCCGACTTAAGGCCATCCGGAGACGAATCAGTGCCATTAGTGCTTTCGCGATCTAACAAGAAAGTCGACAAACAGCCAAAGAGCTTTTTCATCCAGATCACTTCGCAATCGTCCGTCAGCTCCTCAGCCATCATGATCACTACCCGCGAGGTCGACCCGTGCGAGTCCAAGATGCTTCAGGCCAAGATGATCCAGAGTGTATCAATCGTCCGCGATACTAGCAATTGCGACAGCAGCGAAATCGACAAGATGAGCAGAAAGGAGCTGGTTCGGCGTGGGGCTGTTGGTCGTCGATCTGCCGTTGTGGCACTTCCATCCGACGTCGTCGCCGCCCTTGCAGAGTTGTCAGAGCTCAAGTGGTGAGCGACTCTGTGCAGACACCATACATGTCCTCGAACCACCCCATTGCAGATAGAAACAGTCTTCAGTGCATGCACGCGCCATGTTCTGGAGCTCGAGGATGATCGGTGCGAGCTGCTATTATTTATCTCCGCTTAGTCACTTCACGTTTACAATCCGTCCAAGGAAATACTGGATGCACAGCCCAACATATACCGACAATATACAGTTCTTCATCTCCGTTTAATTACCCGTGGGCCGTTCTTCAGCTGAAGGAGAAACCCTTTCATCCATGACAACCACTTTCGTCTAAACAGCGTTAGTGCACACGATCTGGATGGAATCAACTTCCAACAATAAGTAGAATGTGTAAATTTATCTGACAAAAGGCCGCGCTAATTAAATATATTTTTTCGAACAACTAGCTCTCGATTCGAAAGTTTCAAATGAACTGACAAACACTCTCGTCCCACTTCAACAACAGACACCAACAGTACTGCAATAAAAAGAAAGAGCGGCGCGAACTGTTTTACTGCAAGTAGATATGTACAAGTCCTGATTGGGCTGTCAAGGCTGTTGCATCCAGCTCTTCTTGCTGCTTCTTGTCCCAAATGAGCGAACTCCGAGGGTCAGTGCGCGCAGTGCGCCGTTTATGAAGCGCACGCAGCTCATTAGTATCCCCACTGAGTACCGTAACGAGGCACGAGTGCTCGGGCAAGTTGCTCTTAATCTTCTGCACGTACGCAGCGATCTCTGAGCGCTCTACCCCGCGTATGCGTGCCCAGGTAAGATGTGGCGGAAACCCTGTCGTCAGTTGATGCACGACTGTCTGCACGACCTCGCCAGGGTCTTCACGCGGGATGATACAAGCCACGCCGCCGCTGAGCGACCTGCAGGCGCGCTGTGAGTCTACGATAAGCACCGACTTCTTTGCTCGAGCCATCTCGTTCACCACTTTCTTCTGTTTGTACTCATGCTCGATGCTCGGGAACGTAGGTCCGTGCTTGATCTTAAGTTGCGCCAACTGCAGTGTAGCAATTGCGTCTTCCACACTGCAATGGCCATCTGTGCCAGTCTGGATGGCTCGGTTGAGATACTGACTCGCCAAAAAGCGCAACGCAGTGCGGAACGGAGGTCCTTTAGGGTGTGGATACAAGCATACAGTATCGATCACTCGACGGTGCAACACCCGAAGCGCTTGCAGGTCATTCTCGATTGAGTGGCCCACCAAGATGGCTTCAGCGGGCACAAGAGCTAAGAACTTGTCTTGGATGTCTGCTAACCGCATGGTCGTAGCCTCCATGATCTCGCATGTGATACCCGAATACCGTGTGCAGTAGTCCACAATGGGGTTCTTTGGACGAACGTATTCGTCCAAAAGAACCTTTTCACTAGCATCTACCAGCGTAAGGCGCGTGAGTTCTACGCCTTTTGTGGTCCGACACATTTCGCAGTCAAGTGCAAGTAGAAGTTGCTCAGCTGACCGTGTCTCACCATCCGCCAAAGGCTTCGTAGAGACGAACTCTGCCACTGCTTTTGCGTCCTCGAACGGGATTGACGACAGATGCATCTTCAGCTCCTCCGGTGACAAAACGTAGAAGTCAGCGCTTGGCTTGGACGTCTCTGAGAGTCACAACAGTCAAATATCAGTTTTAATACAAACAACGAGTTAATATTCAACGCACCTCCAGAGCTCTTTTTAAACTTCTTGATCTTGTTCTTGATAGCCTTCTTGGCTGCGTGTTTCTCCTTTTCAATCTCGTGCTTGGACACAGGAATCTTGAGCAGTGTCGCATCGCATCGAGGAATGCTGTCGCCTTCAGATAGTCGACTGTGAATTTGATAGTCACCTTCCACACCTTCTAGCAATGGGACTTCCTCTGCAATTCCACTATTAATACCATTCGCGACATCACTTGCAGCCTGCTCTGGCCGAATATCCGCCACTTCCTCGCATACAAAAAGCACCGTGTGTTTAAGATCCGTCTGAATGCTGCCCAGCAAATGGTCCATCAACGCATCTCGAATGTCCTGCCCCAACAAGCCTCGTCATTAGTCAGAACCACAAAACTTCAGGAACAGAATAATGGCACGCACTGCGAGGGGAACATTCTTGGTTTCCCCGGCCACCAGATCCTCTAGACTGCTGCGGAGTAGACTGTCAGCCACTTCCTCAATGCTGCGCTTGATCCCTCGCGGTGGCGCCGCGGGATCAGGCGTCGCGGCGGTGAACAGCTCTCCAGCCATTTTCAAGTCCAAATTGTGTCCTCAAATGGAATATGATTGGCTGAAATCGAAGCGACTCTGAACGCCTTACAAAAATCGTCACAACTGGAAGTGACGAATACAGTCGAGGTCGAGTCCACGACTTGTGAGTGGAAGCAGCGGGCGTCCTCTATGGCTGTCAGGAAAGGTTGGGAACGTTTCCTTCCTTTCTCGCAAGAGTTGTAGAGGGGTGAGAGGCATTTGGAGCTTGATTGGCGTGTGGCATTGGCGTGGGCGGCGCGGTTTCGGTCGCCGGTTGGTTTTGGCGAGCCAACTGCGTGGAGTTCTGGCGCTTTAACGTCCCTCGGAATCTTGATGGGGGGATTCAAGGCACTACCTCTTCATTGTAAGGGGGGACGGACAGAGATATCACTCGTTGTTGAGTTTGTGATGGGTGGGGTGGCTTCGGCTGCTCTAGCTGTTGCTGCTTGGTGCGAGAGAGCCTTGCAAGGTCGCGAAGGTGGAGAATTGATCTTCGTGCTCAAAGGGGGTTCACACAGATAGCAGTCTCTCTCGGCTTTCATGCGTGTGGGAAGAGAGAGGGGGTCTTGACAGAGGTCCTAGTTGCTGTCATTGCATGTATTTATTCATACGTGTCGTTATCTCCCGCGACTTGCTCTCCAGAGCGCTGTGCTATTTGTCCTTCGTCGCCATATTGCTGAGCAATTATCAAGTGCCACTTCACTAGTCTTTTGTCTTCTCACGTGGCATGAGCTACCTAAAATCTTTAGTAATCCGATCCAGTGTGCTTACATGATTCATACAATATTTGTAGCCCTCTTTGTTCCTTTTTCTTGTGTTTTTATCCAATCGAATCACTTGCCGCCAACATTACTCGTGAACACAATGCGCTTCCGCGGGACGTTGGCGAAGGACGCGTTGGCTGTGCTGCTGGACGTAGCGCAATCCTTCGCTCGCCTCGGCTCCTCAAGCAGCGCCAAGACCAACTGCGTGTTCACATTAACCCCCGAGACATTATCCATCGCGCTCAAGAGCGGCGGCGCTGAGGAGCTCCAGAGCTTCGCCCGACTGCAGACCGCTCGTCTCTTTCACGACGTCGTGGTGCAGTCCCGGGCCGAGAACCACATCGGATTCCTATGCGATGTACGGCATTTCCAGCAGGCCTTAACGTCAGGAAAAGATGCTAGCGCCGTCATGTTGCGACTACTCAAGCGAGACGGCCACAACTTTCTGTGTCTGAGGACGCGAGCCGTGGATATCGATATCGTGCAGAGCATTCCCATCGAGGTGCTGGCCATGAGCACCGTGGAGCACTACAGAGAGCCCAGTGTACCGGCTCCACAGATCGCAATCGAGATGCCGCCGCTGCGCGCTCTACGCAGCATCGTGGACAGACTCAAGGTCATGCACAAGACCATGACGGTGGAGGCCAGCAAGACGGGGACGCTCATTCTACGCATCGATACACATCCACTCACGCTACAGACTCTGTTCGCACACTTGCGATATCGAGATGATTTGATTGACGAAGATGAGGAGGACGAGGAGGAAGAAGAGCGACGGAGACAACGACGCTCTTCGAGTGTCACAGTTGATAGCAAAGTGCTGAGCAAGGCGATTCTAGTGGATGGACAGTCGACGGACTCGGTGTTGTGTTGTATCACGGAGAATAGGGCTATGGTGTTGCACTCCATTCTCGTGGACTCTTTTGGGTCGTTCACTTGCTACATCCCCGTACTTACACCCGATCTCTGAGCAGAAATCACGGTATCAGAGCTGGAAACACTTTCTGGATACTGCCACTTCGATGAAAGCTGCCAACAACAACGATTTATTAAGTCCTTCTTGACCATCTATTTATCTACCAGTGAAATATGCTGCTCTGAGATCGAGGCTCTGACAAAAAACACGTTTGCGTTTGGGTATCATGCGATGATTTTGCGGCGTGTAAGCGATTTGCCGATGAACGAAGGTGTAGTAGATCGCGACAAAGTGAAGGAATCTTTACTCAAATTTGAGGCAAATTACACCGATGCTTCAGCGATTGGAACGGATTCTGCGACCAGCGGCAAAGATAATGGCGAGCCATGTAGCACACACCACGCCGATGCATGTGTACGCTGCCGTTGTTCCGATACCGAGCTGTCCAGATGCCACAGTCGTTTCTGTTGACGAAGACGAAGCTGCAGATGGAGCCAAAGATTCACTTGCTCCCGCATCGGTTTGATCCTCGGGTTCTTGACTTCTAGAGTGGCTATTTGACGCGAAATCGGACACAGCACTGCCACTAGATGACATAAAGCTCGAAATGGAGCTAGCCACGTCTGATGAGGCAGAAGACTCTGCTCGCTCAAGCAAGAACGATAACTGCGGCTGGACGAATGATCCCAACACGCCTCGATTGGCCACGCTGTCGTTGTAGGATGAATACGTCGTGTCCTCGACTCTATCGTCACCTATCGCGTTCGTGTGCATCCCAACGATATATGTATCCATATTGGTGGACCGGATCAGCATGGGCGAGCCAGCTGATCTCTGTCCGGACACGTCGCAGTCGTGGTGCAGCATGTAATCTGGACCGCTAAACTCACTGGGAAAGTGGATCTTACATAGCTGGAAACATGCACCGCTTTCTCCGTTACACCCGTAGCCAACGAATTGAACGTTCATGGGATCATCTTGTGCAAAAGTGTTCGCTGTCGGCAGGAGAAGATTGTTGGAGGCTCCTAGTTCGGCATCTAACTCGATTAGCACGTATGTGTTGTTCGTCCACTGGACCCAGAAGTCTGACTGCTTGTGTACTCGAGTGACTGATGCCGTTTTGGTTTCTGTTGCTTGAGGTAAAGTAAACTCCGACTTGCTCTGGGCGCTATCGAGCAGTTCACCTTTCGAGTCTAAAACGCATTCTGCGGCTGTCAATGCGATATTTGAAGCGACTAGAGTGGCTGTACACGTGATATCGTTCCACTGCAGCAATCCCACAGCGCTGTAAGGGTATGCGGTAGGGTCAGTTACTTGTTGTCGCCCGTCAGTGCCAAAGATACTGAGTTCACGTGCTTCCTGCTGAGTACTTTGAAGCGGCAATTGTCGGAGATGCTTTCGTATTGTCGAGACGCCGGCGTCGTCCTCTCCTTGGACCACGATACACAACATTATGAACGCCACCAACCAGACAGTTATCACACGCTGAGTCTGCCATCGTCTTTCGAGCCCAAGGAGAAAAAACGAGCTCATAATACGACGTGCAGCCGTCGTCGTGGAAACCTCGTTGTGTCGAATGCCCCACTAACTCACGAGTCGCCTTTGCCACTTCGCAACGCAACAATAGCGCATAGTCCTAATTGGCGTCGCTTCCTTGAATAGCAAAAAGCGCCTGATAGTGGCAAGCGTCGGTAAGGTTCGTTGTCAATTTTTTTCCGTATTTTTTTGTTTCTTGAGCTTTAGTTACAGCAACGCCACATGGCGAGTGTGCAGCCTCAAACTTAACTTCTTTGTCGCAAAGTACGCCTAATACATTTGGAGAGCAAATGTGAACTCTCGCGTGGATGTCAGTCGTTTTGTGAACATCCGTGAACATGAATTGATTAAGATAAAAATGGCAACAGAGGAGATCCTGCAAGTTGCGCAACCTCGACATCGTGGTGGCTTCCAGCAGCTTCAACCTATTCAACTTTGTCCATAGTCAGATCTACTCAATACCGACAATTTTATGAGTTTATTAATTGTAAGTGATGAAGATTACTTTACCATGGAGCGCACGGGTGGCCAGAAACCTAAGCTGCAGCTGTACGTAGCCATTGCGAGCTCGGCTACTTGTGCGCAAACATGTCTCGGAAAATCGCCTCGTACACCTTGATACCGTGCAGGAATGTGTCCTTGTGCAGATGTTCATTGTGCTCATGCAGGAGGATCTCTGTCTTCTTCATGGGAGAGAAGCCAATCGCCTGGACACCAGCTTTGCGGAGATAGCGGCTGTCGGTAGCTGCAGGGAAGATCTCTGTCTCGATCTTCTCACCAATCCGCTCACAGGATTTCTGGACAAGTTGCCACCACACGTTGCCATTATCCAACGACGTAACATAGTGCTCGTGCATTGGCTTCGTCCAGGATGCAAACTCCCAGGAGACCCCCTCTGCAGCACACCATCCGTCCAGTTTCTTTCCCATCGCACTGATGTCCATTTCCGGAGAAATCCGAATGTCAAAGCCAGCAATGGCATTCGTAGGGATCACATTGAGGGCGTGGGTCTTGCCTCCATCCTGAGAAACGCCGCTCTGCAACGCCGTGATGTTGATACTCGTCACATCTCCCAGTTTTTTCTTCTTCATGTCGCCATGCTTGCAACCAGCATCCGCATTAAGAATCTTCTCCTGTTCTTCTCGAAATACCAGAGCTTTGTTGCAAATATCAATAATGATCTTAGATGTTGCTGTGTTTTTAATAAAGCGACTGCCATGTCCAGTGGGACCTTCGGCCTTTACGTAAACCCACCACTGCGCTCGCTCCCCGTAGAAGACAGTGTAGGCGTCTTCCGGGTTCGCGAGACCTTCGTCGAAGGCAAATGCTATCGGTTGGAGCGCCTTGAACTGCTCCGTTTCAATAAATGTACCCATTCCCTGCGCACCTCCAGGCTCTTCGTCCGGCACGAAGAGTAAGTAAATGTTGCGCTCGGGTGTGAACCCCGACGCCTTGAGTGTGTGGACTGCTTCAATGTATTGGATGCAAACGCTCTTCATGTCTTGAGTACCACGACCGAAGATTCGACCGTCCTCCAGGACCTTAGCCTAGCCAGATACACACAGATGTCACTTCAATCGAGCACGCACTAAAATAAAGCAAAAAGGTATCGTCCCACCTCGAAAGGATCGTAGGTCCAGTGCTCTGGTATCGCAGGCACAACGTCGTAATGCGAGTTCAGGATAATACCAGGAAGTGTCGGATCTTCACCCTGCCATGTTGCCTACTCAGCAAGCAAGCACGTTAAACCACGAAGATCCAACTAAGTAAAAGTATCCAGCTGCATACCAGAACTACCGGCTTGTTCTCAACGGGAGAAAACACTTGAGCCGGTAGCCCCACTGCAGCAACAAGCCAGTAAATTTTGAATTCTACAGTAGACGGACGGCACTACAGTGTAGTACACACTTACCCTCTTCGAGATATGCACGCAGCCATTCGGCGCACTTCGAGACAACAAAGGAGTGATTTAAATGTGATGCGACCTCCACAAACATGGTGCGCTGTACCTTTTGGTAGCTGCCACTGGGGCCCTCCGAGCTGACGGTGCGGAAGCGAAGGAACTCGACGAATCGATCGACGGGGTCTTTCATCTCTCACAGAGACTCTCAGTAGTACGATACCGCTGATCCGTGTTTCCTCCTCTGGTTTCTTGATGCAACTGGTATTGTACACGTACCGGCTTTGACCAAGAGTGAGCAGCAAGTCATCAATTAGGTAGTGTACATGTACTACCCGTACTACCTATAATAGTACTTCGAAGTACTACCGAACGCTACTTTTTTCTATTACAGTAACAGTACCAGGCAACCGCTTCAGTTCGCCTCGGCGTACGTGAACATGCGGCGGAACAGCGTCTCGTACACGTCGATGCCACGCAGGAAAGTGTCCTTGTGCAGACACTCGTTGTGTTCGTGGAGCAGAATTTCCGTCTTGTTCATCGGAGAGAAGCCCAGCGCCGGGATGCCGAGCTGGCGGAGGAAACGGCTGTCTGTCGCCGCTGGGAAGACCTCGGTTTCCACAGGAACACCGACATCCTTCGAGCAGACCAATATATTAGCTAATACTACTCTCATTATGGCATTACCAAAGAAAAACGCACCTTGCATCCCTCCTTGAAGAACGTCCACCAAATGTTCGTGTCGTCCACCGACGTCGTGTAGTGTTCATGCAGCGGATTCTTCCACCACGACACAAACTCCCACGATAATCCCTCAGCCGAACACCATTCGTCAAGCATCGCCTTGAGCTTTTTCAAGTCCATGTGAGGCGAGATGCGCACGTCAAAGCCAGCAACAGCCTCAGTTGGAATGACGTTGAGCGCGTGTGTCTTGCCGCCGTCTTGGGACACGCCACTCTGCAGCATGTTGAGGTTTACTGTCGTGACATCGCCAAGGTTTCGCTTCTTGATGTCACCGTGTTTGCAGCCGGAGTCAGCACTCAAAAGAGCCTCTTGCTCTGCACGGAAAGCCAAAGCCTACAGCAACAAACAGAAGGCTTAAAATCTGTAGCTTACAGAAGAGCATGGAGCCGTATGGACCTTGTTGCAGACGTCGATGATCTTGGACGTCGCTGTGTTCTTGATAAAGCGGCTACCATGACCCGTAGGACCTTCAGCCTTCACGTAGAACCACCAGGGTACACGCTCGCCGTAGAATACTGTAAAGACGTCATTGGGGTTGGCCAGACCCTCGTCAAAGGCGAATGCGACGGGCTGGATGGATTTGTACTGCTCACTTGCTAAGAACGCCTCCATACCATCCACGCCGCCAATTTCTTCGTCTGGCACGAACAGGAGGTGAATGTTTCGACTCGGAATGAATCCCTCCGCTTTCAGACGGGAGACAGCCTCCACATACTGCACACCGACACTCTTCATGTCCTGAATGCCACGACCGTAAATCATCCCATCCTCCAGAACTGTCGGCTGCGGTAGCAACAACAAGAACCAACACACCGTGAGCACAGCGAAAGCCTACGAGATATCCAGTGAGAAAGCACACCTTGAAAGGGTCGTGCTGCCAGTGCTCACGAGCAACAGGGACCACGTCGTAGTGCGAGTTGAGTAGGATCGATGGTAGAGAGGAATCCTTCCCTTGCCATGTCGCCTTTAGGCGCAAATAGTGTCAGAAACATACTCAAAACACTCCCTCACTCCATCATGCACCCACCAACACAATTGGTTTGCTCTCCGAGGGCGAGAAAACTTGCACTTTTAGACCAACTACGAACGATGTAAGGTCAATCCACAGACATTATTTGCACAACTCTATGAGACCTTCATACCTTCTTCCAAGTATCTTGTGAGCCATGCCGCGCACTACAGCATGACACAACAATTAATTATCCCCGTATAATTTCGTCTTGTACTCGTGAACGGACCTCGTTGTACGCTCCTTTGGGGCCATCGCCACTGATGGTCGGGATGCGGATGTACTGGAGCAGCCGCTCTACCGAAGACGTCGGTGTTGCCATCGTGGTGCACAAATGAAAAGTGCGAAGGTTTTGACGCATTAAAGTTGCGCTTCAAACGGCCAGTAAAGTTGCAGCAATTGTGCACGTCATTTTTCACATGTCAGAATGGCTGCCAGGAAGACCATCCGCCGCGCTGTACAGCACGAGATCGCGAAGCGCAAGGGCTCGCGCTTTATTTCAGCTGCATGGCCGCTGTCAGGAGGTGGCGACGCAGCTTCGGAGTTGATAAAACAGTACATTGAGACCCAGCGTGGGAAGTTTCCGTCCGCAAACCACCATTGCTACGCCTACACGACAATGGACGGTCGTGAGCTGTGCTCGGACGACGGAGAGCCACATGGCACCGCTGGGAGACCCATTTTGGCTTCGTTACAGCGTGCGCAATTGGTGGACGTCTGTGTCGTAGTGACGAGGGTTTTCGGCGGCGTGAAGCTCGGGCCTGGAGGCCTGATCCGAGCATACGGAGCTGCAGCGCAGGAGGTGATCGAGCAGGCGGAGATCGTTGACAAGGTGCCGACCAAGTTGCTGTATGTGAAGACAAACTTCTCATACGTTGATGTGGTCAAACGGGCGTGCGAAAACTTCACGGCCGAGTTTATATCACAGGAATACGCAAAAAACGCGACGTTCACAGTTAGTGTCCCCGTACTCAACAGTGACGAGTTTGTCGCCTTCATTCGAACGAAATCGTCCGGACAAGTTGAGGTGGAAGAGCTGTAAAACTAATAATTAATACGAGAATACTTCGGAGTATAAGTTAAACCTTCCTCTTCGTACACAGATGTATTGATACTCTCATTGTGACGGACGAAGGGCTGGCAACTCCGTTCGCTTTTCGGGGTAGTTCTCTGTCAGCCACTGGGCGATTTCCTCTTGAGGGTCCATCACTGCAATTATTCCCTCGGTTGTAACTGATCGACAGTCCAATTGCTTGGTATCTTTCAGAAACTTGAGCATCTGAAAGTTGCCACTTGATACAGCTTTCATCATGACGTAGGTGGGGCACTTAAGCGCGCAGAAGTTGAACAGCCACTTGATGACGTCCATGTGGCCGTTCTTGGCTGCCCCTGCCATCGCTGCAGGCGAACATCGCTCCCCACACGTCTCGTACAGCCACTGAACCATCTCCAAGTGACCGTTCGTTGCAGCAGTATCAATAACACAAGCAGAACATGATTCTACGTACGAATCGCGAAGACTTCTAGCCACATTGAGGTGGCCATTGCTCGCAGCATTTTGAAAAGCCTCCGAGACAATTCCCTCGGATCGGTGAGCTAGAAGCCACTTCACCATCTTCAAGTCGCCATTTCCAGCAGCAACATCCAGCGCGAGCTTCGTGCAGCCTTCAGAGCGATTGGTATGCAAGAACTTGACCACTTCCAAGTGTCCGTTCGCTGCCGCTTGATCCATCGCTAGGGCTGTGCATCCTTCACTTCGATTGTCATGTAGCCACTTGACCATGTCAAAGTGACCTGCTTCACTCGCCCAGTCCATAGCTTGTGGTGTGCAGCCTTCATCGCGTGCTCCGTGGAGCCACTGCACGACGTTCAAGTGGTTCTTGTGCGCGGCATAATTGATCGCTGCGGTTGTACACCCTGCCGCTGTATTCTTATGTAGCCACTTCACAACTTCCAGATGTCCGCTCATCGCCGCGTTATCCATTGCCTTTGCTGTGCATCCCTCACGTCGATTTAAATGGAGCCATTGCAGTGCAACCAGGTGTCCGGACCCTGCAGCCAGATCCATTGCGTTAGTGGTGCATCCCACCTTCTTGTTGTCGTGCAACCACCTCACAACCTTCAGATGTCCGTTGCCTGCTGCACGATCCATCGCAGTGACAGTGAACTTCCAATAATTGCTTGTATTCTCACTCAGCCACTTCACCAGCTCAAGGTGCCCGAACTCCGCAGCCAAATCCGGTGCTGGGGTCGGTCCATCCAAAAGTGAGTGGTCCACTAAGAACTTCATCATCTCCATGTCCCCCCGCACTGCGACATCGTCCGCTACATCGAATCTGCGCCTGTGTTTACCATGTTCCAGTACCCATTTCGATATTTCCAAGTGTCCTGCCTTCGCTGGGATACTGATGTCAAACACAATGTTCACGTAATTATCCACAAGCCATTGCACAGTGTGCAAGTCTCCACGTGATGCCGACGTCTCAAACGCCTTGTACACTGCTGCATAGAAGTGCATGCTCATAACGTGGCGCTCGGTCTCGTATACCCACTGAATGAGGGGCAAGTGGCCGCTCTGACCTGCAGCTAGTGCTGTCGCGTCATTCAGAGCCCCTGGGTAGCGTTGATAAAGCTGCTGAACTATCCAGAGCTGGCCAAGCTTAGCTGATGCGAGCATCGCCAGTCGATACTGCTGCATCTTCTCGAATCGACACCGAGTCTTGTCATGATCAAGCAAAGTCAAGACGCGCGTGAAGAGGCGAGAATTGCAATACTGCACGCATCGGGGCAGTGTAAGAGTTTTAGAGGGGAAGAGAAATGCATCCAACTGCTGTAGTATAGTGTAACACGAAAATACGAGGCTGGTTGAGGCACACGACGCGTACGGAGGTTAATACATGTATGGTGGCGCTTATATCCACGTCCATTATGGGTCGGTCAGATGTGGAAAAAAAATATACGTCAGTGTGTGGTTTTGATTGGATGAATATGCTATTCTCGCTCTGGAAATAGATTCCCCGATATGGCGCAGAGGAGTAACCTCGCATTAAGTGGCGACACCGACGCCCAGACACTTGACAGGGACGCCACAGTCACCAATATACCTCTTGGGACGCAGGTGGATTCGTCCACGCCGGAAGCTTCACCTGAATCGACACCTGATCCGCGTGATAGTCGTCTAAACATGGGTTTACCAACACCCACTTCTCCGTCTAACGACGCCTTACCTCGGCCCCACAGTCACGTCCAGCGCTCTACGTCGGACACGGATATGGAGCGACGTACACCTTACGATCCTGCGCTTCGGGGCTTCGTGGGACGCAGTAATAGCTCGTCATTCGACCCCGAGAACGATTCAGAGGACGCTGAACTGCTACGACAGAGGCTACTGGCCGCTGCATTGAGCACACCCGTGAGTGGTGACGCTGTGAGCTCCAGACTTCTGCAGGCTTTGCCTCAACTGACCATTGGCCAGTTCTTACAGGATTTAAACAACCAAACGCCACCGTGGAGAGGCTTCACAACAGGAAGACAGGACTCTGACGAGACTGCAGCTCAAGCTGACGAGACAGGCAGACTTTTACCCACTGAGGGGCGAGGAGAAGGCTCTCCACCGAGGACTCGACGGAGACTGAGCTCCGAGTCGTCCATGTACTCCATGTCAGCCAGTGGAGAGCTGGAACGAAGTGATAGTACTGAGGCTCAATCAGGGAATACAGCAGAAACTACTACTGCTACGCGACCGAATGGACGTACAGGGAGGACGAGACGCAATTCAGACGAAGAAGGCGAAGATCAGACGGCGCTAGACGAACTACAGGCACTTTTCCGCCGATGCCACAACTCGCTCCCGTTTGTGGCGTTATTCCTCATCTACTTTGCGTACCAACACGCGACTGGCATCTTAGTGTTCGTAGTTGGGACCGTGGCAGTGATGGGACTCGATCAGCGCATGCGAGCGCAAGTTGCGCTCAAGGAGAAGGCCAATAGTTGGCATCTTCTCGGAATTGTAGCCATGTGTGCCATTGACATGGTCGCGATATGCTCGGTGGATGGCCAGCCGAATCCTTTGCGTCATTTCTCCCAGATCCTCCACTCAACTACAGCGCAGGGCAGTGGCAGTGACAGTGGACTTGTCTCGACTGGAGGAATCTTCTGGCAGGTGCTGTGGACGGTGCTTGTCAACGGTAATACACTGCATCAGTCGTCAACAGGAGGAAGCGTGCAAGCTGACTAATGCGTTTTCGTGTGTATTACTATGTACAGACTTCCTGATTCGACTCTGGAGTATCGTCGTCAAGGCGTTTGTAGCTGGAGCCAAGTCAGATCGATTCCAGTGCGAAAGGAAGCACAGAGACGACGTTTCGACGAATGAGGATGAGGCTGCTGCGACTATAACGATCGCAGAGGTAGAAGATGAAAGCTCTACGGTGGAGACGCCACTCACGCAGCGTGTAGTGTCGACCGTTGCCTTTTACCGCAGAAAGGTACGAAGGTTCATGGGACGTTGTCATGTTTCTCGATTTCTCGTCACTAACGGGAGGTAATGGACGCGAATGCAGCGGAAGTTGTATGGACTCATCGAGATGTGCTCAATCTTCCTCCGATCGCTGCTCGCCAGTATCCCCTGGTGCAGCTTCTACCAGCTCTGTGCCTCCAAGTTTATGGCCGACGTGTTTACCTTCGCCTACGTCTTTATCAAGGTATGCAAGTGCCGCCATTGCTTACAGACTCGTGCATGTACATCAAAACTAATCAGTTGTTTGGTGAAGGGTTTAATTCTTGCCACTCAAGGCCGACGTATCTTCAACCTCGCACGATCGTTCGTCACGTTGGGGCTTGAGTTCGGAGTATACGTCACCCACGATGAGCTCGTGGAAGCAGGATCTCCAGACTGCTCCATCTGCTACGAGACCATGCGTCAACCTGTCAAGCTCGCGTGCTCGCACATGTTCTGTGAAGAGTGTGTGACGGAATGGTTCGACCACGAGCGTTCGTGTCCTTTATGCCGAGCCAGTGTGGGCTCAGGTCCGTCTGCCGAGGAAAGCGTCAAGCCCCATTTTTTGGACGGTCGCACAAGTCTCGTGCCACAACTTTTGTAGACAAATGACCGACCACGTTGTGCTATTTCTCTCTTGCTGCTCCAATGCTACTGTGTCTCTACTTATATGCAGCTAATGGTGACTGTACCGGGCGCACAAAGCTGTCCCAACGTGAACTGCCGCGACAGAATTCCTTCGAGAACGGCCCACTCCTGCACACTATCGCTGGACGAGTCCATCGCCGTCGAGTCAAGCACGGAGGAAGTCTCAGCTCCACTAGGCGACACAGGCGTTGGGGACCTTGGCGTCAACTCGATCACCTTGAACTGCATACAGACATGGACTTGCACCTGGAAGATTCCTTTCGAGATGTCACTAGTGGTCCGCACCTGCACGGGTCGAGCGTCTTGGGATACAGGGCAAATGGACACGTGCTCTTGTTGACAGAAGAAGCTGATGGCGTCGTAGATGTCGCCGCCACTTTGAGTGCGAGAACTGCCTTGAAGAACTCGCTCGACGAACGCAAGAGCTCGAGCCTCGCAGTTGTTAGCGAACCGATGTGCTGGGGAAGATGGTTGCTGGGTAGCTCCAGGAATTCGGTACTGCGACGTGGTCTCTTGCTCGAACGTCAACACTTTCCTGACCATGTACTTGACCACTTCGGATACGCTGTCGGATTCCATGTTGAAGTCTTCAAAAGGGTTGGCAGCACTGAAGAGATGGCCGTCCAAGAGCACTTTGTCGCGGTCGAGGTCCTTGACAATCTGAATCATACTCAAACTGGCACTTGCACGACGCTGCAGCGTCGACTGATCCAAGCGATTACGAAGCCAACTGAGCGAGACAGACACTGGGAAATGACGTTGCAGTGACTCCCGGTATCGTTCTGCGAGTACCCTCTTGTTAATAAACATAAAAGCCATGTACAAAGTTGAAGATACTTTACCAATTGTCGGAGCTTCTCGAAGAGCGTGTTCAAGTCGATGAAGATGAAATCTGCAGACTCGATCCAAAGCCCAAACCCACTCGTCTACTAGTGTTTCAGCGTCCAGGTCTGCTTTGCCTCCTTCAGAAGATGTCGGGACTTCAAAGATGAACGATTCGTACGGCACAGGAGCTCTGGTGAGGAATAAATCGTCTGCGTCGGTTAGCTGCGTTTTGTAAGGTACGAGCAGTTGGAAATGGTGAAAGATCTTCGCTCTTGCCACTTGCCGACCGTCTATCGCTTGCTCGTTACTAGAGTTGGGCACAAGTCTGCGCACTTGACAGCCTTGCATTCTGATAACTCTAGTGGTTGGCTCAACCTGGAAGGCATCCGAGATCATTCCCATCAACGAAGCTTTAGACGGCAGCGTAAATCTGCCCAATGTCGGACCCGGAGGGTTTGGAGATATGCTGGCACTGTTGGTGGCTGCAGCAGGAGCTTGACGTACTGGAGTCATCTCAAACCTGCTCTGGTCTTCTGACAACGAGCACTGCATCAGTTGAGCAGTTGATCTAGCGCCAAAGAGAGCTTTGACTGCTGTACTGCCGCCTACCACGCCCGGATCGCTCGCTGGAGACGAAGCTAACAGGACCAAGCGCCCGCTTTTGAGGTGGTTGGTAGCGTCGAGCTTCTCTGCACTCAAAGTCTTGATGAGGTTTCCCAGCTCCACGTACAAGACATCCATGCCCGCCTCACTGATCTGGTTCTCGCGCCCCAATCGCTGCACTGAAGTCCACAGCTGACGAACACGCTGACGGGCCTCTCCGTTCAAATGCATCAGCTGCATCGACGCGTTCAGAAAGATGAAACTCTCCTCTGCACGTGTCGGCTTCTCCGTATCTCGATGCACACCAGCGACATTTGCTTCCAGCTCTTGCTGGGCATCAAACCCACTTGGAAAGGGCGCTACCACGGCTCGAATATCGCTGTCTGAGCTCGATCGATTGAAAGTCTTGGAACTGCTAGAGCGCGATAAGCGACGTGGGCTCACAGCTTCCAAGCCTTGAGACTCTACAAGCGCTGGTCCATTCCTCAGAGATCTGCCACTTGAATCGACATCAGACGATGCTCCACCGCCAGGAGAACACTCCACCATGCTACACTGGCCCACGGAACAAAACACGCGACGTCGTACACAGCCGCACCGACCGATATTGCAAACACAGCTCTCGCTCTAACTTACCAAGCAGCCGAAGCGTAAATGGCGAAGACGTTTCAGTCGTCGAAGCTCGGTTGTCTCCTGCAAGAATAGACTCGTACTCCGATTTCGGTGTAACTCTATATATTTTCCCTTTTCTTCAAATGCCCAGCTCTCTGAGCTTCTGCGTGTACCTCCTTGACGCACTCCACGACATAAACCTCGCGGTGGCAGTAGTTTGGTTTAAATGGACAGAAAAAAAACTCAAGTGCTAGTCGTCGTCGCCCATCCGATCCAGCGTCTTTTTTAATACTTCGAATGTAGTCCACGACACCGCCACGGAGGGCGCATGTACCAGTAGACGTGGATAGACCCCCCGGAAGAAGCCCGCGAAGCCTTCCTGCGCCTTAATCTGGACCAGCGCGTCCATCAGCCCGGCGTATTGTCGACGTAAAACAGGCTCTGCCCGCTCAACCTGTGCATGTAGCCATGTTAGTCTACTCATGATGCGTACTCTCAAATGCCGTGCAGCTGCAGCGTACCCCAGCGCGGCCGTTAATCGAGCATGAAGGAGGAACCGTGATGGATACGCCACGCGTCTGGAGCTGCGCACAACGGGTACGAGATGGACACTGTGAATCAGACAGCAAAGAAACAGGAGGGATATGTAAGCAAAGAGGGGCCCTGGGCGGGATGCACAAGAACCTGAAGTTCTGGTTTCGAGAAGCGAGGCGACATCGAAGCCGACTTCACGCGAGACGAGGCACGGGTTCCTACCGAGGCTTCTTCCGTCACCATCATGGACTGAGTCTGCAATCGCGTCTTCGCCACATCCAGCGGGTTCGTCAGCGCGCCAGCCTAGCGTTTGACGCAGCAGTAGCAGGTAAGATAAAGTCCCAAATCTTGCACTAAAATCGATCGTACCAAGGCTCCAGCCGCAGCACCAGACGCGATGTAAGCTGAGACGTTCATTTCTCCCGACGGGTTCAAAATCTTCTTGAAAGTCTCGTTGGCCGACACCATAATCATACTGCAGACAGCCATCCTTTAATACTGCAAATCCATTGGCTGAAATAATGTTGGACCAACGCACCTGTACGGTAGGTTCATCAAGAGCGTCGTGGGGAAACTAATATACAGCGCGCGCAGACCTTCGTGCCTCATAACCTGATATTTGCAATACACCACAGAAATATTACGTGAGCAACTCTAGTAACTTTGATTCAGTGGCGGAGACACAGGGTCCAGCAATATAATCACCACCGTCTTAAAGCAGTCTGCCACTCCATCGTAGTACCCTAACTGTAGACGCTGCTTGACCACCTGCAATAAAAAAATATTTATATGACACGCATGTCAAAATCCATTAAAAATAATACGCCGGAAGATCGCCACGTACATCCATGGGCGTCATGATGAGATCGTGGCACACAGTGGCAATGACACCGGCCGACCCGGAGGCCAAGGGCGTGATCGTGTTCGTATCTGCTCCAAACGCCTTCTTGGCTGCCTCGAACACCGAGAAATACACAGCGTGGGCCGGCAGACTGGCGCCCAGCATGGTGCTGACACCTCTGAAGAGGCGGAACGGCCCTTCCTCCGCTACGAGCTTGCGTGCTGTCTGTGTAGCCGTCAGTTTGACCGGCTTGCCGTTCACAGGACAATGCTGGCACTGCATATGCGTCTGATTTTGGGTGGTAGCAACAGCATAGCGGTTAAGTATCAGTTTGACAGGATAAAGATGGCAACAGTGGTGTGCGCACTTTGATAGTGTCGATAGGAAAAATTGACACGTGCTCGGCCACGCCGGCGACCGAACCAGCCAGCATGTGGTTCACGAAGGAGCCTTTCTCGGGCGTCCACTCCTCCCAGTCCTCATCGAGTGCGGCCATACTCTCTGCTGCTATGTGTGTGGAGCTGCTAGTGGCTTGTCGAGTCGGAGCGAGGTTAGCGATTGCGAGGCTCCCTTTCTTTACAGGCCACACACGGCAATTGGTTTGTGCGTGGTGCACACCGTTGACCGACGATGATTGTTGGATAAAGGTGGCAACCAGCTTTCAGCCAATCAAATGCCGAGAAAGAGTAGGCTCTGTGAGAAATGATTAGAATCACATGAAATAGGGTATATTAATATACAGACAAAAAGTACCAATTATTACAAAGCTAAAAGATTTTATTGGCAGATACCGATGCCGTGTTGGGGAAAAATCGTAATAGACAGGAATTGACGAGCGTGTTAAACCAGGTTTGTGCATAATTCGACCTTGTTGCAGCGATTGCGCTCATACATGATGAATGTTGATCATTCTTGCTTTCCAGCAGTTGCCAGCCTTCAATCCGTGCGGCGACTGCAGATGGATGGCCAGGTGAATGGAGAGTTCTTGTTGCTTACACACGTAGTTGGTAGTTGCCGTCAGTTTTGGATATGAGGTGGCATCACATGGCCACCTCTCCACCACA
>NW_003303758.1:201993-271932 GCF_000142945.1 Phytophthora infestans T30-4 | reverse complement strand
GACATGTCAGAATTACTTTTAGAGGGCTAGGTGACGTGTAAAACTAAGGTTTTATGGCTAAAGCCGTACTTTTACCAAACCCTTACACTAAAATGTGCCCTTTATTGTTAACTTTATTTCTGACTTTGCTGCCAATAATTGAAATTCCACTTTGATCTTGTAAACATATCTTTGAAGCCAAATCTTACTTACGTATGGCAATCTTTATTTATGGAGCTCTTATTTAAGGTCTTTAACGCCCATCATAAATCGGAGTTTTTCAAACTGATTTTGACTCAAGGGTTTAGTTAAGGCATCCGCTATCATATCATTGGTGCTACAATAAGTAACCCTGATTTGCTTATCTTCATGTTTATCTCGTGCAAAAAGATGTCTAATATCAATGTGCTTAGCAGAAGAGTGACTGCACGGGTCATTAAAAATACTGATTGCGGCCGTATTATCACACCAACAATGAGTCGGTAGTAATTGCTCGTAGCCTAATTCCTGCAGTAGTAATCGTAACCACATTGCTTATCTTACTCCTTCACTAGCGGCGACTAGTTCTGATTCCGCTGTATTAAGACTAATACAATCTTGCTTAATACTCTTCCAGGTAATGCATGCACCAGCGAGAATTAATACATATCCTGTAATTGATTTCCTTTCTTCAGATGCATTCGCGAAGCTCGCGTCTGTGTATAGCTCTAACTTAATAGTACTATTACCATCGTACTCAATGCCATACCTCGACGTTCCTTTCAAGTACTTTTAGTACTCGCTGAGCCGCTCTCCAATGAGTCTTATTTTAGCAAGATAGATATTTACTAAGCTCTCTGACAGCATTAGCGATATCAGGTCTAGTTCCCCTAACTAGGTACATTAAGGACCCAACTAACCCTCCGTAGTCGAATGACTGTGCCGCTATTTGTTCGGGTGACAATGTCTTTTCCTTCTCTAAGACCACAGCTTTTGCTTGTGGTGTAGGTGCAGTATTGCAGTCTCTCATCTCAAACTTATCTAAAAGGTCGTTAATATACTTTTGTTGAGATAGGCGTAGAGTCCTTATTTGTAAGGTCTCTTTTAATCTCCATTTTAAGCAGGTAGTGCAACTCACCCAAGTCTTTCATAGTAAACTTGTCAGACAGCTTAGCTTTAAGATCATTTATAGAACTTAGATGTGATCCTGCAATTGTCAGGTCGTCCACATACACACACACTATAAGGACGTGCTGAACCCCATTTATCTCCCACCGTTTTAGATACAAGCAATGCTCTTTCTTGCATCTAAAAAAGCCTAAGGTTTTTAAAAAGGTATTCTAAACTTCATACCAAATTCTATGTGCCTGTTTCAGTCCATACAGGCTCTTCTTTAATTTGCAAACTAGATTTTCAGTTCCTTTGCGAAACCCCATTGGTTGCCTCATGTAGATATTTTCACTTAAAACTCAGTTTAAAAACGCTGTAGATACATCCATTTGGTGTAGATGCAGCCCTAATATTGTGGCTAATGCCAGTAATAAGCGCAACGATTTATATCTTGCTACAGGTGCAAACACCTCTTTATATTCAATTCCATACAATTGTGTATTTCCTTGCACAACTAACCGTGCCTCAAAACGGTCCACTGAGCCGTCGGCTCTGTATTTAACATCAAAAAGCCAATGACAACCCAATGGCCGTCTATCAGTAGGAAGGGGTACTAATTCCCACGTTTTATTACTTAAAAGGGCGTCATACTCTGTCTTTATTGCACACTCCCACTGCTTCACATGTGGGCTTTTCCTGGCCTCCTTAATTGACCTAGGAATAGGTATTCTGGCTGTCTTATTAATAGCTACAGTATTTAACTCTGTCACGTAGTCGTTGAGCCGCACATTTGGCAGTCGTCGTCTTTTAGACCTACGAACAGCACCGTTTTGCACTCCCACTTGTCTGGGTGTCGGTGGTCGAGAGACACAATCTGGGCCAGTGGTGTCAATATCCTGCACTTCAACTTCTAGATTAGGTCTAGTTCTTTTACCTAGGCCTTGAATTACCTTTTCTTCTTCAACGTTGACGCTACAGTCCTCGATAGGGAACGATCGACTGATCATTGCTTCAGTACCAGCTGAGCTAAACTTTACATCACGGGCAATAAGGTATTTATTAGCCTTAATGTCCAGGAGTCGGTACCCTTTATGTTTAGGCGAAAATCCCAACAACTTACATTCTATAGCCCGATCGCCTAGTTTAGGATCCTTTCGTTTTGCCTTTGGTATATGCGCATAGCAAGTGGAGCTTCCAATTCTTAACCCTAACCCCTTTGGTTTATGGCGGTGCAGTAACTCATAAGGGGTTTTCATTCCCAGTCTAGCCATTGGTAGTCGATTAGTGACATCCACCATATAAAGTAGGGCCTCAGGCCACTATTTAGCAGCCATATTAGCACCCCTAATAGCACACCTAACACCTGGTGGGCTCGCTCAGCACTGCCATTTTCTTCTGGAGATTCAACATTAGAGCTTTCAAACTGTAAGCCCAATTTATCGCATATTTTGGACACTTCAGTGTTTATAAATTCTGTTCCACCATCAGTCCTTATTCTTCTGACCTTATAAAGAGGAAATTGACACGACAGCTTCCTCAATAAAGACTTAATTTTCCCAGGTACCTCTTTTAAGGATTTTACGATAATGTACCACTTATAAGCAGTGGCGTCATCTACAACAGCCAATGCGTATCGGTACCCAAAAGATCCGTATAAACCGTTAACTCTTAATCGTCCGGTTGAATCCATATGAAGTGTATGTAGTGGTTCATTACTCTTATTTCCCACCAAATTTCTATATGACATTCTTTTGTCCTTCATTTGAGCGCACGTTTTACCGAAAAACGAGACCTTTTTAAGCTCTGAATACGAAATACTGGAGAAAGACCCTCAATTTTCTGGTTGCTGATAGTCCTAATTAGACGTTCTTTACCGACATGACACAGTCTTAGGTGCCACTCCTTTAAAAGGTTAGCTAAGTTACCACTCTGAGTGCTAAAAACACGCCTTTTAGTCGGTTTAATACTCGGTAAACAATAGACTTCTCCTATTGCCACTGCTGCAAAGAGCAATTTTTGGTCATTCCCAATAAAAAAAAGTAATTCACCTGATTTTGACTGAAAGTGCCTAAATCCCTGTCGAGCTAAATAGTAGGCACTCAACAAGTTACTATCACACTTACGGTCAAATGAGACATCACTTAGTGTTAATACACTCAACCTCTTTTTAGGGTTTAAAACGGTAAGTTTTATTGATCCCTTTAGTGAGCTATGAGAAAAGCTCCCGTTTCCGTAGGTAAAAGTGTGGCCCTGACTCGGTTTTAGGCTCCCACTAAACCAGCTTCGATCTGATGTTATAGCTCGGCCTGCACCAGTATCAACCACCCACATATCATCGGTCAGTTTTAACTTCTTCAAGGCTCTCAAATAGAGTGATGCTGCTTACGTACCTCCTCTTCGATGTCGTCCAGGACCTGAAGAGGTATTCGGCACGTTGCCACCATCCTCAAAACCTTTATGGTAGGCGGGGTCCAGATCCTCAATGTCGTCCATCTCCTCGTCCTCAATGCACTCTTCCAGAAGAGTCTTCCCACACTCATTTAGGCGTTTTTCCCCTTTCTAGCACCACCGATTTGAGGGTATTAATCGGGTTGTCTTCGCCTTCTTGGCCTTCTTAGCACCCGGTGCAGTGTTGATATCGGTCCTAAAAAGGGGTCCACCTTCGCGGTTAGGATCCCTATCAGCGATCATCACCGAACAGTCCGATTTAAAGTGTCCACTCTTGAGGCAGTAAAAACACCTTTTTCCACCCTCACCTGCACCGCTTTTTCTCTTGACCCCGACATTGTTGACAGGAATCGCTTGGGTTTTATCCATTAAACCCACTTCTTTCTTGGATCGGTCACCAAAGGTCTTGCGTAAGTCCACTTCGACCCTATCCACCGTGAAGTCCTCTTTCTTCATGGAGATCGCTGAAGCCCAAAATTCACTTGGGAGTTGTGACAGGACTTCAATGCACAGCCAAGACTCGGTCACCATGTCCTGGCCGAGCAGCTTCCGAGACTTTCTGTTAATCTCGTTCTTTGCCTTCTTAAGTTGCGCGAAAAGTGTCCTTAAGTCACGCCAAGGGCTACGCAACACCTTCGATCAGGCCCGGGTCAGCTCAATCAGGCCCGCAGCGTCACCTTGTGCCGAAGTTCTTCTCGAGAAGTCGAATGACTTCACATGGGTCCATGGAGGACACCACATCGGGAAGGGTAGAGAGAAAGAAGTTTGGAAGGACCTGATTGAGCAGGTTTGTAAGTCGCCCCTTCCTCTCATCCAGTGCATCACGTCCCACCGCGCCGAGAGCGTCTCTTGCTCGTCCATTTTGGTGGTCGGTGGTGCTGGCTTCTTAGGATTGTCCCGCAATCTTCTTCAAGGATCTCAAATAGGAGTGATGCTGGTTACGTACCTCCTCTTCGATGTCGTCCAGGACCTGAAGAGGTATTCGGCACGTTGCCACCATCCTCAAAACCTTTATGGTAGGCGGGGTCCAGATCCTCAATGTCGTCCATCTCCTCGTCCTCAATGCACTCTTCCAGAAGAGTCTTCCCACACTCATTTAGGCGTTTTTCCCCTTCTAGCACCACCGATTTGAGGGTATTAATCGGGGTTGTCTTCGCCTTCTTGGCCTTCTTAGCACCCGGTGCAGTGTTGATATCGGTCCTAAAAAGGGGTCCACCTTCGCGGTTAGGATCCCTATCAGCGATCATCACCGAACAGTCCGATTTAAAGTGTCCACTCTTGAGGCAGTAAAAACACCTTTTTCCACCCTCACCTGCACCGCTTTTTCTCTTGACCCCGACATTGTTGACAGGAATCGCTTGGGTTTTATCCATTAAACCCACTTCTTTCTTGGATCGGTCACCAAAGGTCTTGCGTAAGTCCACTTCGACCCTATCCACCGTGAAGTCCTCTTTCTTCATGGAGATCGCTGAAGCCCAAAATTTACTTGGGAGTTGTGACAGGACTTCAATGCACAGCCAAGACTCGGTCACCACGTCCTGGCCGAGCAGCTTCCGAGACTTTCTATTAATCTCGTTCTTTGCCTTCTTAGGTTGCGCGAAAAGTGTCCTTAAGTCACGCCAAGGGCTACGCAACACCTTTGACCAGGCCCGGGTCAGCTCAATCAGGCCCGCAGCGTCACCTTGGCCGAAGTCCTTCTCGAGGAGTCGAATGACTTCACATGGGTCCATGGAGGACACCACATCGGGAAGGGTAGAGAGAAAGAAGTTTGGAAGGACCTGATTGAGCAGGTTTTGTAAGTCGCCCCTTCCTCTCATCCAGTGCATCACGTCCCACCGCGCCGAGAGCGCCTCTTGCTCGTCCATTTTGGTGGTCGGTGGTGCTGGCTTCTTAGGATTGTCCCGCAGGAAGTCGGCCATGAGCACCTTCGCTTCAGGCTGTTCCTTCTCTAACAGCTTCGTTTGGTACTGATGGTCCAACTGATTGACGTAAGTCAACAGCTTGTCCTTCCACATAGTGTAGGACTTACCATTAAATTTCTCGAGGCCACCACCAGTCTTAGCAATAGCAGCCATTGAGAAGTACTTGAAATGTTGCTTACACACGTAGTTGGTAGTTGCCGTCAGTTTTGGATATGAGGTGGCATCACATGACCACCTCTCCACCACATCCCTCGGCTTACCTTAAGTTGGGTGGACGCTGGCCTCTTTCCTTCAGCCATTTCCCTTATTGACATTTATCCAATCAAATAGACTATTTGATTGCCTTTTAACCTATCATATTGCACAAAACGAGTATACAAACTCAAAGGTATTGCGTCGCAACAGTTCTGCCTTACAGAACAGCAAGTGCGAGCTATTTGATGCCAACCGGTCGGATCGATAGCAAATACCTGTCGTGACAAGGCTCGCAACAGCGACAAATTTGGCTTATTGAGGTTAATCCACACCAGTACCGGTAGCATGCGGGTGCTGCCTCGATGGGAAGGATGGAAAGTGGTTGGCTTCCAACTTGACACGCGCTGGCGCGTGCCGGCGGCAAGTCAGAAGTTGCTCTAGGTTACCTCTCTTCGCTTCGCCTACCTTTATCTATTATTTTAGTGCCAATTTGTCCCAAGTTCGAATTGGCAATCGAATTTGAGCGCGCAACTTGGACTTGGCGGCAGTCACTTATCATTCTCGTCGTGGTAGAGTGTGCTGAGCCACCGGAGTGGGTAGTCTTATGGCTTGAATTCGGTCGCTCTAAGCAGAGTGTTGTGGTCACACACAATGGCTAATTGCACTCATTAGAGAGATTTCGAAACCTGCAATTCTTGGTCCGTTCTCGGTTGACGTTCATGAAAAGTGCAGCATCGAGCACGAACCAGGAATTGTTATCAAGACAGTCTTAGGAATCTGGTTTTCTTAGGAATGTCATGTCCGGTTGGAGACCTCTCACAACCAATCTTTCACAGCCACCACCAGTATGGTGTCGTCGGAGACTGCGTTGCTGCAGTGGTACATCGCCAAGAACAAGTACATGAGCCGCAAGAAGAAGCTTCGCTTCATGTTGCTGCTCGACCAAGTTGAGCGGCCTTCGATTCCTGCTGTGACGTTTGACCTCGCTAGCAACACCGATGCAAACAGCGAGCTTGAGTTTCGCTTCGATGTGGCTGGCGTCTACGAGCTACGGTCTCTGCTGCGCATCCCTGACACTGAAGTGACGGCACATGGCGACACTTGTTCCGGTGACACTGCCCTCTGCGTGATGCTAGCTCGCTTAGCGTTTCCAACGCGCTACTACGACACGATGAAGACGTTTGGAAGGGGTACAGCGTGGTTGTGTCGTGTATTCTTGCACATGATCGACTACGTGCACGACACGTTTGCGGACAAGCTGTTCATGGCTGAATCGATCGTTAGCGCCCGCATGGAGGAGTATTGCGAAGCCGTCGAGGGGAAAGGAGCTCCGACGGAGGGCGTATTTGGGTTCCCCGACGGCACCAAGGTGGCGGTTTGTCGTCCTTCACCTCGCCGTCATGGTGAAAGAGGTGAGAACCTGCAGAAGCATCTGTACAGCGGGCACAAGCGCATTCACTGCCTGAACTACCAAGTCGTGACGGCACCTGACGGACTTGTATCCATTTCTGGGGCCCCATGGAGGGACGCCGCCAAGACAGCACCATGCTGCGGGAAAGTGGTCTTTTAGAATACTTTGACGAACACCAAGACACGTTTGAGGGGAAGTTCCTTTATGGTGACCCTGCGTATGGAACGCGTAAGTACATCGTCAGTGGATATAAAGGAAATTCTGTAAGTGCCGACGAAAGTGACTGAACAGCGAGATGAGTCGTCTTCGTGAATCGGTGGAATGGCATTTAAAGTGTATGAAAACTCTGTGGTCGTACGTCGAATACAATAAGCAGCAAAAGGTTCGCTTGTCACCAGTCGGTAAGTTTGTTAAAGTTGCTATGCTCCTAACGAACTGCCACAACTGCTACTACGGAGGCAACCAAATCAGCCAGTACTTCGATCTGCCACCACCCAGCTTACAGGATTATCTGGGGTAGAAGGTGAAATTCCTGCGCTCGGTCAAGCACCACCTTCAGACCCAAGACACATCGCTCACTCCAACCCCTGCATCTTCGCCCACGTCACCGACCTCTCCTACAATTCCATCGAGCGCCGTTCCACCACGCGCCTTGAGCAGAGGTAGCTTTAGCAGGTTTTCGTAGCGTTCGTTTTCTAATCGAGCAAGACGAAGCTTAAATTCTCGCTCCTCTTTCCGGTCCTGAAGCTTCATTTCCTTATGCTTTCGCTGCAACTCTTGCTTCTGCTGAAATTGCTCAGCTCGCATTTGGCGCTCTTTTTCGTTGTCCTCACGCATCAGGTCGTAGATGGTTACCTTGCGCGGCGACGGCTTCTCAGACTCGCTCTCTTCACCTCTGTCCTTCCGCTTCTTCAGGCGCGATACAGCTTCCTCCCGCATTAGCTTACCAACGTTATCTTCTGACTCGAGCTTTTCCTTCAACTCCAGAGCCCGCTGCGCCTCTTCTCTAGCATGCTCATCTACAGCTAGCACTATCTCGTCCAGAAGCTGCTGCGACTCCGTGTAATCCTCCCGAAGCTGCCGCCGACTTTTTGTCGGCTTCTCGATGGTTTTCCACCAGTACATTGAACCGTGCCTGTGCCGACTTGCCAGTAATCTCCTGCTTGGAAAACCCCTGCACGACTTTCACCTTGTTGGCGAGAGACGTCCACGCATCCATAAGGCTACCTCGAACACTAGCAAAAGGCTGGTCTGCGTTAACTTGCCGGAGTAGTACTAGGTCGTCGTGCTTGCTGAATTTCTTTCTTTTTGTCCTCGATTTCGAGGAGGACACTGTTGTCGTGGCTGTTGAAGGTGCCTCAGTCGACTGGGCACTCTCCTTTGGAGGTTTACGAGATGTTGGCATCTTGGTGGGCTGGAGATCAAAAGCGAATGCTTCGAGCAGAACAACGGAGCTCGTGAAGGAGCACCACTCGTCATGGTTAGTGCCGGTTAACTGCTTTGGAACGGCGAAGATTACCTCAATTAGTTAATGCTTGAAGGCTTTTCGCAGAGTGGACTGAGATTTGTAGCGAAACCTCTTGCTTCGCATTCCTAGTCTTGGTCCATTCCCGTTTTACGAACGAGGACTCGGACCAAGATTGGCTCTCTTCAAAATCTCTCTATTCATTACGATGTAATGTTCACTAACTGCAAAGATATTATGTATTAATAGTATTTTTTAGTCTCAAGTTGAGACTTAAAATGGTTGAGACTCGCATTCTTATTTTGCTCTCAAGACTTACTAATAGCACACGTCTAAATCTTTTATTTTTCTTGGCTGTGTGACAGATATTAAGTTTTAAGGCCTTGGTGATGAGCTTCTTGTCATACTAATGCTAGGCGTATTCGACGAAACGGCATCAACCGACAGCACCAAAGTATCAGTTGAACAACTTCCTATCGCTACCGACGCTGGAAGTCTTTTGGTGTTGCGCGTTGCTTTTCAGCGCTTCATCAGCCTCGAATCTAAAGGTAGACGCACCAGTCAACCAAGCCCAAAATAACCAATGCCCTTCCAGACTGGAATCCGTCTACATAGAAAGTGAAGCCGATGCTTCTTGATATAAGCTCGTGGACAAGAACTGTTGCTACCCAGGTATCGCTCGTGGACACGTGGGGCAGATTTCACCATAGAAGTGTACTACAGTATAGTAAAGGACTTACCTGTTCTCTAGGTGTGTAGCGTAGGCTGTCCCTCCGACACAGCCAACAGGCGTAGGATCTTTTTGGAAAAGTGTGAGTTCTGACGACAGCTTCAACAAGCAGCGTTTAGCGCCGTCGCAACCAATCGATCCGGATGTGTGTCCTTGTCATGGGACGCCCGGATCAGATAGCGCCGATGACGAGAGCGATCTTGAAACGCCGCACGAAGAACATCATCACCAACGGTTAGCTCTTCATTTCTCTTTCCGAGCTACACGTATCGAGTCTGGCCGCCATGCTCAACGTGTCTAACCGAGTCACACGTGCGGCCAATGCGGTTGCTGCAGCCTCAGCTCGTCTCTCCATGACCGCCGAGTCGACCAAGGCGCTGTGGGACGGGCTTTCCAAGAAGATCGCGCAGATCTCCGAACGGGAGCCGCTCAAGCCTGCAACCGAGCGCACCCCATTGCTGCACTTCGACGCCTCTGTGGTCCCCAGCAACGGCGTCGAAGACGAGGAGTCCACCTTGAGAAAATGCATCAAACCTTCTCACAGCAGCGAGTGTCAAGCGCTATTCCGTCTGGCTTTTCAGATGTTACTATTTGGTATCGTGGATTTCGCTCCCAACTTCCTCAGCGGCGTACTCACGGGCCACCTTAGCGCTTCGCACAGTAGCGAGTTCATGGCGGCCCGTAGTCTGGCACTTATCTTCAACATGGTCACTAGCACGACGCTGATCGCAGCCATGAGCGCTGCGATGGACACGCTCTGTGCTCAGGCCTATGGTGCTGGTCAATTACGAGAGCTGGGGCTGTTCTTTCAGACAGGGCTACTTGTCTTCTCTATCGGTTTCCCACCCGTAGCCCTCGCCAGTTTCTACTGCGTTGAGCTGCTAGAAATGGCGGGGCAACGACGTGAGCTTGCTCAGCTGGTGCGCAGCTTGGTGCTGTTAGCTCTGCCTGGAGTGCCCTTCGCAGCTGTCAACACGCTGATGTGCAAGATCCTGCAAGGTCAGAGTCGAGTGGAGCCCCTCGTGGGTGTCGGTCTCATGGCAAGTGTCGTCCAAGCTACGTTACTCTACGTCTTCATGTTCCAGACACCACTGGGCTTCACCGGGTCTGCATTAGCCATTTCAACGACTTTGGCTGTTTACGCTATTGTATTGGCTACGTATTTGTACCGCAGCGGTCTGTACCAACGTGAGTGGCCTGGCTGGCAGTTCTCTGAGGCAGTTCGTCTTATGCCCGAGTTCCTGCGCTTGGGTGTGTCTGGTATGGCCATGTTCGTGTGTGAAGTATGGGGTTTTGCTGCTGTAGGGCTCAGCTCGGGGATGCTGCCTCACGCTGCAGCAGTCGTTAGTGCAGACTCCAGTTACGCCAATCTGCGGTGGCTCGGAGCGCTCTGGTACGCCGCCATCTCGCTCGCGGGCTCGGTGAGGGTCGGTAATGCGCTTGGAGCGAACGATCCAGCGCGTGCTTGGCACACGACGAAGCTTGCTTTGGGTCTGAGCACAGCTTGCTCTCTCGTTGCGTCTGTAGCCATGTTATTGCTCCACGGTGTGTTGCCGTTCGCCTTCACAAGTGACGAGCGCGTGGTGTCCATTACGTCGAAGTTGTTGCTCGTGACCAGTCCGCTGCAGGTTTTTGCAGCAATCTCGTCCGTTTCCCAAGGTATTTTCCGTGGTTGTGGCTTGCAGGCACTTGGTGCAAAAGTCAACTTCGTCTGCTACATTCTGCTGGCTGTACCGGTTGGATTGCTCTTAGCATTTCCACTTGAAATGGGGCTGCTAGGACTGTGGCTTGGCCTCAATGTCGGTTTTATCGCAAGCGGACTCTTCAGTTGGCGCTCCGAGCTGACTGGGCAATGCTGGCGTACCAGGCGCTAAAACGAACGACATGTGCAGCCCCAGGCGAGGCTTGCTACGATGAAATTAGAGACCCGTCACCGTTGGCAGCTCGAGATGCCACAAACTTGCATGAACCAATGCATGAGCCCACACTGTACGCTGATGACCTTGAACCTTCAACAAGACTAAAGTGAACTCGATAACTTACACAATGAAATGGATGTTTTACAAAATCTGGTTCAACACTTAAAATTGAGTTGAGGACACATCTTCGACCTACGAACTTAGCGAGGTTCCGTGTTGAGAATTCTACGCAGCGACGGCATCATTGTTGGTATGGCGAGTGCCGTGCTTCGCGTCATGGGCCATTTTCTCCCAGCTCGTGGCACGCAACCATAAACCCCCAGCCACGGCAAAGATAACGGTTCCCGCCATGTTGCCTGCCCACAGACCCGCAATACCCGCATCAAACTGAATCGCGAACACCAATCCAAGTGGCACACCCAGCACGAACAAGCACACAAAATTCAGTTGCGCACACAGCAACTGCTTTCCACAAGCACGGAAAACGGATTGCATTCCAAACGCAAAACCCAGAAGAGGCAACATAGGCAGCAACTCCTTAATAAGATCCGTTGCCACGGCTGTAGCTTCGACATTGGGCGTGAATGCACCAGCGTACGGAGCCGCAATGTAGGCGACAATTCCAGCAGCAACCCCAGAAACGGATAAGGACGCACTCATCACGATGAAGCTGATGAGACGAGCACGACGAGCCTGACCCGCTCCTAGAGCATTGCCCATGCGGATGGCACCAGCGATGCAGATCCCTAGCAGCGGCATGAACGCGAGACCGATAACCGACACGAATATCCCGTTCGCTGCAATCATAACGTCTGCGTTGGGTAACATACCCGCGAGCAGCGAGATGAAGGAGAACCCGACCATTTGGAACGTCATCATAAGCACACTAGACACACCCAGGCGTCCAATGCCGGGAACTCGAGCCCAGGCTTCACTCCAGTCCCAGCCGGGCCACGCCTCGACAAATACGCGATTGCGCAGTACCACCGGAAGCACCATCGCAACCTTCAAGAACCAGCCGACAGGGCTCCCCAGCGCGACACCAATGTAGCCTAACGACGTGTGGAACGCCAAGAAGTAAGCCGCTATGGAGCTTATGATGAAGCTCCCAAGTGACGCTAACACAAATGGCATCACGATGTTTTGCGCCTGCAGTGCGCTCTTCATGACCGCGTACATTATGCAGGATGGTACCAAGAGCAAACTTGCGAGCAGCAATTGCCCCGCAACTTCAGAAATGGCGGGGTCCTGCCCCATAGCGACGAGCATCGGCTTGCCACTGCAAAGGACCAGTGTAACGAACGGCAAGCACACCAAGTACACAATAGTAGCGGCCTGTGTGATTCTCCAAAGCTCAACCATCTTCTTAGCTCCGAAGGCGTGTGAGCACATGGTGTCGATAGCTGAGGAGAGGCCCATGATGAGGCCTCCGATGATCATCATTTGTACGAGGCTGGACAGCTGATAGGCAGCCAGGATTTCAGTGCTACGAGCGACGTCCGTGTGGCCAATCATCACGCTCAGCGCCAGGTCTGGAAACATTTCGAGCATGACTGCCAGCATCATGGGGAAGGCTACAGCCAACAGCCGCTTGGTCTCCACGCTTACGATCTCCCAGGCTGTCAGCTGGTTATCGGCTGCCACCGCCATCTTCTCCTCCTCGTCCAAGATCACCTCCACTTTGTCGATTGCCGACAGAAGCGGCATGCGTTCGCCATCGAGCTTGGCGTCGAACGGAGCTCCTGGTCTTGGGCTTATACTTGCACGCCGCAATGCGATGAGGTGCTCCTCCTGGGGTCCGTCCACGTGGTGGAGTAGCTCGTCGTGAACAATACGCGGGATCTCCATTGCGATTACGAGTGATCGACCAGCTTGTTCCGCTGGACTCGGATTACAGACTGAGGTCTGCGGGAGATTTATTCATCTTGGTGTCAAGTTTGGGCAAGGTGCTGGGCCAGCACCTTGCCCAGACTTGTAAACAGCCAGCAGTGCCACTGCTGGCTGTTTTACAAGTCTATTTGTTGATGGACGATAGATCGTTCATGATTGGTTAAAAAAATATTTCTCTCGTCTCATTTGATTGGCTAAATGGTCGCGTCTCCTAATCAATCATCTCACCGCAGCACCCTGAGCATTGCCACTGCAGCCATGAGTCATGGGCCATGACTCCACTGGACTCCAGTGGAGTCCAGGTACATGTAGGACGCAAAGCTTTCCAGCGCTGCTGCTGCCAGCAGGCTGCTGGACCAGCAATGGACCACTGGCACGGTCGACGTACATGTACATGTACTGTACCGTGGCCGTCACGGCGTGACGTCACTGACGTGTGAGTCGGCTGACTCTGCTGAGTGATCATTCCCACTCTTTGAGATGAGGCACGTTGAAGGTGTCCATAAATTTCGCGATGAAGCTCGAGCGGGAAAGGCTGCGCACAGTGCACCAATGTTTGTCACCTAGACAATCGCCAACGTGGAGGGTCCACTATGCGGCGCATATTGCGCTACGACTCGTAGCGGGTTGGACTCCAGCTTCGTTGCTGCGTCATAGAAGATCGATCACCAATCATGCATGCATACTCCACTCATCAAAGCCTGCCAGGGCCCTCAGAAAGAATCCAACTGAAGCCAACACAAAACGAGGCACGCATTGTTTGCCGTCTTAATTGCCAACCCTTTAGTTTCACCCTCTCTTACGTGTTACATCTCCAACTTACAGCACCTTGTACGCAAGACTGCCCGGTTTGGGGGTCCCAACCGGCAGGGCCATCGGTGCGGCGGAGACAGGTGTCTCCTTCGCCCATTGCGGAGCGTCGGCGCCATGTTTCTTCCTCTTTTCTGCCGCAATAGCGCGGTGCAGGTGGTCAAGCCAACGGTCGAGATCTGCCTGCGTCTCGCTGGCCACCAGCAGCTTGCGTCCCACCTCCGTCGTGATCTCCAGACATAGCCTTTTCGTGCGCAAGGTCACCACGTGACAGACCGTGAAGCTGCGCAGGAGCGCCCCATTGTCGCTTTTAAAGTAGCACAGAGTGGGGCCATGCAAAGTGAAGTAGCGTCGCTTCCAGTTCTTGACGGTGCCGCCTTCCTTGCGCAGCCAGCCGCTGCACACAACCGGTTCTTCCATCTCCGCTGTCCCCAGACGCAGTGAGCGTCTCCCTGCTCCCGCCACAGCAGCCGCCACCGCCCTCGCTGCTGCTTCTGCTCGGTCGTTCGTCTTCTTGACCAGCTCGTCCTCACTTTGGCCAGTAGATTTCACCTCTCGTTGCGTATAGCTACGGTCGCTCGAAGCTGTGCTCACCGTCGACGACGCCTTGGACAATCCTCGCTTGAACGCGGTAGCAGCCGTCACCACAGTGCGCATAGTGTCCAGCTGTGCATCTTCCTCTGCGTCGTCGAAGTCGAACTGCGTGTCCTGCCTCAAGTCGCTTTCGATCGGCGCCGACAGCACAGCAGCTTGCAGCAGGCGATTCCAGGCCATCATTTCCATCTCATTGGACGCCACAACCTGCATGACTCGGCCATTCTGGAAGCGGACATCCAAGCAAAAGGGCCGCGCATGGCCAATCGTGACACTCTCCACGACGCCTCGTCCCAGAGCTGGGGCGTCTGGCGCACTCGCATACGAGAACTGCTTGCCATCGAGCTTAAAGAAGCGTCGTTTCCAGTTCTTAAAGTTCTGTCCCTTTTTCAGCAACCAGCCAGCTCCAGAGTCCGTCACACTTGAAGCTGTGTCTTCCGCTGCGCCAAGCGATAGTCTCTCCAGCGCACTGCGACGTTCCTCAGTGTTGTCACCTCCTGGAATGCAGTCGTTAAAGTGATCAAGCCACGAGCGGATTTCATCTGGAGATTCGGCAACGACCCGCAGCGTCCGTCCCGACGTAAGGATAAAGTCCAGACAGTTCGGATAAGAATCATTAGGAATGGCACTCTTCACGATGCCGTTACCACGCGGAGCCTCGCCAATTTGCTCGAAGTAGTAGAGTTTGTTGCCGTCAGCCATGAAGTAGCGACGTTTGAGCGAGCGAACGCGAGCGCCTTCTTTGCGTAGCCATCCGCATTTGCGATTCAGACCTGTCGTGGAAGCTCTGGGCGTTGTAGACGCTGAGTTGTTCCCAGTCCCGAGAGACGAGCGATAACTTCCACTAGAATCACGCAACAGCTGACCAGAATCATCTGCCTGCAGTGTATCGTCGTAGCCTTCCAAGTAGCCACCAGTGCCGCTAAGACTCGATCGAGTCCCACTGGCACCACTTTGACTCGACCGGGCACTGCGTGACGCTATGGGTGGTGGCACACAGGCACTGGATCCAGCACGACTAAGTGCGCGTGTCAGAAGATTGCTGCTACTTCCTCCCTTGGAGACCCCGGCCGACGCAGCATGAACTTCCTTCTCCAACGTCTTGGGATCTTTGTCCAACAGACTGCAGATAGCTTGGACCCATTTATCCACCGACGCCTGACTGTCTGCACTCACACACAGCACACGACCCGAGCTCAGCTGCACATACACGCTGTTGGATCCTGCCTCGCCCAGCTTCAAGCCCACCACTGTGCCTGCACCTTTGGGCACACTCTCCCCAGGTCCATCTTGATACTGCAGCTTAAACCCCTTCAGCTTAAAATACCGTCGCTGCCACTCCGTCGACCGCTGTCCTCTCTTGTAAAGCCATCCTTCACACAGAACACTCTCCTCGAATGTCTCGCCAAGGAACGGCGCGTCCTGTCCAGCGTATGGGTCGCCAAAGCACGGCCTCTTACCCGTCGCCTTGGCAAACGCATGATCCCACGCCTCAATGTCCGCAAAAGAATCCGCTGCGATCCGCAGAATCCGGTTATTATCCGAGTAAATGTCCAGCGCGAAGGGTCTCGACGGGTTAATATTAACCGCATTCACTCTGGTCTCACCCAACGGCTTCTCGGTAGGTTGCGCCCTGTACTGAATCGTCCTCTCAGTAAGTGTCATGTAGCGTCGCTTCCAAGTCTTAAAGTTCTGTCCTTCCTTGAGCAGCCAGCCTTTCATTGCCACGGCGCCACTCCCAGCTTCGCCTCTCTGATTACTTCCAGCCAAGGCCTCGTCCCTGGAAGCTTGTAGTGCCTCTGAGATCTTGCGGAACCACTCGTCGCTCTCCTCGTTCGAGTTTACCTGCATTTTGACTGCCTGGTTCTTGAGTTCTCCTCGGACTAAGAGCGCATTCGTGAATTCGGGCGTGAAATCGACGCCACTGATTCGAAGTCGCCCCTTCTCGTCGATTCCTTTGCCACTGGGCGAGCGCTCTGCGAAGTAGATGAGCTCTCGGCCCTTAAGCACAAAGTAGCGACGTTTCCTGCTCTTGATGATACTGCCTTGCTTGTAGCCCCAGCCCGAGTGGTCGCAGTACGAGCTGCGCACGACGCGCCCCACGGCGATCACATGCTTGGTGGCAGCCTGAAGCTGCAGCTGCGCTACGCGCTGGCGCGCCTCGAGGCTGCCACTGGACGTCGCGTTGGGCGCGAACATGGCGACGAGAGTGACGACGACAGTGACAGTTGCCAAGTGATTGAACCAGCTGGGAAGGAAGAAATATGCACCTACGCGATTGGACAAAACGAGACACATTCAGAAAAAATTGATTAAGTGCGATACGAGATGTGCTTTACTTTAGATTCTAAAGTTTAGAAGCGTAAATTGCGGGGTGTAATGTGGATGCGGTGGTAGGAATGAGGATCCAATAGTGACCAGCACAAGGCAAGAGCATCGCTCGCTGTCATCGCTTCACCCTTTGGCTCGGTATGTTGAAGAGGTGAGTGAATCCCATGTGCTGACCACAAGTCTTGATTAGGATGCTGGGTTTATAATCCTGAGTTGACAATGTGCGACGGAAACTCGAGCTACGGGTGGTTAGTAATCAGAAACAACATATTAACGTTAAAAAAGTAGCTCTTATGACTGTACTAAAAACACTTCTCATTGAGAAGATTTGGATCTCAGCTCATGTAATGTCAAATGCTCTTCCAGATAATCTCCGTCTCCATTAACCCACAGACACAACGCAAAAACTTACATTTGAGCACGTATTACATGTAATACACTAGCCGAGCGCCGCCGCTACGCGGCGGTAGCTTAGGTTTATTCAAGTCGTTTGCCAGTCCCGCCTCCGCTTCGCTTCGGGTGGATAATTATTCCAAAAACTATGAACCTCTCTGTGCCTAAATCGACTTCTTTAATTTCATAAATCTGGGTTTTATTTAGACCATTCGCTACAAATGCTAAGTTCCCAGTAAGCCGTGCAATTATTCCTGAGCCCCTAGCATCATACTTATTATGCTTAAAAAAGAATATTCTACTTGTAGTGATCATGACGCGGTGCACGGGAAGCTCTGGATTTAGTGTACTTTTATACTGGGAATACCGAATAGAATGAGGGATGGACGGCCCCAACGGATTAATTCCACGGTACTGCGTAGCGTAAAGTTTTACGAGCCTCCACAGTTCCCGAAGCTAGTGCAGAGTACGCAACATGCCGTCCACTTGCTGTCGTGACGCTCTGTCAGGCTATCAATCAACTGGATCGATATTCCAAGTCGACAGCGAACCGTATCGTGTCTGGTCTTACGCGAATTGCAGCAGCCTGTCGTGAGGATATCCACCCAATAGCGAATGAACTAATGGAGCCTCTGCTTCCTGCAATGCTAGACGGATCTCAATGGGGCAAGTTCCTGCGTCTTCGTACTGAAGCTATCGCCACTGTGCTCGTTGGTTGTGCTGAGAGTGATGACTTCCGGGTACGTGTGCTGTATTATGTGTCTTGAAATGGCTAAACTAACCAATGTTTTGCACTGTACCAGGTGGAAAATCATCCGTGGATCAGCGACTTCATCAGTTTCCTCCTGGATCCCGTGGTTTCGTCCGAGTCGCAATAATGCGCAGCTCGTCAACTGTCGTGCACTTGCGAGCGTGGTCCTCTTGGACTTGAAGCTGTTGAATACGCCGAAGCATCCCTTCCACTTCTTTCTTGCTAGTGGGAAGAAAACGAAACTAGAATAGTGACAGATGAGTGCCTGGGAACCCAGTGAATGTTGCGCTAGTATGGACCAACACTCCTTTAATGTGTATTGAGGCACACGCGACATCGCATTTCGTCTTGTAATGATTGCAGTATATTGTGATATAATATTAAGTTTCCGTGTGCTATCATTTCAAAATTCAGACCTCCAGTCAGATTGCCATAACAACTCTGGATTAAAATCCAGAGAACACAGTCTCTTTATTATTGTAGGATAAGCAATTATTTTCCAAACAGGAAAAATCTCTATCCTAGCCCTCACGAATTTTTGATCGATACGCCCAATCAATTCATTCAAAATTTGTGTTTGACCAATCACAGTCCATCCCTAAGCTATTCTAAGGCTCATTCTCAACCGGAAATATAGACCGCATGCGGACAAATAGAGTCTTCTAATTGGCTTACGGGGTAGGTGGTCGCATGCGACGAAGCTCATAAAAAGACGCTCATGCGGCAATTTGCCCGCATGCGCTAAACTTGCCGCACAGTAGAGTGTAGGGGTCGAGTGAACAATCAAAATGATTTGTGACTCACGATCTTATGGGGGTGTCTGCTTCAACCTTAAAAAGATCACTTCCTCTTTCGTTCGCGAGGTACACATTCGTTCACTACCATGTCTAGCTTACAACTACTACTTAAAGCTGAAGAAAACGAGTTTTTATTTGGTTTTACCTGTTCTCGCATCATTTTTGGTCAGCAATGATAACAGAAGCGATGAAATGCAGACAGTTCGTGATCGTATCAACTGGAATTCACATGCTGAGCGATTAGTTTTGGAAGGCGAATTCAAACAGTACTACAGAATGAGCTCTGAGGCTTTTGAACGTTTGCTGTTGAACGTAGGTGGAGCATTGGTCATGGACCCGTTGCAATCGGCACGACGGGCCCGTGGAAAGCCTCCAGTGTCACCTGCTAATATGCTACAAACCTGTATTTTGTGGCTCGCTGGAGGTAGCTACCATCATATTCGGGTTATTACAGGGACCAGTCGCGCTGGTTTCTATAGAATTGTACATGCTGTGCTACGCGCAATCAATACCTGCCAAAAGCTAGCTATCAAGTTTCCTACTAGTGATGACGAAATGGAGGTCACAGCAGCTGGATTTAGATCTGTCAGCACTGGTGGTGTCATGCCTGGTTGCATTGGAGCAATCGATGGTTAGCTTTGCCCGATTCGCGTTCCTCGGGCCAGCGAATGTGGGCGAGTAGTCTCTTTTTTTTCAAGCACTATCAAAGATATGGTCTTAATGTCCAAGCTTGTGCAGATTACATGTGCCGATTCACGGCCATGGCTTGCCGCTCTCCGGGTGGTCGTAATGATTCTATTGCTTTCCTGCAGTGGTCTCTCAGTCAAGTTCTTTGGAGGTTACAAGGTCCTTACTTTGTTGTCGCCGATAATGCATACTCTCAATCTAGAGTGGTCATGACGCCTTTTACCCAAGCCCAATTGAAGGGCCATCCTGAGCGCGACAACTACAATTTTTATTTGAGCCAATGTCGAATCGGGATAGAGATGGCCTTTGGGTTACTCGTCAACAAGTGGAGGGTTTTGAAAAGGCCACTTTGTGTAAAGCTGTCTAATGCGTCGCATGTAATTCATGCTTGCATGCGGCTTCACAATATTTGCATCGATCAAAACTCAATTGAAAATCCTGATACTGTGTCGCGTGAAATTATTGCGATGCGAAGAGACCTGCGCTCATGGAACGGCTCGAGAGACCTTAATTACTTCAATACTCAGTACGAAACGGAAGACGGCGACCTCATTGAGCTTCTAGATGCGGTATCACGAGATATATTAGTCCAGCATATAGAAGAGCTATTTATTTACATCGTCCTGGTCGCAACATTCGGCGTAGAATGCAAATGGATAGCAACAAGTAATAGTATAATCAAATGAATATGTATCTGCTCAGCTTTCCAAGATATGTGTCTGCTCATCTTTCCAAGACATGAACTAATTCTCGTCGCCCTTTAAATCATCAATTAGCGACTGTCTTTGAAGAAGAAGAAGGGCTCTATCCTCTTTAAGCCTCGCCAGTGTGGCTTCGCCTGCATTTGCCATCTCTGTGTCAAGCTCTGACAGCTGATGGCGAATATCCCGAAGCATTTTCAAAATGCAAGACTTTTCTTGTAGATGTGTGGAGGCCGAAGTGCCGGCACGCTCAGCTTCCACCCGACGATCCTTCACATACTCTACAAACGCCCCGGCAAAAACCTCCAGGTGCTCGCTATTCCCACGTTCCCCTTTAGACGGTGTAGATTTGGCGGCCGGTGATTTGAACACAGCTTCTCCGTTGTCATCCAGGGTATCGTACTCGTCTGTGGACAGGAGTCCACCATTTGCAAAGTTTCTAAGTTCTGGTTTCAGCTAAAGCACTCGTTAAGCATACACATACCGTATTTGAGATCTCCTACTTCAGAGTGATCTCCTAATTCAGACTGCCCTCCAACCAATCACATATCGAGAATGGAACAGCGCACAAGTCTAGATCTCCTAATTCAGAGTACAAAAAACATGCTAAACTGTAACTATCCACCAGCTCATTGCAAGAAATTCGCAATGGTGCGCACTCCCTTCACGCTCGGCCAACCGAAAGGGAGAACCCGTAGTTCTGGCACTGGCAAGCCTCCCAAGAAGTTCAAGCGCGTTGCCATTTCATACGCCTACAAGCTTTCGGTTGTGGAGTTTGGCAGCGCAAAACGGTTAGAAGCGGATTTAAGAAAGCAAAAATGGTACCCATTGAGCCTACTGAAAACTTAGAGGCTGGAACGGAGCTTTCCGACAGTGAACCTGATTGGGAGCTGCTACGACGGTTGCTGGAAGAAGTGCCCGTAGTGCGCCATGCTGTGGGTACGCGTCACGACATAGAAAACTTCGTAGTTCCCGAAGAAGAACTTGATAGCTAAATTGTTTTGTAACAATAATACGTGATAGAGATGCGTCGGTACGTGTACAGATCTTGTGTATTTTGCAACAATACAACTTCAAAAATATTGGGTCTGAAGTAGGCGATCTCAAATACGATATACACAATCACAGTTTTAACACTTACGTTAAGACATTTCTGCAAGAACAGTACGTATCCACAACCATTGACGAAATTGCGGAACTCGTTTTCGTGCTGCCCCGACGTCGTGAACTTCCTCTCGGCAATAATGTAGAGTTTGTCGACCTCTTTCCACATCTCATAGAGTTTCTTTGCTGAATGTGGCTTGAATGTAGATGTGTCAATGCCTAGAAAGAGATCGTCCTCAGCTACCAATTGATGTAATGCGTGGTCTTCAGGGTACGTATGCATAAAAGCAGACCGAACGTAACCAGAAACTGCTTTTGTCGTTCACAGATCTTGTGTCCAGGTCATCACGAGGAGGTTTATTCCCAGACTCGCTGAATCGAGCGGCAAGGTCGTCAGAAAACAGAATATTGAGTAGGCGATACATGCAGTGTTTAGTCCGAGTGCCGATTGCAGTTTTGCACACTTTGCCATTCGAAGATCCCTCTTCACCAAGAAGTACACTACCGAAAGCTGCTTTCGCAACGTCGTGCCGAAGGAGAATGTCGATACGCTTGGTCTTTTTTAATTTGCTTTCACCCGCAGACCTCTGCGTGTGCACTCTTTCCTTATTTCATCTGCCGACCACGAGCTGTACACACTTGCCTGTGGTATTGGCTTTCTACTTCGCTTTCCATCTCTTGCGTGTTGCGGGCCGTCGGAAAATGCGGGTTGATCACATGTATTCAATACGCTCTGCGAAAATGTCTCATTCTGGCTGTCGGGCTCAAATAGTCTATGCGGCATTGGTTCTTGCAACTCGAGTTGCTGTTGTTCAAGCGCATGCTGCTGCTGTTCTGCATACGGCAACATATCTCGCTGCAACCGGATTTCATGTTGCCGGTGGTGTGAGGCTTCGAGTAGGGAGAGTTCAGCCTCAGATAGTTCATGCTGCGAGGAGTTGCCAAGCTGCGAGCCTTGCGAGGCTTGGTGCTGCAAATGGTTAGCCGGCCAGAGTCCGTGCTGTGATAGCGCGCTGGGCGTACGCGCTGCCCGTCCAGGAGATGACATTCTGTATGCAGCAACATGGCTAGTGAGCTGCTAGTAAAATACATATACATGTAGTCCAGGTTCACTTACTCTTTGCTGGTGGAGTCTTGGAATTTGCCGGCTGAGATCACTAAATATTTATTTGTAACCACCAGCTGTCGTTATTGATTGCTCGCAGTCGCTGGTTTTGGTCTCAACCGGTGCGGCCGCACGTTACAAAGCCATGCGCTGCGGTGCGGTGCGGTCGTGCCGGTTGAGAATCAGCCTAAGATGTTCCCAATTATTTTGGGAAAACGAGCACATTACCGAATGATGATACGTACAAATGTCAAGTCTAAAGCTGGATTATTAAAATAACTTCGACTCTCCCAAGTTCTCTCGACGCGACTTTGCCTTTTAAAAAGATGCAGCGCAGTGCAAGAGGAATCGACGTCCCGCAAGGGACGGCAGGGAAAGAAGCAGCAGCAATGAATTGCTTCGGGAATTTCTTAGCACTTGGTAACATGAAGGAAGAATCCATCGCCACGATTGCGAAGTCATTGTCTAGCTCTGACGCCTTACTTAGCCATAATTTCTCCTCTTTGCTAACTGCTTTCTCTATTTTTCTGCAAACGAAACGAAGTTCTCAAGGCAGCCAGCTCGCCAAGGCTACCGCAGTTGGCTATATGTCACAGGTAGTCAACCTGCTGAGAGAGCGGTATCCGCAGTTTATGTCAGACAGCAAGCGAATTGGAAAAATTAGGGATAAAATGGCTGCTGCTATTGCGGAGCGGAGCTTGCTAACCGGTGCACAAACAGGAGAGGCACCTGGGTGCACGCTGGGCGACCTACGTCTGCTAGTCCAGGAAACTAGCATTAAGGGGGCTGGAAATGGCTACAAGAGTCTACACGATGCTGCTGTATTAACTCTAATGTGGCACACCTTTGGTCGCGCTATTGATACTTGTTTTGCCAGAAAAACTCAGCTGTCCATGTCAGCATCGGGCGAACTGTTTTTGCGTGTGGCAAGAATCAAGACGTCTGTAGTACAAGGGACTTCCGTTTACAAAGCGGCCGTGCACTGGGAACAGTGCATACTACATGCACTGGGTATGCTCTTTGTGGGTGCTTCTGAGCCATCATGTTACGTATTTCCACTGGTACCGCACGTGGCTGCGTCTGATTTACCTGGAGAGAAGACGTACAGTCAAGACGAAGCGATTCTGTATTGGGAAAGCCTCGAAGAAAACCAGGACTCGAAGGAGCCTGAAGCAAAGTGTGTTAGAGGAAGACCACGTGAAGCCAAGTACATCAACGACATCATAGCCTCGGTCACCGACCGGCTCTCAAAATCCTGTGCTCCACTGCCTCGCGACCTTACACCTGGGCTCACTAGTCACTCGTTGAGGCGGGGTGCAGCTGCCTACGCGAATGCGTCACCGAAGCTCGCAATTCAGTGGATCTAGACGCGAGAAGCGTGGCTGCTGGACTCTCTAACAAAGACGTTCGCTTACGTGGGCACCGCCACGAAGGAGGACCAAAGCGTTGGCAAGGTGCTTGCGGGGTACCAGGATTCGCATCTGCCTTGCATAACGCCGTCGATTGTGTCCTTGAAGGCGCAACTACCCGATCTCGAATGCGCAACTACCCGATCTCGAATGCGCCCAGCTTCTAGCACTGCGGGGTCTGCTTTTCAAAAATGTGTCGGGTTTCACGGATGTACATCTGAGCGTTGACGGTGCGGTACTGGATGCTGCAATGGCGGCGCTCTTCATTCATCTCGAGGAAGTCGCAACAGCAGTTACAAATAAGCCGGGCACGTCTAAATTCACGTCGCACTAGGTGTACCGGTTTTGCGAAGCTCATGAGGCCACCAACACCACCCTGGGAGCTCACTTGACTTTAGATTCTTGTATCGAATGGGGACGACAGCTACGAATGTTGTGGGAGGCAGAGAATCATGTTCAACTCGGCAATCGCAGTGGCGGTGACACGGCAGCGCTTAGTGCTGCCATCACGCAAATGCTGGCTTCGATTGGAACAATGCTGCAAACATTACACAAGCTTGTCGCCATGCACGAGGCACAGCCATGTATCTCCTCCCAGCCGCCGACTTGCAGCTGTAGTACATCCGATTCTAGTGCTCCACTTCCTCCACGCCAGGATGACGTCGTTGTCGAGGCTCACACGTTGGCTGGGTGCTTCTTCGATTGGTTCACACTTGAGCTGTGGCACACGGCTACGCAGAAAAAGCAGCAGTTTGTGCACGCTGATCTGAAGACCTGCATTAACATCATGATGGTCACCGGTGGACGTGATATGAACATACCTGCTGCGCCGGTTGAACGAAATGGAGTCTCATATCGCATGTGGAAACAGGCGCTCTGGGCGCTAGTGGAAGACTTGGACAAGAAGGCCAATTGCAAGCTGAGAAGTATTGACGAGAAGAGCACCTCCAAGACAGCAGCCTCTTTGAGGAAGCGATGGAGGAAGCTGCGACTTGAACATCAACCGGAGTACAAAGCGCTGTGCTCTGCGTACATCCTTCGCAAAGCCGCCAACGGTATCGTCGACCAGTGCACACCTGACACACACATTTGGAGGCCGAAAGACTTGGAATTGTAGGCTCAGTTCAGCTCATGCCTTCATTTAAACGCTTAAATTGTACGCCTATGCATATATATTTCACAGAAAACACATAATCAACAGTCTTGCGGTGAGTACAAAGCGCACTGACACTGTTAGCAACCCGTCAGCTACACGACCAAAGCATTTTACGCACCCCGAAGACGTTGCTAGCAAGTCAAAAGCATATAATGTAGCCGTCGGCGCGCGAAATGGGCAGTACTTCACCAGCCCTGCCGGGTTTGATCCAGCTTTAACAGCACGCGAGCGCTGAGTCTGCGGCTTCGTCCCGAACGTCGGCGCGTTGATGCGCGTGCCTGGCTCTGCGTGCTTGGCTGCTCGTAGGCGCGCGTGCGTGGCTGCTCGTCGGTGCGCGTGCTTTTCGGGCTGTGGGGGGGAGTGGCGTGCCTCTTTTTTTAAACCTAAAGGTTTTGGAACCGATAATTCTGCTCATACTTTAATCAAGTGGTTTGGCGGCTGTTGACTGATTGGCTCCCAGTTTTGGAAACACGCTTTGGAACTCGTTCATTACTGCTGGCTATCACTGTCAGAATCACCTGCACTATAGATAGCATGTCTGCAAACGCCACACAATATATTTAGCTTTGCGTCGTGATCGATATCATAGGCCGTTTCGGGGCCGCTATAAAGCTTAGCTCGCATCAATGCAAAGGATATTACAGTGATGGCATATCCAGTGTGCACTACTTACCTGCTTGTACTGCCTATTTCAGCTTGTAAGTAACTATAGATTGTTCACTTCTCACACAAAACTCAATGAAAGCTAAAAATATTCGAATTGTAATATTTTATGTAAGTAGCGTTCATTTGGGCTGATTCAGAATGAGTCATTAGACACTCGATTCTGCCCGTTCTGATTAAAACATTTGGATAATGTGTCGCAAGACGCCTTGCTGTTGTTGACAACAACTTGTTGTTGCTGTTGTTGTTGACGGAAGTGTTTTTTATTTGATAGATTCCAGGATCATTTCCTTAGGCGCCAAGTTTATTAACGTTTCTTTATGGGGTCTACAAACTTTAAACAACTATAATTAATGCCTCTCGTGCTTTATTACTGTCTTACCGCTCCATATAAAATCGCATCATACGCCCTTGTCGGCGACACGCCCGCCCGTTAAGTAGTATCGGATTTTGCTGTCTAAACAACTCTTAGAAAACAATGGTTTAAAGCAGTAACACATATGAGTTCGATGTATTCAATCTTAAATTATCTATCTTTATGGATCAAGTGACAACGTTTATTAGGACAGCGCTGTTCTTACGGCCAGCTTCTGTTGTACATGTACTACTATTTGGCAGCTCAGTCGGTTACCTCATATTCAGATATTTTCTCAGTATGTCTACAACACAGCAGTTGTACTTGTTATAGTCATTGTAGCTTGCAGAAACTATTAAGTACAGAGTATTACGTATATTGTAGTATGGCCTCAAAAACACCCATTCTTACGTGTACGCTAAGCACCTTGCAGCATAGGAAGCGTCTTTAGGGGCTTAAGAATAAATAGCTCTGTCTGTTTAGCACCAAATATTAAAAGCAACATGATTTATTAAAATTGTATAATAAATACTTCGTGATACTAAAACGATGCCGCCTTCGGATCATGGATAGTCTTGTGCAAATCTCCATTACATAAAATCTCCCACCTCCGCCAATCTCCGACCTGTACCAAAATGGTGGTACATCTAAGTCAGTAACACTTAAAACAAATATATATTTTTTCTTTTTTAGCTGTGGGCCACATCGAAAATTTATATACAAAAACAAGCAGAGCGGGGGAAGGAGTCTGAGGTGGGCGTGGTGGCAGGGCGGTGGCAGGGTGGTAGCACGGCGGTGGCAGAGCGGTGCACAGAAGGTGGTGGCAGGGCGGTGTGGTGAAGTGCTTTCTCAGAAATGAGAGACGGGATCTGACAAGGAGTCATTATCACAGATGACTGACAACACCCGGTGGTTGGGGTGGATCTGGATTGCCCAGCATGGATTCATGCAGCTCGAAGTGAATTAAGCCAAGGTAAGGCGGTATCCTATATGGGCCGACGATGGATCTGGCATGGATAACGGAGAAGGCAAGATCCACCAAGTGGAGATTCGGATCCACCCTCACCCGATTACACCTAGGGGATATGGGATATACCATGTGCGGGTGGATTGAGTGGGGATCCTATGGAGGAAAGACTGTGGATGAAATCTGGAGGTGATTCCGGGGTCAACAACAAAAGAGAAGGCAATGTACACCGCGATATTTCTCAGATCCCACTTTGCCAAGCCCGGATCCAAGAGATTGAGGATCCCACACCGAGTGACCTGGATCCAGGATATGGGGATGGTGGATGCAGCGGATCTCGAACTTTGGTGGAGTGATGGAGACCGCAGACGTTCGTAAGATAATGTTGGAAGATTAGAGGGATCAGATTCATGATGAATGTACACTTGCAGTAAGGTAAATCAAAGTGACCTGGAACCAAGGCAGTGTACCCATAATATGGTGACCTCATTATGATTACGCCAAGGATCCGGTGGATCTGATGCTGACACAGCTGGGGTGATGGACCAAGGAGAAAAGGGGCATGTAGCCGAGCCTGGAAGGGGATTAAGCAGGTAATAGACATAGAAGGTAGAAATCCAGGCAGGTATAGGCCTAACTATGAGTCAGACTTCAATTTGCACAGTATCGCGTAAGTGCCTTCCTGCACTCAGAATCGGAGCTACATTGGCCGTACGAGCTCGGTGAAGGTTAAAAATTGCGAATCTAGTGCTAGTAGCGATAACTAAATATTACATTGGCCAGATCCTACCTCGTAGTGAGCTTTCCTTTACACGTACAGATCCGAAGGGTTGACCGGATTTATTACTTGGCCAGGTAAACCTAAGAAGCTCTCAACTCTCAAGATTCCGCTACAGGAGGCGGCAAGTACGACGCACGGGAAACAAAAGGCAAGGGAGCACACCCGCATAACAACCCTACAGCCAGATCCCAGATCTAGGCCCTGGATCCACCAAGATCGAATATTCACTTAGGATCCAGAAACAACTACGGAAGCAGAGTGAAGATCTTACCACTACTGCTCCACCTCATCCCCACGTCTCGCCAAGACACTCAAGCTTCACCACTTGAACTCTTCGGAAGTTACCGATAAAACGAGTTCCTGCCCTACCGAGGGTTACACTAGGTGCGGAAACTCCAGCAGCTCACGGATCATCGGGGGGGGGGCTCCGTTAGTCGGTGTCTGGGTGCTGTTGGTAAGTTGGATCCAGCAATCTCGCAGGTTTTGCAAATCCCGCTACACCACAGTGGTGCACAGGAGGCAGCGAGCTGGCGGTGCCCGGAGTGCTTCAGGTATTAATAATGCAATACATGTACATTTAATTGACGCTTGCTACATATTGCTCTACGTTATACAAAAAATTGGATCTCCACGCAGGGGTTGTTGCACGTATTGCTCCTAGTGACGAGCAAGCTCCCTGTGGCGCTGCTTCCCACCTCTTCTAAAACTTACTACTAGTAGCTTAATAAGTCTAAAAATTAAACTTAATGTGTGGTAATGATTGCACTGGTCGGAGAAGTCGGAGAAATGACTTTATGCATGTGATATGTCAACATCTTGAAATTTGAAAGAGCATATCCATATTTCCTGAGTCCCCTCCGACCCGATATGAGGCCCAGCCTAACACTTACCATTTGGATTGGCCAAATCATTTTGTCAAGACCGTACTAAAAATGGATGATTGGTGATTAATACCAATACTAAAATTAAATAGGTTCGGAGAATTGATGATATTCATCCATAAAAGAAGGGTACACATGTAATAAAACCACACCATTAGAGCCCGAAACTGGCATAAGGGGGTGGCATTTGCAATCTCTAAATTTAGCTCTAAATATTAAAAGTGCACAGGCACAAAATGTCGATGATTTCTGATACCGGTATATGTCAATGATAATGCGTTGTTGAAGGGACGGTGATGGGCAAGGTACCTACCTACCTATCCTTACAAACTCTATGACATAATTTGTGTAGTTAGGGTTTATGTATTACTCCGCAGCTTAATCGAGACCGAATTTACGTCTCACACGTAAATCCGATCTCGATTAGTGACGAGCGGCGGGTATATCATCTATCGAAGGCCTTGACATATCGGCCCTTGTTGCAGTTTTGGGCGGTGTCCAGTGGACCGGTAGAGGTAAGCGTGGAGTGAAAGCTATATTTCCCCTTAAAAATACAACTGCGCACTTGCATAGGTCTGACTAAGCGTGCAGCATTTTTGCCAACGGGGTAAAATGAGGGGATCTCGGAGTCAAAAATGACCACTATTAATAGATCCCTCGGCAATGGCAACAGTAGTCCCGTACCCGGGAACAAAGGGGGCATTCCAGGAGCTCTGCCTCCCGACGGGATGACTCGAGGCCCTATAGTTACTCCTCACCCGGCCGTCCCGTCAGGGTGGTTCCCGTTGAACCCGACGACGCACGTGCCCCTGACCGAGCCCGTTAGGGTGGTCCTATAAGGTGATCTCAGAACGCCGGTGTCCTGGCGTCGTCGGACCCAAGCACCTCGCGTCATTAAGCCCCTTTCTAGAGCTCCCCGTTGTCCCACGAGGACTGGCGACAAACGAAGTGAATTCTTCTTTTAGTATAAGAAGTAGTGTAGTGTATGTAAGGTCGAGAAGGTGTTAGGCCTCTCTTCCAGTTAGCTCTCAGTCTTATATTTCCCTCCTTCTACTCAAGAGGAAGCCAAGCCAAATAAGCAAACTTCTATTTCATCTTACAAGTGTTTCTATCTACCGTTCCTGCAGCCACTGAACAAGACCGTACTCCCTGAACAGCCGCGGACTACCCGACCCTTGAAAGAAGAGGAGGTATACGACATCTGGTGGAGAAGCAGGGTAGTCGGCTTGCTGGAGAAGGTCTTGTTTTAAGTGAAGACTCGCGGAGAACGTAAGAAGGAAAGACGAGATGACGTCTACTCACACCGGAGAAGATGTAGGCGACAACAAGAAGGTCGGACTGGGAGTCTACCTTCGAGGATGCGACCCAGTCTGTCGACTACCCAAGGCCTCCAAAACGTGCAAAACATCGTGGACCAAGCCGCTAACCGACTTGGAAGGAACAGCTCTAGTGCTAGTGGCGAGCCTCCCGCGGACGCTTTAGGCTCCGGCGTCCCAGCGACCTTCACTACGGAAGAATTGGGCCCGATGCTGACCCTGGACGGCGGAGGCGACCGGGGTACGGTGCAAGGTAGGCTCAACTCCCTCAACTGGCTGAGGTCCGTGGCTACTCCTGAGATTACGACCGCTACGGAGAGAACCGGGGGGAACGGTCTCGTAGAGACCCCCCCCCTCCTACGACTCGAGTGAGGACTGCAATCCCGTCGAACCAAGGTTTCACCATCCGAACCCCGACTACGACGTATGGGCAGGATTTCAGCCCGTTCTTCTCTCTACCGACTGTCCCTGAGGGCAGCGGACGTGCTTCCCCGGCGAATATTCCTCAGAGGACATCTAACGCTCCTCCTTTCGGTCTCCCGCCCTCTGGTGGCTTACGAAGTGGCGTGGGGAACGCTACTGCAGTAACGGATCCCGCACCTCAGAGTGCTCCCTCTCAAGCCTCAGCTCCTACCGCTCGAATCCCTACGCAAGACACGGGGTCTCGAGCTTTGACCACCAGTGGGATCGCGTACGGGGTCGGCCCTGCGGGAACAACCGGAGCTTCCGGAGGAAACGGGGGAACTACGGTCCCTACCGGGGTCCATCAAGGTCTTGCATATGGGGGGTAGGGAAGTAACTCCTACTACGCTTCGCCGACGTATGGTAACACACCTTCAACGACTAGTGGCCAGTATGGTATGTCCACTAACATCCGGAACGCTATCCGTATGCTTCAGCCGATCTACTCGGAAGGAGCGTCGGTGGAAAAGGCTCGATTATTCTGGGAGGCCTTCGAGAGCGTAACTATTGGGTTGGATGAATCTTTACGACTCAGTGCTTTCCGGGGGTGCTTGAAGGGCAAGGTCGGCGAAGATTGGTGGATGTACTCGCGCATCAACAGCTTTGAGGCCCTGAGAACTCGGTTCCACGACCATTTCATCAGTCAAACCCCGTTGCAACTGATTGAAAACCTTAAGAACCATAAGCGATCCCGAGGAATGTCCGCCGAAGTGTGAGGTGACATGATTTCAAGCCTCTACGATGGTGCACAGTGCTACGATCCTCAGATGCGTTACCAGTACTTCTTGTCTGGACTTCGGAACCGAGATTGGAGGAACGCTTTTACCACGACCATGATCGACTCCATTCCTGCGGCTGTGGTCATGTTGCTCCTCAAGAATATGCATCGTCCCGTCGAAGATGACTCCGAGTTCGATATTGTTCCGTCCCCTAGAGCTTCCCAAGAGAACGCTGTCCTCGAACGCATGATGCACATGATGCAGCAGACGCAGAATCTACTCGCTCAACAGCAGCAGCAGCAGCTTCAACAACAACAGCAGTTGATGGAGCGTCCCTTGGCGGCCGCCTATGCTACTCCGGCGATGAATGTGGCTGCAGCTTACTCTCCTCCTGATCCGAACACTTCCCTGCATTATCAATCTACCGGAACGCTTCCTATTACGCCTATTAGGGGTGCTCGTGTGGGACCGGACTTGCACACTCAAGATGGTCTTCTCGTGTGCGGTCGATGTCACACTCTGGGGTGTAGTCGAAATCACTGTCGTCGCAGCAAAGCCACCTGTCCTCACTGTAAGGAAGTGGGCCACATCGGTCCCGAGTGTGATCGTGACCCTCCTAGCGGATTCCGGAAAACTCAGTCGAGGAACGGTCGCTAGTGCTTCCTGTGTGATGAATCGGGTCACATGCTGGCGGAATGCCCTCTAAAGACGTCGCTGAAAACCTCGGCGTTCCAGCCGGGGCAACGGCGGAACCAGTCCTAGGGCAAGCGCCCAACCAGCAATGATGGGGGCGAGAGGGAGGGTAAGGGAGTGTCGCTCCTTCCTCTTGTCTATGGATCGACACAAATGGGAACACTTTGAACTCCTCGTAGGAGTCGACCAAGAGGTATGAAGTGTGTCCCGTTGGAGGTGGGATTAGTTCCGCCTTACTGGAAAGAAATGAAATGACCGAAAGCAACGAGCATATGACGAGAGCTGAAGAGCTACTGCCGCTTCTGGATGACGGATATACGGCGCCCGTGTGGAACGGGGTGTCGGTAGCCCCAAATACTTACGGCAGCTCGAGGATGGAGCAAGAAGCGTTTGTGACAGAGGTAGGCTCGGTACCCGTATGGGACGGTCCCTCGATAGCCGCGATCATTGACGAACGCTGGAGTGCGAACCAAGGAGTGGTTACGAGAGATGACCAAGAAGTGAGATCGAAGCAGTGAAAAGAGAGCTAAACAAGGAAGGGGAAGCGGAAGGGCCGCGACCTCAGGCGTCCTCGGCGGAACGAGACTACCCGACGACGCCAACCCACCACAAGAGTGTGGTTTCGAGTGTGCTAGACCCCGATGAGGAAAAGAGTGAATCTAACTACCACCTGCTACAGGAAGAGTAACCCCAAGCTGTGACGGAGGTACTCGAAAGCCTACCCCGAGAAGAGTGTGGAACTACTGAAGATAGTGTCCCCGTCTCGAGGGTAGAACCACGCGAGAGGGAGGAAGACGTGACCTTTCCCGGAAGGAACGACTCCTCCAGAAAGAACTCTGAGCACGTAATCAGTAGCAGTTCGGCTAAGGGTGAACCCGAGAAGGGGCCTTCCTTAGCGAGAGTGTTCACCAAGGAAGAACTGAATGCTTTGGAAGACGGAGAGCCCTCTGGGCTGGCCGAAGAGAGGGAAGAGTACGACAAAGAACTCGAAGACCGATTGTTCCCTCTTGATGAGGTAGAACTAAAGCGCCGGTTGGTCGAGAATGCGGAACAGTCGAAGGAGTTATCTCTTGCCGAATTGAGTGTCCTGCTTGACATCCCGAAGAGAAACTAGCGAGGATCCGAGATTCTTCCCCCGGTCGGCTATCTACTCCGGAGTACTGGTTGGAATGGCTTCAAAAGACGCTGGCCTCATCCGGAGAAGTGAGGCGCGCCAACCGTAACTTCCAAGGGGAATCGCCGGTACGGGTCAGCTCTGTGACTTCGGACGACTCCGACTACCGAGACGAAGGGGGTGGGACCTCGACGAAGAGGTTCTCGTGGCAGGATGTGCCTAAGACGATAGTGCACTTCCCGGAGCTGAAGATACCACCTCTGCCGGAAGAAGTGTGTCCCGTGGACCCCTCCGTAGTGGAAGATAATATCGCGCTGACTCGGGGAAGCTCTCCAGAGAGGCCCTCTGACCTCGGCGAAACCGAGTACGGTTTGCGGGACTCACGAGGTATCGTGCCTGACCCTTGGCGTGCCGTGGTGCGGCGAGTAGTATACTTCCTCGTAAAGGCTGTAGCTTCTAGTGGAGGTGGCTAGTGTGAAGGGTGTATTGACGAAGGATCTCACGAAGAAGAGAAGAAAGATAACTCCCCGCCCCCCACGGAACTCCAAGACCTTCTAACCAGGACCGAGAACTTACTCGAGCGCCACGCTGCTCCCGCTGGCTCGCGGCTGAAGGAGTTACTAACTAAAAGGATTTCGGACCTCTACGAGAAGGATGCTGATCAACTACGCTTAAAGATCCTCGAGAGGAGTTTGCCCTGCCGACTCTGTCGTTGGAAGAGTCCTGGTCCTACGTACTCCCCAAAACCGAAGCAAGTCAGTTTCGACTGTTCCTCTCTGTTCAACGACCGTGCCGAAGCCCTCGGACCGAGCTGTTCTTCCCGAGATAAAGAAAACGGGTTATACGGTTATGTGAACGTCGTCACCGACGCTCCGGAACCCCGCCCCAAGCCGGGCCTGGTAGAAGTACCGAGCACTACAAGGAACTGGCCAGCTGAAGAGGAAGAAAGGGGCCGTCCCCCTCGGCAAGCGGGTGATCGGATCGGTGGGGGGCGTGGAAGCTCTATCGTAAGGGCTTATCGAGAACCTCCCAGCCGAACTGCTCATCGACTCAGGGGCCGTAGCGTGCCTAGTGCACCGGCGTGTATTGAAGCGCCTCGGCTTGACTAACTCCCCTCTCCAACCATACGTTGGTAGTCTGAACGGTGTGTCCGGATCTACGCTCGATATCGAAGGAATAATCTACTTGCCTGTGACGTTGGGCTCCGTCTAGAGAAGGATGCCATTTGCCGTCGTACATAAGCTACATGTCGACGCCATCCTGGGCACCAACTCTCTCAAGGACTTCCGCGCCGTGGTAGACTTGGATGAGAATACGGTTACACTAAAAAACACGGGTGAGGTGTTCCCTCTGGGATCTCCTCGAGTGGAGGAATCTTACCTGTCCCGCATCTCATCTACCATTTGACTCCGCCCTGGTGGACAAGCTCTAGTGGTCGCGGAGATTCAAGGTCAACTGGTTGACGGGGCCACCGTCCTCGTAGAAGGACTTGTCGAGTTGGATGACTCCATTAAAGTTGCTAAAACTATGTGCACGGTGTACAACGACCTAGTGATCGTGGAATTGTGCAACCCCTATTCATCGAGGACGCTGTTATCAAGAGAATTAATATGTTACGATGATCCCCGAGACCGCACTTCTGCTAGGAACTACTGCGATTATGAAGCACGAAGCCGCCCGGCCCGGCGAGGCTCGGACTATGAACCGAAGAGCCAAGACCATTGGGTCCACTCAGGCATAGGCGCCTCTAGTGCTACGATCGAAGTCGATCAGGGGTCCGTACCCGGACTGGATCAAGTACTCAAGGAGAAGCCCAGGATCGCCTGGACGAGTCCAAATTGAGGAGCGAACAGAAGAGAATATAGACGAAGTTCCTCCAACCGTTCAAGGACATGTTCGTCAAAACCTCGATGCGCCCCGGACGTACGAGCCTACTTGAGTTTTCTATCGATACTGGAGAACACCCGCCTATAAAGCAACCCCCTTACCGAGTGTCCAAGGCGGAAGGAGACGTGATGGAGTCCGAAATACAATAATACTTGAGGCAAGACCTCATACGACCTTCTTCTAGTCCTTGGGCCAGCCCGGTGCTTATGATCCGCAAACCTGACGGCGGAATACGGTTCTGCATTGACTATCGAAGACTGAACGCTGTCATTATCAAGGACTGCGACCCGATGCCGCTCATTGACGATATTCTAGATGTACTAGGAAACACTAACCTGTTCTCTACAATGGACATAGCGTCCGGCTACTGGAACGTCCCGATGGCAGCGGATAGTGTGGAGAAGACTGCCTTCACTTGCAATTATGGCCTCTTCGAGTTGCTCGTGATGCCGTTCGGACTGTGTAATGCCGTACCGGCCTTCGAACGACTGATGCAGACTGTGCTTGTCGACCTTAAGTGGCGGACTTGTCTAGTGTACCTCAACGATTGCGTGGTCTTCAGCGAAGACTTTCCTACTCACCTAGTACGACTAAAGCAAGTCTTGGAACGGTTCCGATCTGCTGGGTTCAAGTTTAAAATGAAGAAGTGTAAGTGGGCTCGTGACCACACGACTTGCACACTGTAAGAGCGTTCCTGGGTTTGACTAGTTACTTCAGGCGGTACATCCCGGGATACGCGGCCATATCGGCCCCGATCGAACGGCTCAAGATGAAGGTAGTCCGATTCTTTTGGAGCGACGACAGCGAAGCCGCTTTCCTGCAACTAAAGCGTAAGCTGGTGGAACCTCCTATCCTTGTGTATCCGACATTTCAAAGCGTTTCCATCTATACGTGGAATCATCTAAACTCGCTGTGGGAGCGTGCTTGATGCAAACCGTGGATGGGCGCGAGAGAGTCGTAGCCTATGCGAGCAAACTACTAGTAGGTTCTGAGAAGAACTGGGCTCATAAGGAGGACGGTACTTCGGAGATCGAGTGTTGGGGCATTGTATGGACCACGCGCAAGTTCCGCTGCTACCTGGATCGCTGCGAGTTCGGCCTGTACACGGATCGCAAAGCCTTGACGTGGGTCTTCAACGAGACTAACCGCACGAGTAACGCTAAGCTGGCTAGGTGGGCCATGGAGTTGTCTCAGTTACGCTTCAAGGTGTTCCACAAGCCCGGTACCTCTATGGGTCATGTGGATGGTCTGTCCAGATTGCATACCCAAACCATCAATGCTATCTCTATGGCGGAGCTACTCAATGATGCTGACAAGCCCCCCCCCAAGTACTGTCGAAGTCGGGGAGACTGCGCCTCACGACTCGACTCTGCTCCCTACGGAACCCTTGTTAGAGAACGCGGGCGACTCTGGTCCCGTAGCGTTTCCCGACGAGGAAGAGGTTACTGACCAACTCTTGGTGTCCCCAGTTGATGTGTTCGGGTTACAACAGACTCGCTTCGTGGAAGAACAAAAGAGGACACCTTGAATCCAAGCTATGATAGCGTTCCTAAGCGATGGAGCTCTAGCTCTGGGCCCTTAGATGCGCACTAAGATCCTGCTGATGGCCCCTAACTACTCGGTAAAGAACGGTGTGCTCATGCGTCCCGTGCACTTGAAAGCTCGAGCCGGACCCGCGTCTACGCTTGAAGTACCTGTGATTTCCTGCCTTTCATATCGACTTTACTGCATCACTGTCATAAGGATGTACTTGCCGCGCATGTCGGAGCTACTAAGACGCTCGATAAAGTGCGCAAGCCCGCTTACTGGCACGGCTGGTAGAAGGATGTGGCCGAATATGTTTGAGAATGCACCGTTTGCGACAGTGGTAAAGGCTATCGCCCTTGGAGTAATGGCTGGATGCAGCGAATGCCAGTACAAGAGCTATCCGGGCCTTTCTCTCTACTAGCGGTGGATGCCATAGGCCCCCTAGTGGCTACTCCTCGAGGCAACAAGTTCATACTCGTCTTCGCCGACTACTTTACTCGATGGGTCGAAGCGTTCCCTGTGGCCCACTTAGACACTGTAACGTTCGTGGAGATAATGGTGACGAAGTGATCTCGCGGCACGGAGTCCCAGAGAAGCTGCTGAGCGACCAATGATCCAGCTTCATATCGAATTAAGCCCGACCTTTCTACGAAACGCTCGGAATCAAGAAGTTGTTTGGAGCTGCTTATCACCCTCAGACTTATGGTCCAGTCGAACGCTTCAATGGTACGCTGATCGGAATGCTAAAGATGTATTTCAACGAGGCTCAAAACGACTGGGACTTGTATCTACCCCGAGTACTATTCGCGTACCGTTCGTCTTACCACGAGGCTCATAAGGACTCCCCGTTTTTCAGTCTATATGGACGGGACCCGGTGTTACCTCTGGCCCCGCGTTTCTCAACACGAACAAGGGTGAGAGAGTACTGAAGTCGCTAGCTACCGACAAAAGCTATTCTTGTTTCTACAAGATACGATACGATTAGTGGAAGGCCAGCTCTTGAAGGCCCAGGGCAGACACGAGCAACGACTGAGTAACCAGGTGTCGATTAAGTTCAAGGAGGGAGACCCGGTATGGGTCTACCAGTACTTCCGGGCTCGTCGCGGAGAGAAGACTCCGAAGTAACTCGCTTTCGCGTGGCAAGGCCCGTACCGTGTGGTCGGGACTGTGGGGAAAACTCCTATCGCGTGGCTATTCCTTCTCACCCCAGCCGTAACGTCAATAGGTTGAAGCGTTTCCAAGGGCGGTGGAGCCGACCGCTCTCGTCCGAAGTACCTGATGGAGTCCAGACGAATCCTGGTACCGACGACGACGGATCTTTGTCGGAAGAAGACTCCCGTCTACTAGCTTTGTGGAGAGACTCCTGATTGGAGGGGAAGAGACAGCCCTGACTGGGGTTCCCTGCTCCGTGATCGACATAATCGCCAGACGCAAAAAGAACCGAGAAGAGCAGTTCCTGGTGTTGCTAGCAACCTATGAGACTCCTTGGAGACCTCGGAACACTCTATTGCCCACCTACGGTGCTATGATCAAGGCGTTCGAAGAGACCCGTCGTCGGGAGGAAGGCCTACCTGAACTACGTCGCACCGCGCGGTTGGAAGATGCTAGCGCCGCTGTAGACGAAGAGGGGCTACTCTTCTAGGAGAAGAGAGTCGTGACGGGCCGATCCATTGAGTCTGAGTAAGCTCGCGGCCCCGTCTTCCTCGGAAGTGTCCTGAAGAACACTTCTTACGGCTCTGTATATATTTTTGGATTCTACATTACGAGTGGCTGATCTATTGTGCCTTTCCAAAGTTTTGGCCAATCTGACCTTTAAAGGCTGGTCCTAAGCAAGGGTGGGTAGGGCTAAAGGTGGGATTTGAGGACGAACTGGGGTTGAATTGCTAAGCCAGGCCACTAAATAAAATGATATTTGACCAATAACACTGTTTGATTTTGCCGACTATGATCCAATAATACTTGATTGTGGAGGCCCTACGTAAGGGCTCCGATTTGGTCTAAAGGGTACCTTTTAACAAATTAAGGGCTGAATGGCCAGTATTTGCCGGCAATTTACCCTTACGTAAGGTATCCACAACAGAACGATTTTAAATCAAATATGGGTCCTCATCAGACATACGCTGACGAGGGAAGGGTATGTGAACAGGCTATTGCCGGGCCAGATCAAATCGTGTTTGTCGATGAAACTTCAAAGGATGGAAGGTATTGTACAATATCAATTTTGTGACTGCTACATCTTACCTTGTTAATTTGTAGTATGGTTTTGCTATGATTTAGGTCCTCCCTGAGAAAACACGCATAGTCCGGTCAAATAATATTTGACCGGACCACGCGTGTTGAGGCTGCGTCAAACAAAATGATACTAGAGAAGACGCCCCGCTTTCGTTTAGAGTGCTTAAATCGCGATTCGTACTTAGGTTCATAAGTATCATTTTGTTTGACGCAGCCTCATATGTCTTTGATTGGCATCGTCTTTTTTTCTCGTCAAAGGGTTAGGGTAAATTTTAGTCGGTTGCAACCGATCAGATAGGAGGTCTTCCGTAAGCGCCATCCTCCTACGTAGGACCATAAAACTGAGGGCGTTTTGGCAGAAAGGCACAGTACTACCTACCGAAAAGAAAACAATTTTATCGCGATTTCAAGAGGAAGAGCGAAAACGATAAATGAGGAATGAATCGTGGTGAAAATCAAAAAGAAACTTAAAAGAAAACGATACCACTACACCTACGCTCTTCCGGTGAGAACGGTTCTGGGCGCGTACGGATCACTAACTTCTCGACGGCCCTACGTTAGGCTGTTTTGTCGGATTTTTTAGTCGGCGAGTTGGAAGCAGAGTGCTCTCCCGGTGAGCTCGACTTCCGAGGTGCCAACGGAGACCGCGTGACCGAGCGTCTCCTAGAAGACACTGCCTTCTTCAACGAATATGCCGAGCTCGAATGCGAACGTTTGCGCGTACCGTCTCGCGACGCTTGGACTGGCGGGGAAGTCGTCGTTTTACCGTCGGTTAATTTATCGGGAGTGGCTTCGTTCCCCTTCGCGTGTGAAGGTAACCTCGCCTTATCCCGCCTGGACTCCTTACTCGCCTTAGTGGCCGAGGGCTTAGTCGCGGACTTCGACCGGGAAGCCGAACACTCCTCCGAGCGTGACCGCGGAGACTTTTTGCGCACTGGGGACCTCGATCGCGACCGTGGGGGAGATACCGAACGTTCTGGCGAAGCGGCGTGCGCTTTGAGCTTGCCTTTAGCGCGTGGGGGTGAAGGGGACCGTTTGCGCAACGAACTAACACAAGATTTTTTCAGGAAGGTAGCACTTCGTGACGGAGAACGGGAACGCTTCGCGCGCTCCTTCGACTTCAGAGGCTTGTGGGAGAGCTGCGGACGCTTGTTGGGGCGCTTGTCGTCATCCGAGCTCTCGTCTGAACTAGAGGACAGGCGCAGCGTTTTCTTAACGGAGCGGAGTTCTTCGGAGTCACTCTCGGCTTCGTCCTCTTCGTAAGTTGACTCTTCGTCACTCGCTTCCTCCCAGACCGCCGTGTAAGTACCGTCGGTACGCTCGTAAGCCGCGTATCCCGCAGAGTCCGCTTCAGACGAGTCTAGAGGAGTTACTCTGTGTGTCCGAAGGGCTCCTTTCTCTCGTTCGCGCGAAAGCGTGGCCGACATCTTCTGGAGTCGAGGGCAGTGGCTTAGCGCATGCCAGACCCCTTTCGAACGGTCTCCAACCCAATAGGGTTCGTGGTCCTCCTTCGACTTCATGTCCAGCAGAGCGAGAGCTAGGGCCAGATCTGTGAGCTGACTGTCCGGCTTCGAGCTGTTCGGGTCCAGGGATCCGGTGTGCTCCAACAACTCTTTGACGGTCGTGAAGCCTCCCTCAGCGATCCGGAACGGTTTAAGAGCGCTTATCACTTTACGCGAGTACGCTCCCGAGTCACGCGAGTAGAGTTTAGACAGGTTGTCGATGACCGGATCGTTGTAGGACTTGGCGTCTGGAGCGTTCCGACCTGGCTGCTCCCCCATCCACATAAGACGGCGTCGGTGCGCGCAGCTCATGAATAAGCGAAGAAAGCCAAAGTAGCCCCAGGTCTCGATACAGATACTCATAAACCAGACGCGCGCGACCACCGCCGCCATCTAGGCCTTACGACGCTGAGTCTGGGCGTTGGAGATCTTCAACGGAACGTTTGTCTGCCAGTCCCAGAACTTGGAACGGTGCTCATTCCAGAAACGCCAGTGAGAAGCGTGCACGTGCGGATACGCATGTGGGTTGTACCACAAGTGCGAACCCGGCCACGGATAAGCTAGCTGGTAAGGTTCTTGACCAAGCTCGGCCGCCTCGTAATAGATCCTCTTCAAGTCGTCGACAATTGGAGAAGGAGTCGTGTCCGACAGCTTAAACGGCAGCAAGGACGAAGGCCATTGGTGGCTCAGATGCTTCTTACCGGAGCGAGGTCTCTCCGTAATCGTCTTCTTCTTCGTCGAGCCGGAACTGACGCTCTTGAGCGGAAATCGACAGTCCTGTGTGAAGCGTGGGTGCTGAGGCGGCTTCCCGCGAGTAGTTGCCGAGACGGTTTGGGCATGATCACTACCGGCCCAGTCAAAGCGTCCGCGGCGTTCCCCGTGACGTCCAAGATTGCGACAACGATGTCATCCAGTAGCTCGAGGCCGATGGAGCTGGCGTTGCGGCAAGGATGTCACGCATGAGAACCCAGAAGCGCTCGTCGGCCGGAGTATCGTCGGAAGAAGAACCGTCGGAGTCGGACGACTCGACGTTCCAGACGGCCTTGAGTCTGCGGGGCGCCTTACCGCGCGGAGTGCCCATAACTGGGGTAGCGAAGAGGGAGGGTGCCGAGGGAAGTGTCTGGGGTCGAGGCAAAATTGCCGAATGAGTCGAAAGACTGACCGTCGGTACCTGGACCTCCAGTTCCGTCTCTCCCAAAATTCCTGTGATAACTGCGTATTGGGTGCAAGAGAGCCTCTTGAAAGGGACGAGGAATCGGGGTTCTCCTTTTCCAGCAACAGGACTTGAGTGATGGATAACGACTAAGACTGATGGGAGTCGAACAACTTCGAAAAGGTTCACCTCGGGTGTACTCAATTTCTTATTTGCCGAGAGTTCTCTCCGCTAAATGGAGCCTCAAGCTAGCGTTTTCTACGAGTGCCCGCTGGGAGCTGTGGCCTGTGTACGTAGGAGCCGTAACGGGCTGGGTCCTACCGACTCCTCTACGCAACGTTACCTGGGAGTTCCTGACCCAAGTGTGGCGTGTGGTCAAGATGAACTGTGATATTTGGGGCGACTGTGCGTCGTTGTACCGAGACGTGCTTCAAGCGAGCGAACTTCGACAACTCCGAGGCGCTACCTACGTGTATGGGGTATGGCGTGCACTATTCACTGTGCCTCCTATCGTTCTGCTCAAAGGAGAAGAAAGGTATGGTCGCTATGGACGGACGTTGCGGAGCTGGTGGATCGCCGGCAAGGTGACCTTCTCCGACTACATTCCGGAAGTCCTCCTCCGTACAAGAGACTCGAGCATACGCTATTGGTACGCTTTCTGGGACGCTCTCAAGGCCACCTGGATGCGCCTGTACGCTGTAGGAGAAGCCGCCTGATGGCTGGTACTACTATGCCTTTCCCTGCTGCTATACATCCCAGTCAACGTGTTTGATCTGGTGGAATTCGTACTCCTGGGACCCGTGGGTGTTGGGGCTGCACTGTTGTTCCTACTGACTTCCAACTACTGCCTCGAGTGGAACGGCTGGGGCCTCGCCGACACTCTTATCGTGGTGGTCGCCGTTGTAGTATCCCACGCTTGTCGTCGGTACGACGAGGGAAGCCCCCTACGAACCGTCTCCCCTAAAGTACTGGTTGAACTAGCTTTGGCAAGTATTCGCCGAAACGCTTCCAAACGTAGTATGGCCGAAGCTCGGAACATCGAACGTCTACGGGTCGACGACGACGTCGAAGTGTTCTATGACTTTTAGGCCGCCGACCCTGACTACATTGGGGACTGCACCGAGGACTACCCTGAGGCGTTCCATCCTCATCTATCAGTCGAAGTTACTAACGACGGAGTCAATATGGCTAACGTGAGGAATGTACGCAGAGGATCCGCTCGCCGAGGACGGCAAACGACAAGTCGGGGAGGATGTCCCGTACCCGGGAACGGAGGGGTCATTCCTGGAGCTCTGCCTCCCGACGGGATAACTCGAGGCCCTATAGTCACTCCTCGCCCGGCCGTCCCGTCAGGATGGTTCCCGTTGAACCCGACGACGCACGTGCCCCTGACCGAGCCCGTTAGGGTGGTCCTATAAGGTGATCTCAGAACGCCGGTGTCCTGGCGTCGTCGGACCCAAGCACCTCGCGTCATTAAGCCCCTTTCCAGAGCTCCCTGTTGTCCCACGAGGACTGGCGACAAACGAAGTGAATTCTTCTTTTAGTATAAGAAGTAGTGTAGTGTATGTAAGGTCGAGAAGGTGTTAAGCCTCTCTTCCAGCTAGCTCTCAGTCTTATATTTCCCTCCTTCTACTCAAGAGGAAGCCAAGCCAAATAAACAAATTTCTATTTCATCTTACAAGTGTTCCCATCTACCGTTCCTGCAACCACTGAACAAGACCGTTTCCCTGAACAGCCGCGGACTAACCGACCCTTGAAGGAAGAGGAGGTATACGACACAGTTTGGCCAATGGGATCTTGGATAGATGTGTATGACAACAACAAAATCAGCAATGTGTTTGAATGTGCTTGCAGTGCAAGGCTTGCACCGCGACGATGGCGGTGAGCCAGGCAGGTGGATGTGAGTCGACATATTTTTCTTTTGGGCCATTTAGCGCTCGTGGGCGAGAAATTTGCGAAATCGTACGTTATTCTACGCCGTTCTGCATGGTGTTTGCCTCGATCATATAGCTGCACAAGACGCTTCGCAACCCATTTTACTTCAATTTTACTGTGAACCAGTGCGAAATTTCCAGGAGTAAATTTACAACGCTGCTTGGTCGCACCCCAAACTAGGGGATTTTTACCTTTTCTTTACTACATGTATACTCGTGGAAATGCTCTTTTAGGGGAGACAGCACGGAAGAAAGACCATCCTAACTTCAGAATCTGCGACGTCCTTACTAGTGATAATTTCAAAGTGTTGTGGATAAATAGCAGCTGTAAGCACGGTAGTACTTCAGTATGCTACGTGTTCGGCCGGCCAGCGATGGTCACATCATTTTCGTTGTTTCAAGTTCCATCGCCCTCATAGTGTCCGTAAGCCGCACCCCAGGACTCGTGGGTTCGTATCCATAATTGACGGTGCTCGGCACTAAGCGTATTGGGGGAACAAAGAGCGTTTTCGACGTCGCTGTTACAACTGCTGCCGCCGTGGACGTCCCTCGCGTTCCTGTGGGTTTTGTCCTGAAATCAAAGCCTGGATGTCCTAAATAAGGCTGATGCTGATCACCAATTGCCGCATCAATTGCAGGCCGAGGTGGAGGCCAGTCCTCGATAATATGGCGGATCGACATCTCGTTGCGGGACTGAAAGCGCGTTAACAGCTTCCGTGCCGAATCCATCGAAATGTCTGGCAGTTTTCGCAGCGCTGCGGCCTCCACCAGCCTCATCAACTCGTCAAAAGTCATCAGCACACCCAGTTCGGCACGAGCCACGACCACGCGCATGATACCAGCCTCATCACTAGGGTGGAAGTACCCGGTCGTGCCTTTTGTCTTTTCACTTTGCGCTCGCTTTTTTACACGTCGATGTAGCGCCGCGAAGTGCACACCATACAACTTGGCGGCCGCGCGCAGACTCATTCCCTGCTGTTCTACCGCCGCAATGGCTTTCTCCCACGTCTCGGTCGGCACAGTGTGGCTAAGCTTGTATCCACGCTTGTCGCTAGCCGACGACGCCACGGGCGCTGCGTCCTGCATTTCGTCCATGCTGCTCCCATTATCGCTGCCTGCTTGTCTGTTGTGGGGGTGCATCAACCTAATACGTTCTCGGTGAAAAGACGAAAGGTCGCCAACACCATTTCCACCGCCTCTGGCACAGGTAGAAGAGCCAGTGCTTGTACCGTCCTCATGTTGGCTACTCGATCGCATCTCCTCATGGTCCACGGATAAATCTCTCGCGGGTTCCGACCGTGCTGCCTCGCGTCGATGATCGCTCACGAGAATGCCACGACGCTGTTGCTGCTGAAGATGCCGTTGGTGGCGCTGGCTGAAGCTGTGACGCAGCTGCGTCTGGCGCTGGATCTCACTGTCAAACGGTGTACGAGGACCTGAAGGGGACATGGAGTACATGACTACGTGAGCTGCATCCGAAGAGCTAAAGATGCGTCTGTCCGTGCTCGTCTCTTTTTCGACGTCGCTGGCGTTGCCGCTGCTCAGGCTTCTACCACTGGTCTGTGCCACGCTGGTACTCGAGTTCCTGTGACTGTTTCCATTGGCTGCGGCATAGGTACTGCTTGTATTGGCGCTTGATATGTGATCGGGGGCTGTGAAACGGAGCGGAACCTCGAGCCTGTCTGGCAGCCTGAACGCGGCCGCTGCCTTTCCGCTACTGTTGACTGCTGCGCTGAACGCGAAACTATTGATGTGCACGAAGCCATGTGCACGCTTGAACTCAAGTACCCAGCCGGACGGAGGGAAGTCGGTTGGGAGCAGCACCTTGCCGCCCTTGCTGGCCACGGCACGCACCGCCTGACGCACGTCGTCCGACGTGATGCGTGTCTGGTGGCGTTGTTTCTCCTTCAGCGTACGTAGCACCTCCTTCTCGTCTGCCTCGCTCAAGTATCTGCGTACGGATACGTCCGCCGCGGCGCAGCCACGGCTCATCATCAGCGGGTCGGCGTCGGCTTGGCCGACAAGTGGATTTTTTGTGTACGTAACACAATATTTTTGAGATTGTTCAGGTAGGACGATTGTAGGACGAGCAAGCTAAAAAAAAAGTTCTTAACAAGAAAGTAATGACACGTTGAGTTAACCTTTTCAAAGAACAGCTGGTCGCACTGAACTTAAGTTCAGTAATGTCAGTGGTAATAGCCTTTAGAGCATGACGAGAAAATAGGAGAAACACACGTCCATCGCTGGGATAACACACACGGGGCTGGGCGACGTGGGTGCCATAGCCGCGGAGCGGGTGCGAGGCGCGTAGCCGCAGCAAACCCGCGCGGAGAGCCCGCGAAGCAGGGCCGCGCGGTATTTGCGGAGGCGGGCCCAGCGCTGAGCTCACCAGCGAGCCGAGCACTACACTTTCCAGAACATTATATCTTCATATTGCGAGCGCAGCGAACCGCGGGGGCGCCGAAGGGGCGCCCAGCCAAGCGAAGCGCGGCTGGTCCCTTTTCTGCTGTGACCTCTAATCGTCGATTATGTCTTATTGCGACACTCAGAGGGTCAAAAGCATACATAAGTCAAGTCAAATGATTTGCTGTGTGCTGAAACAGTAAATACATGTGTTTGGCATGTTCTGTCGAGCATGACGCATGCGTCCAAGTGACGCACCGGTTGGACTACATGTATAGTTGATACGTCATGTCATTGATGGTTTTACTGCTACTGTAGATAGAGTACGTGCTCGATAAAGTGCAATGTACATGCACCTACAGAGGATGTTTGACATCTTATGTTGCAGTGATTGGGCAGTTGTACTATAAACTGAGAAGCATGTGCAATACAAAACGTACTGTATCCACTGATAGAGGTTTTGTTGCACTGGAGAACGCAACACCATCAAATCATTGACGCATGCCAGCAAATTGCTGACAGCAATAATCAACTTGGAGCATCCAAGTTGGGTGCGACTCCTTGATGATCGAATCGATCACGGCCGAACAGCCCCGAATTCTAGCAGTCGCTCAAATTTGAAACTGATCGATAAATATCTTACATGTACAGTATTGGGACCAAGGAAGTATAAATTATTCAATACTGGGAATGAGCGTACGACCTCGTTGGAAATCAGCGTCGGTGGCAAAGACACACAGTATGTTTAACTAACCTAATTACTGAGCCCAAGTGACAATCAAATCCTTACAGAGCTGATAATTCTTGAAAACAGGTGACAATCAAATACTTACGATGTCAAAATTGCGAAAACAAGCCGACCAGAACTAAAACAGAAGTGTGTTTTGTGGCTCATTTCGTGACAAGTCGAGTGAGACTCTCCGGGTCTGATGTCTCATCATATGAACCTCCACCATCGAGACTTGTCCTCCGCATGCGTGCGCCGCTACCTAAGCGAGGCGGACGAGAAGGAGGCACTGCGCAAGCTCATGGAGAAACTACGCCACCAGAAGCGCATAACGTCCGACGACGTGCGGATGGAAATACGCACCGTGGCTAGTCAAGGCGGCGCTGTGGCGCTCCCACTCGACTTCCCTCCGTCCGGCTGGGTGCTCGAGTTCAAGCGTGTGCACGGCTTCATGTACTTCAATAACTTCGTATTCGGTGCGGCGTCCAGCCGCAGCAGAAGTGGCGTCGAGGCGGCGGCTGCATTTGGGCTGCCTGCTCGACTCGAAGTGGCTCCACTTCGTTCCGCAGTAGCTCCAACCAACAATACCTACACCACTACAATCACACCTACTGCTAATCCGACCAATATGAACAGTAATAATAGCTCAAGTTCCACCACGGCGCATGCGAGGGGCAACACGACTGAAGGTGACAAAGAGACGAGCAAAGATAGAAACGGCTCGAGATCCTCGAAACCAGCTCACGCGGTCATGTCCTCCATGCCCCCTCCGGGTCCCCGAGCACGGTTTAACAATGAGATCCAGCGCAACTTCAGCCAGCGCCACCAACAGCATCTACAGCAGCAACAGCGTCGTGCCATCCTCGTAGATGGCCATCGACGTGCAGCCGCATGGTCGATGCCCTTGAGAGATTCATCAGGGGGCGACGAGGAGATGCGATTGAATGCCTCCACCAGCAGCAGCGAGAATGACGCGACGACTGACCCTAGCAACAGTCCGAGAGGTGAGAGGGATGGCGACGTCGGACCTGCCCTCGGAGTTGAGACCAGCTTGACGCAACCCAGCAGTCAACACGCAGTCAGCAACAATGCGAGCAGCATGGAAGAGATGCAGGACACGACATCCGACGCGTCATCGTACAATGACAACCGCGGCTATAAGCTGAGCCACACAGTGTCCGCCGAGACGTGGGAGAAAGCCATTGCGGCGGTGGAACAGCAGGGAATGAGTCTCCGCGCAGCCGCCAAGCTGTATGGTGTGCACTTCGCAGCTCTCCATCGACGTGTCAAGAAACGTGCGCAAGCAGTGCACGCAAAAGGCACGAGCGACTATTTCCACCCTAGTGACGAGGCTGGAATCATGCGCGTGGTCGTGGCTCGTGCCGAACTGGGGGTGCTGATGACATTTGACGAGCTGATGAGGCTGGTGGAGTCCGCAGCTCTGCGAAAATTGCCAGACATTTCGATGGATTCGGCACGGAAGCTGTTAACACGCTTTCAGTCTCGCAACGAGCAGTCAGTCCGGCATATTATTGAGGATTGGCCTCCATCTCTACCAGCCGTGGATGTATCCTCAACCGAAGGAATACGACCCCCATACCGGCCATACTTGGAACACCCAGGGTTCGACTTTGGACCCAAGCCTCCGGTCATTCGTCGACCGCAGTCGGTAGGGGCAAGTGCTGCAGCTATGGCTGCTGCAGCGAAGACGAGTTTATTCGTCCCGCCCACTCACCTGGGCCCTCCGTCTTCGAGTGTTAAGGGGCGAGTGAATGACACGAGGAGGTCAAAGGTGCGATTTGTGGACGGCGCCATGACACTGGACGACGGCCAGTTGCCGAACGGCCGATTGCATTTTATGGGTCCTCGAGCGCGCTCAGAAGGCGACGGCGACGCTGTGATGGTTGTATGAAAGATGCTGCGGAAGAAGTATCTGGCGTGTACATTTCATGTTGGTCAGTATGAAAAGGACACTTGGGCTATGAGCCATGACCTTCCTAGTCGTAAGACACGTCCAAGTCGGCCAAGCTGCGTAACATAATAAATTTCGAACAATTTGCTAACTGAATGCATGTTTAAGATAAATTTACGCCAGGAGAACAAATCCTAAATCATGGGAAACATCCGTCGCCAAAAAAACAGCGAGGCGAGAAGTTCGAGCTCCCGGTGAGGCGAGATCTCGTCCAGTTACTATTACTAATACCCATGCCGCGCTGGACTCCTGTGGATAACCTTGTCGTCTGGGCCAGCAAACAGCTTTAAACCTTTATCTATTTATTTACTGTTCAATCCGATATATAGGAGGTCACAGGGTCTGTTGCCCCCTCATTCATCGCAAGGATCCAAATTCCCCAGGCAGCAGACGACAATGACAGACTTCATCGCCAAGGAACAGGCCGCGTACCCAGACATCGCACAGCGCTACCAGAAGCTCAAGGACTTGCACGTCCGCAAGTACGTCTAACGCCTCCTCCGTCATCTACAAAAACCCACGCAAATGCTTTTATTTTACCAAACTTGACTAAATGTTTGCTCAAATTTTCTGCAGACTTTACCATGAGCTGACGGGCGAGCTCGAAGCTTTTGTGCGCGATCCGATGTGCCACAAACACCCACAAAACCTTGCCAAACTCTACCAGGAGTTCATCCGCCCCTTTCAGGACAAACTCAACCAGATCCGCCTGGTGGTCATCTGCACCGAGATCAGCACGCAGTTCGCCGACCCTGCCAAGGCTCAGGAGTTCATGGAGCAGCTTCTAGGCCAGCTAAGCACCAAGACAGCGCACGAGGCCGTTCTGCTATGCAAGATGCAGATCGCACAGCTCAAATTCCGTCGCGGCGCCGACTTTTTGGCCCAAGTGAAGGCCACAGTGGACGACGACAAGCAGGTGGTCGAGGGTCTTGTGGGTGCTGAGCCAGTAGTTCACGCCGCGTACTACCGCGTGGCTTGCGACTACTACAGCGCACTGGGACCAGCCGACAAGTTCTACAAGAACGCGCTCATGTTCCTGGCCTACACGCAGTACGACGAGATGCGTCCCAACGAGCGCTTCGATCTGGCCGTCAACATCAGCATTGCTGCACTCACTGGCGACGGCGTCTTTAACTTCGGCGAAGTGGTACGACATTACGATGAAAAATGAGATTCTGGACGGTGATATTGACGTTTTAAATGCTATTTTTTCAGTTGGCGACCCCGATCCTGCGCGCACTGGAAAACACGGACAAGCAGTGGCTCTCGGACCTATTGCACGCGTTCAACAAGGGCGACATCGACCGATTCAATGAGATTGTGGGGCAGAACAGCAAGGAATTCAACGCCCAGCCAGCGCTGGTGAGCAAGCAGGAGTACGTCAAGGAGAAGGTGGCTCTGCTGGCCCTGATGGTGCTGGTGTTCCAGCGTCCATCGCATGAGCGCAACATCCCGTTCCACGAGATCGCAGAGGCTACGCGTCTGCCGTTGGAACAAGTCGAGTGGCTCGTGATGCGTGCACTGTCCTGCAAGCTCATCAAGGGATCCCTCGACCAGGTGGACGGCATCGTACGGGTCACATGGGTGCAGCCTCGTGTGCTGGACAACTCGCAACTGCAGGAGCTCGTGACTCGTCTGGATGGCTGGGAGAAGAAGGTAAACTCGACGTTGCTGTATGTGGAGGAGCAGACCCCCGAGCTGTTCCAGTAGACAGCCAGCTACTTCATTGCTCTTCTTTGAAGGATAAGGGTCGTAACACGGTGGGGAAAATGATACGATAATCAGCTCGTGTTTGTGTAGAACACTGTACAGGATCCAGACTCAAGATCATCAATCGTACCATCGAAATCTCTGTTTGCTGAAGATAATTGGCTCTGTAGAGGTGCTTGGACTGTCATGGGATGTTGAAACCCTTGGTTCGTTCTCATCGACCACCACGGTGTCCGGTATGGCTTTAAAACTCAGGAGTTTGCTGTTTTCTTTGCCCAAGATACTACATGTAGTTTCGGTGAAAGCAGGGACGCTAGCTTACCAATGGCACTAACGCTAAAGATGCTTCGGCCAGCTTGCTCTACCAATGGCACTACTAATCCTCCGAGTTCGAGGTCAGCGAACGTGGCGCTTAGGGTGGTCTCGACTGAAGGCTCCTGAAGCCACAAAAAAGCAGCCGACAGACCCGAAAACGTTAGGTCAGGTCTGGTACGGCAAACCCGAGAGCTGAACCGTGGTTCAACTGTCCGAAGATACGTACGAGGACACTTTTCCACTTTCGTGATTCAAGAGTTGGGATCACCGGGGTCCGTTTCCTGTCAAGGGGGGGGGAGCCATGTCCTTAAAGACAATTCAAATAAATTTATGAAATGGAGACTGACCTTTTATAAAGCTGGTGATCAACACGGTTGATAGAAATATTCGAGAAATATGGCAATGCTATAAATGGGAGACAGGTCTGTAAGCATCTCGCTGCAGTACAAAAGTTTAATGATTCGCATGTCCTTCAGGTGAGAAATGCTGGTTAGAGTATTAAGCTGCTTGATCTCCATCGTGGTTCGCTTCTGTCGTCGGGCCAGGGGGAGTAAATTGCACGTCTGCAACCTCCCCGAACGACTTGGAGCTGGTTGAATCAAGTTAGCGTAGGGGGTCCTTTGAAGAAAAATGCTGCTGAGGCTACGTTCGCGGAAGCGTCTGGGGGACGAAATTATTCGATCTCACTCCTTCGTTCGGAGGTCGATCGAATGGCATAACGAGATAGTTGAAAGAATCTCGAAGCGTGGTCGCTCTGAAGTTGAGGATGAATCTTGAGCATCTGCTTGATCACTTGCTTGATGCACTGGCTTCGATCGCCAGTGCTGCGGTCAACCAGAGAGTCGAAGATAGAGATGTGAACTGTTTCTTCAGTTCCGAGCGAGAAGAAATCCGTCTTCTCAGCGCTGTGGGGTGGCTGCATCTTCATGTCAAAAGTTGAATCATCCTCTTGTGGTGTGTTCTGGTGCTTGAGAGAAGGAAGAGGGTGACCGAGACAAATTAAAGACCGTCGACTCAAAGTCGACTAGCAGCCTGCGAATCCGACCCCGACAGAGGGGCGAGAGGGGGGCAGTGGCGGCATGAAGAACACGGGCATGTGGTGGTCGATAACCGGCTGTACAGGAGTGGGGGCTTTCATACTTGCAAAACGAGACGCCAACGTGCTGCCGTTGGGCGAGGTGAGTTCGCTCGACGGGTACGCGGAATTGTCACTTCCGCAGAAGAAGAGGAACTGCGGGCGCTCGTTGGTGGAGCTGCTTCGACGAGCCTCGAAGACCGACGAGTTGTCTACCGTCGTCAAATTCTGGAACTGCTCGAGCGTCAGCACACGGAAGCTGCCCGCCGTGTTGGTTGCTGTTGAGGCTTTGGCTGTGGAATTAGCGGAGCGACGGAAGAGACCTCCGAGGCCGATGGCACGCATGAAACCTCGCATGATAGAGCTACTGGGCTTGTGGATTTTAGTACGTTATTGCGGAACGTTGATTCGAGTTGCTCGAGTCAAATTGGGGAATGACAACACGCTGGACTTTACCGAGTAAATTCCATCAGGTTCGAGCCTTAGAAGCCATTATGGAATGGCTCTGGTCGGTGAGCCAGAGAAGCTGCGGAGACCTGGTCGCTCGCTTCAAGCAAGTGTTACAGCTGGGCAGAAATGTAGGGACCAGGCCTCCGTCGCTCGGTAATCAAAGTTCCATTCAGGGCGATCTCGCAAACAAATCGCAGGACTCATGTTTGGACAGGGAGAATCTAACGAGGGCCCTCGTTAGATTCTCCCGTTTGCGTCCATGGCTCTAATTTCACAGACACCTGCCCTGGCGGAATGAGGCATTTCATTCGCGGTGGTAAAATCCAGCGTGTTTGCATGGCGTGGCTGCTGCCTTTGGTCGACAACCAAGTCTCCAATAATTGGTTTCATGGCTTTAGGGCTCCAATGCGAAAGTACCCACTCGCCGAATGACTCGGAGCATGGTGATGGTCAGTTGTGAGACGTTGGTTTGGAAACGGTCTCACCACTTGCTTTACAACATGGCGCTGCCACGTTGGGACGCAAGCTGCGACTATCCTCAGTCAAAAGCGCCAATACGATAGATAATGAGCAGATGCAGAAAGGAAGACTCCTGTATTACGCCCCCTAGACTCTAGGCTAGAGGCCGATATAGATAATTGGGGAGGACGCGGAGATGCACGCACTCTTACATATAACGATCTCGCTCACCTGGAGTAGCGCATGTTGTAGTAACCTGTACTGCGTCGCGACATTCGCTGTTCGGAGATTTTAAAGAGATGCGGAGAGTAGATCGGTGCTGACATTGGAGACTGTAGCGGTGTGTTCCTCGGCGAGAAGAAGCACGGCATCTCATGGCTAATTCGAGGTGATTCAATCGACGCTGCCGGGCTCATAGGTTCCACGTAATTAGAGATCATGTCGCTGCGATACCCGCCGCTCGGATACAGGTCTCCTACTGATGTGGGCGTGGGGGGATCGCTGCCGCCGTAGAACAAGAACTGCACCTGCCTCTCCTCCTCTTCTTCCTCGTACGAATAATTTGAGGGCGAATCCGAGCGTGATCCCGACCTCGATCCTGACGATGACAGTGTCTTCGACTGCTGTTCTCTCGTACCTACGTGGCTTCTCGAGAATGCCGGGAGCGACGACGGAGGGCGAGACGAGGTGATATTGTACTTGACGCCGTGCTCCCAGCGGTTGAACATCTGCGGAGACCTGTGCACACCGGGCGATGTCTTGCGGTAGTAGTCGGGGTCTAGTACATCGCAGCAACTGGTACAGTCCTCGAAAGGCCGACACACGAAGTCCCAAACGCTATGGAAGAATTCGGACAGTCCCATTTTTGATCACCAGAAGTCTCCGTTGCAGTCGTTCCTGTTTCCTGTAGAGCGCGATTTGACGAGTTGTTGTCTTCCACTACTACAGAGCTCTGATAGATAATGGTTATGCAGAGGAGGGCGTGTGAATTGAGCAGCGGTGAGGGCGAAGACGAGTTCGTCCGTCAATGGCCGCGTCTTTTCTGACTGTGCGAGGAGGGACTTTCGTCCGATAGAGCACACAGCTCAGAGATATTCCCCCCCTCCACACAAGCGTCGCAGGGCAGGGTGCATTCATGGTCATAGAAGCAACCGTTGAACATCTCGTTTGTCTGAATACTTTTAGTGTCAATAGCCACTGGTTGTACTGTTGTAGAGGAAAGGGATACTTGCACAGCTCAAGGCGCTGACTATAAAAGTTGCATTGATACAGTCACTGCAATACCACGGATCGAAACAGATAGGGGCGCGATGCGTCGGGACTATTGCTATAATACTCCTGGAACAGTAGATAGCTCAGCTACCGACTCAGTCAGCGCTACTACTCCGGTGTGTAGTGGGACTTAAATGAAAATGGATGTGAGTTTGTTGGTATCGTCTGGTTGATGCAGCTCAAGAATCTTGACCAGCAGGCTGGTGTGCTGCGATGGGGCCATATGGGACTCTGACTCAGCACCAGCAGCAAGCCGGACGCAGTTCATTAGGAGCTTCATGTGGCTCCTATTACTACATATTGTATTGATAATGTGGTTTACCAAGCGAATGGCCAGGGGAACGTCAAGGAAACCCTGCGGGTCGAACAAGCTGCTTTTGAATAAGACTGTGCTCGTAGCGTCGCTACGTCGAGAAGATACGCTCGCTGCAAAATGGCGGACAAACCATGAATCCATAGTCTTTCGCCGGATCAATTTCATCACCTTGTGTCTCCTCCCGTTCGTGTATTATATCTCAAATGGCTGCAATTCAGACCTTCCCCATCAAAAGCACCCACTCAAAATGCAACGTGAGTTGGTGTCTGTGGTGTCTGTATTTCCGAAACTTACTCTGCCGTCTCCCCTCTATCCGTTATGTTAACGCTACTGCTACTTGTTACACCAAAAAATATTTAAAAATCATCCGACGCTAACCCGCCAGGCGTCATTCTCAGTTGCTCACTTCCTCTCTGCGTAGATAGCTTTCCCATAAGATTAAAACTCGTACTCCTTCGGGTCGGGCAGGATGCTACTGCGACGCATATTCTCCACCAAGGGCGGCGAGAAGAAGAGCGGCATCTTGGCCTGCAGCGACGGTCGGATATCGTTCTGGTGGAGATCGTCCAGCTCTGACGGCCTCAGCTCCGGCTGGAACGTACTGTCAGTGTCGCTGCCCCCAAAGAAGAGGAAGGAAACGCGTTGAGGTTCTGCACCTGACTCGTCACTCGAGTCGGCGAGCAGCAGGTCTGACGGGTCCGTGGGTGACTGTTTCGTCTTGTTGAAAGGCAGCGGGTTGGCTTTCTTCTCCGGCTTAGGGTGCTCAACCTTAGCCTTCTTCGCCTTCTTGGCCGGCGACTCCTCAGTGTGAGGCGAGGTAGCCACTGAATCGTTCTCTTGGATGGGGGCAGTCTCAGGGGCCGCCACAGCCGCCACGTCTAGCGGCGCTTCGGGCAACGACCCGCGATGCGAATGGGACCAGCGTGACCAGCGCGACGTGCGGCGCTGCGAGGCCTCACTATCGCTAGGTGCCGTGGCGTCGTCGGCGTCGCTGCATTTGCGCTTGAAGAGGCCGCCGATGGCACGCATGAGGCCGCTGTGCCTGCGTTTTGCTGGCGGATCGGCGGCAGCGTCGCGAACGGGCTCGGCTGGTTGCTGCTTTTTCTCTGGTGCGGCCTCCGGTTCGGCTTCAGGTGCTGGCTGCGGAGGGAATCCCGGCACCGGCGGGGGAGGTGCGCGTGGACGCGCCGGCACCGGGGCCGGAGTGGCTTGGGATTCTGTTGCAGGCATTAGGCAAGAGCTTAGCTTTCGCGGGGAACTGGGAGAATGAGGAAACATGGGTTCGCGTCTGGTTGTATCATTGGTTCTTTGCCTTTCGGCCCGTTTATGTGTGCCGCATGTCGCTACTACTCCCGTTCAAGTGCTGATCGACAAGAAACTAATTTTAAAAAATAAAATTATATACTTTGCTGAATATTTAAAGTACTTAAGTCGACGCTTAAGTGTATCCAAAAGACAGCGCCGTTTTGTGAGGCTTAACTGGTGCTTTCTTTTGAAAAAGCAAACTTCTCCTGACAATCTGATTTCGAGCCGCGACACTGAGGCTTTTAAAATATTGTGCTGCGCCACGACGACGCTGTCGCGCCGAAAAACGCCATATTTGCAAGTTGTTTTCGCGGCACCGGGCATGGACGATACGCTTTTCGTCGCCATCGATGAGGCTTCAAGCTTTTAATCAAAGCTTTGGGACGAGATGCAGAGCTGCCTCGTTATTCCGGCGCAGTGCGACTCGCACTATGTGTGGCTTGTGCTGTCCCGGATGCAGGCTGAAGATGGTGAATCGCACCGTCGGAAGCTCCGACTTGGAACGTCAGTCCTCGCAGAAAGTCGGCGGTGAACATGGACGCTTGAGGTTTGACGTGTACGCGAGCCCACGATACTCATGTGGTCATGTTATTAAGATGGGACAGCCTAGTCCCCGGCAGCGTTGGACGTATGCAAAACGCGAAAGAACAGTCCGATATGTGCTGTGCTGGTATTCGGCGGTAATGGTCATGAAGACGTTGCAGACGGATGATCAGGCACGCGTAGCACGAAAGACAGAGCTCTCCAGAGGTGGCAAACTTTAGGGATGGTGCTACAATTGTCGTAAGATACAATTTGTGACAAAGGGGTAGCCAGTCCTAGATACTGTAATCAATTTGAAGTGGTTTTCTCTACAGTCGTACAGAATAATATATCGCTTTACAACCAATCATCATCGAGTGTTGCCATTTACAGAATGAAAGGTGCTTGTTGGTTACCGGTATCTTACCACTGCTGTCGGATAAGCTAATACGGCCAGGGGTTAATGGTAACTCCAAAATCGGTGAAGTTAATATTGTGAAAATATCACCTGTTGACCAGTTAATATAAAAAATATCTCCTAATAGAGAGGTTGTGCAACTGTTACAAAACTGCGAAATTGCCCAGTGAGGAGATATCCGATTTGAAGGGGATTGTTCGTTAGAAAAACCTTGTGCTGCTGTCACCTTCAAAAATAACAGGAAGGAATGGACAGTGAGAGCAGTAGCTCTGAAGATGATGATGTTGTGGTCGCTGTGCTCCTCATGCGCGAAGCCAATCGACCTTCACGTTCCCGGTTCAATTTTGAACGATCTCAGACTGATCCAGTCTGGCGCGAGAAGTTCCGATTTGACAAGGAGGAAATTATGCTGCTTGTACAGCTTTTTGGTTTACCTGAGCCTTTCCCTACTACACAGCGATATAATGTTGCAGCGCTTGAAGCGCTATGTATCTTCCTACGGCGAATGGCTTACCCAGTACGGCTCGGCGACTTAGAAGACCTATTCGGACGTGATACCACTGCGATTTCGTCCATTTCTAATGCCGTTCTTGACTTTATTTACGACAAATTCAACTATATCCTAGAATTCGACCATTCACGACTAAATGCTGACACACTTTCGGCGTACGCCGAGGCCGTGCATGCTAAAGGAGCCCCTCTACAAACTTGCGTCGGGTTTATAGATGGCACAGTACGAGGAACCTGTCGTCCCACACGTAATCAGCGCTACATGTACAACGGACACAAGGTCAGAGACTTTCTAGATGTGAATGTTTGGCTTTGGAACTAAAACTCGTTTGTTGTCGTAGAGAAAACACGCACTAAAGTATCAGTCCGTGATAGCTCCTGATGGCATCATAATTCATCTAAGCGGACCTTATGCTGGCACGCGCCACGATGCTTTTATACTTCATGAGAGTGAATTGCTTGAGGTGGCCGCTGAATCTCTTCGTGCTGATGAAAAACATTTTGTTTTCTATGGCGATCCTGCTTACGGTAGACAAGAGCACATTATTGCACCCTTTAAAGGTGCACAGTTATCGGCAGACGAACAAGAGTTTAACGCGCGCATGAGTTCGGTTCGAGTAAGCGTTGAATGGGGCTTTGGTAAAATTATTCGCTACTGGGCTTTCGTTGATTTTGCAAAAAATCAAAAGCTCTATCTGCAACGTATTGGAAAGATGTACGTCGCTGGTGCGTTTTTGACAAACGTACACACTTGCCTGCGTGGCAGCCAGACCTCTTCATTCTTTGCAATGACACCACCAACAGTTGAACAGTACTTAGGACTTCAATAAGCAGCTCAACTTTTTATTTGGATATTTTTTCTATCAACTGGACCATAAGACCCATTTGCGATGACATCATCGCTAGCATTCTGTCTGTTTTGTCCTTGTCTTGCTGTTGCCGCTGCTCTTCAAGCGCGAGTCGTCGCTCGTCAATTTGTAGTTGCCGCTCTTTCAGCGAGTGTCTATTATTGCGCGATGAAGCGCGGTCCTCGAGAAAACCTAGCAATGCATCCGTACTTGACCGCTTTTTCTTTTTGGTTGAAGGTGGCGTAGCTAACTCCGTGTCTGAGCTGAGATATCGTTTGCTACGCATGCCTTGCATGGCGCTACGAACTATGTCAGCAGACGCAGCTTCACGGCGCTCAGCATCTCGTTTTTCTTTTTCAGTTTTGTCTGCCTTTTGTTGTGCATGTCCCTCTGTCTACATATAAGAAAGAGAATGACTTAGCTTTACGCAGATTAAGAAACACAACATTACATCGTACCAGCTCAAAACAGTCTGTAAGTAGCTGCTCTCGTTCTTCGTAGTCTTCTGTTGTACCTGATGCCCTTAACGACTCCAACTCCTCTCGTTTGAATACTTCCATGAGCGTGTAAAAGCGACGACGACACGCTTTGCCGTCGGCAGTGCACAATGGCAGAGCTGCTTTTATCCCACTGGCGACCTTGCCCCATGCTGCCTCTGTTTTGCCGTGCCCAGCAGCCCATGGCGTGTGCTTGATCACCTCCTTTAACAGAATGACGTCGCTGGAGGGAAGGAAGCGAAAGGCCTTCTTTCTCTTTTTCTGCGCGGAGTCATCAGCCGCGTCGCCAGGAGCTCCGTCAGCTCTATCGGTGTCCGCGACGTCCCCCCCAGGAGCGCAATCTTTATCTGTTGCTTCTAGAGCTTCGTCAGTGAGGGTGCTTGCTCCTGCTTCCATGGCGCTGCGTCAGATCAAGGCGTTTTTGCTTCTGCTACTGTCCGTGGCCAGTGAATGGTCTGTAATTTGCGTGTACAGTGAGCAAGGCATCACTGTGCTTTGTCTTCACCAGTTTTGACAGTGAATCTCCTACCCCTAAGTCATAGCAGCTCACAAGGCAAACTCACTGTTATATGACAGCAGCACAACCTCTCTAATATTTTCTTCTGAGACAATATGATATTATTAAATATCAACTTAATATTAGTTAATATTAGTTAATACGATATTATATTTTTCAAAGATGGCGTAATCGGGCTAAATTCACCAATCAGATGTCGCTAACGCTCGACTAGCTGAAGTATTTCTAATCAACCGTGAGGGAGGGACAATTGTGAGAGTGACGGCAAGGTTGGCGTCGTGTGTTGGCACTGCTGAGCGCATTAATCTAGCGCCACAGGCAGCTGGTTTATTAGACGCACGATGTGGACGAGGAGATCGGTAGAGAACAAGAGAATGGTCTTGATTTCGCTCTATCAACGTTAAACAGCTGCAAGCGTTTGCAGTTTTCCATCTCGATCGCCTTTGTCTGTGTCACAGTGAAATACTGAGCAAATACTCGTCAGTCTTAAAGCCTACTGCTTTTCTACATAGAACCTGATCGAAAAAGTTATTTGGCTCCGCTCGGTCCACAGGGTAAGGTGGCAAGAAACATACTTAAGTGGGAAAATATCATAAAATATCATGTAATATCTAATATTTTTCAGTTCTCCGAGCTAATATTAAAATATTATGTTAACTTTTGCCAAAATGATATACTATTAGTATTTAATATCGAAAATAGTACTATTGCTATCAAAAATATCATATGATATTTGGTTACCATTAGCCCCTGAATACGGATACATGTGAGCCATTTATAAAGCAATTTCAAAAGCGTGGCACAAGAGCGACGGCATGTTCGACACCAATGTCGATTTCACCGGGATTGTCGTGGCAATTGCCGTGGCAAAAGACGGTGTCGCAGTATTCCGCGCCGATCGGGATTTGGGTCGAGCCCGCAGGTATCCAATTTCGCGGCTGCTGTCGTCTGGGCAGCCCATGAAGAACAAGAATTCTATGGGCGCAGAGCTCGCCGCTTTATCATCTGCGGCAGACACATCTTCATCACTCACTTGGGCCGTGAAGGATGAGCGCATAGCCCAGATCTCGGCCAAAATCTCCTCGTTTGACGTGATACTGCAATCGTACACGGAGGATGCCGACAGCAGCGCGATCCGGTTGCTGCTGCTACCTCTTTCTCTCAGTGACCTGTGGGACTTTCGAGCGAGTTTCTGCTTCTTGCGAGCTTCTTTCCGCTCTTGCTTAGCCGCACGTTCCAACGCCTTGCGAAGCTTCTTCTGGTCGTTCTTGGCAATCTGAACAGGGTCTTGTGCGCGAAACGACCGCATGGACATTGTCAGCCCGAGACGGTCTGAACACGCACGGGCCCCCTTGAAGAAGGTTGGCGGGGAGATTGGTCTGCTGTTACGCATGGCGAACTCGACGGACGGAGTTTGCGTGTACGGTGCCTGAGGGACTCCTTTCACAGTGGAAACTGCCTGTACACGACGTGATGAACGACTACACTGAAGACGCCACTGTTTTCTCCCGTCGCGGGGGTGATGTCGCCGTAGCGAGCTGAGGCTAAAGACTCGAGCGAGGCTTTCGAGAAGCATTTCCAGCTTGTGTGGAATGTCCGGTGGGTTTAGTTGTGATTCCCCGATATTTGGTAGGCCACACCCAGTAGCAGTCATTTCCTCCAACGTCACTAAGTTTTGTGTTGGCGGCTGTCCAACAGACGTCTCAGTGAGACTCTCATGAAATTGTGGATGTACTAGAGCTGCTACCGCAACGTAGGCTGTTCAGCTTGGCGACATTGGAAGGGTTCTCCAGCTGGTCCTACAAAAATGCTATCACATAAACAATTTCGATTGAGCCGTAGTTGTCCAGTTGCTTTTCTTATGCCCCGATGTTGAATACATAGGCCGATCATTTTTGGTTTAAAAGTCAGCCGCCCCACCCACACACACTGTTTTCATGGGAGCTTATTCCACGTAGCACGGGGGCAGATGCTTATATGGACAAGTCCTTCTGGTTAAACTGGTCATACAAGAATTACGAACGTAGCTTTACTGTACATTGAGATCGATATCTTTTCTTCACTGGGTAAGGTTATCTTATGGGCTAGCGATGCAGGTGTTACTGCTCTTCTAAGAAGTCATTCAGCAGTTTTGAAACGACCTCGAATCGTTCGCATGGGGTACACCCTAAGCGATATGAAATGTCTTTTGCAGCACGGAGTAGCTGGTTCATGAATGCTTCTAGCTGGTGTTCACGGTTGCGCACCAAATAATCGTGCACACCCATGACAGTAGCGATGCTATTATGGTTTGGGAAGCGCGGCGGAAATATGCTAGAGTGGACGAGCTCCCGTACACGCGAGCAGTATGGGCACCAACGCGCGTGGCTCTTGTCCTTGGAAACCCTCACCACGTCGCTAATGGCCTTACGCAGCGCACGGAATGCTGAATATCGATGCTCCACGCAGTAGTCTGGCGTCCGATCGTCTGTCGAACACTTGCTCTTCTTTGCGATACCTTTCAGTGTTGATTGCATGAAGACGTCTACACCTTTGCCAATCCAAACTGGTGGTAGTGTAAACCAAAACGGAGTGAAGTAACCGAAGTAACATCTAAATTTGAGGAATAATTTTACAAAATTAGTTTTTCGAGCAATGTAGATTTAGTGTAGTGCAAACTGGCAAGAACGCGAGTGACACATCCAGCAATACGAACTACGGGCGCGCTGCGGACTGGGGTACACACAAAGATGTAAGGGTGCGTGAAAGCTGCGTATGGGCGCCAGAGCACGAGAGTGTGGGTGCACACAGTGACCTCTCAGCTTGTTCAGCCTGCATAATCATCGATAGAGGGACCAAGACGGCCAGCAACCCAATTAAACAGAGTACATCAAGGATGAGAGCTTTGGGCTGCGCTTGCAGACCGTGGGGAATGGAAGGAGAAGGGGTTGCAGCTCTGAGTTTCCTTCTCAAAAACGGCGCTCAGCGATTGACGTGCCATCAAGCGCTCGTGTTGGGGCTGCTTGCCTGGACGGTCAGCACTAACGGCGTCCGGTGCGGGGCGCTCGTGGCTATAGCCAATGCACTAATGTAATGTACGTGGTGCATGTGCAGTACTTAAAGTACTGCACATGCAAGATACTGTTATCGAGGCGACCATCGAGCAAGATATATTCATCATTTTGCTTTACACTAAATCCGCATTGGTCTGGATTAATTTTGGGGATTTCTAAAAAATTTAAAAATAAATTTCTAAATAAGGGACACTCCGTTTTGGTTTACACTACCACCAGTAGGCTTGGGAAATGGATTGAATCGGATCAATCGATATGTCTCGTCTGACTAATCCGATCGAGGTTGAATTCGTTTCGATCTTATTCGATTGAATCCGATTGATCGATCGATCGGATCCAATCAAAAATGTATAAGATTCTAGGAGAAACACAAAAAATGATATAGTCCCTTGTGCTGGGATTCACAAGAAATACGTTCTTGTAGGTATAGAGTCTACCCTATGACATTTAAAACCTTTACGATTCTATGAAACGATTTAAGACGTTCTGCATTAAATATTTGAGGTCATATTGTCGTACCGTACGTGTTGTTCGTCTCCAGGATGAGTTTTCCTGCAGCAGGAGTCCTAGCAAGAAGTTTTCTGCTAGGAAGTGTTTTTCGTAGGAGCCTAAGGCAGAGGAAAGTGACGAATTTTATTGTGTGTGGCTCTACACTACCCGTCGGGACGCCGTCATGAAATCGTCAGCAGACGCACCTTCCGTATATTCAGTGCAGCATCTCGTTTATCGCGGAATACCAGCAATAGAGACTCCCGGAACACATCCGAAAACTACGCCACCGATTACGTCTGCGGCTAGCCCACTGCAGACTCCGGCGGAAAATTAATGAGCATATATCCAACAGCGTCGGCGACACGCCTGCAACGCTGTAGCCACGTCGTACCAGCACTTCTGCCTGCTTGTTGTTGAGCACCACCCAGCTCATCGAAGTGCCCGGGAACTTCCACGTCCCGCTGTGAAGCTGTCCATGGCGAGCCGAACATGTACAAGTCGCTCATCAAGAGTCTTGATTGGCGACTTGTACATGTACTTGAATCAAGATCATTGCCGCGCTGTCCGTCGTGGTACGCCCCACCGCTTACCACTTCACCGCCCGAACTATCCGCTCCTCGAAGCTCAAGTCCAAGTGTGATACCTCTCCCTGGCAGTGTCTACCAGCACATCACGGCATTGGCTCGCCACTTCTGGGACCGAACTTCCCTTCGTTGAGGTTGGAATTTTGCGCCATGATCTGTGTGTGATTGAAGTTTTTATACTTGGAATTTGTATGGCTTGATTCGATCCGATCGGATCCGATCGGATCGGATCGGTAGTTGCACCTGCACCAAATTCCTGTCGAGAAGCTACCTCCGTGGGACAGACTAAGGCTGCACGCCGAACGGTAATGAGCTGATTTCACTTCTCTACTTTGGCTTTACTACGTAGGCAAGATACCACATAAGTAGAATCAATGGACGCTCATGACGAGTCGAGCATAAACATTTCGTCGAACGCAAACACTTCATCGAGTGGATATCGGCGATCTCACAGTCACAAGCGTTCCGACATTTGGTCTTTCATTCGTGAGAGCGATGAAGGTTCCTATACCTGCTTGCTGTGCCCTACAGACTCAGCTTGTCGATGGTCATCAATTGCACACACCACTTTTCGCCGCCATCTTAAACGGTACCATCGTGACGAATATTCCGGAGGAGACGACGAGGCTTCAGTGGCTGCAATGGATTCCAAGCAAACGAAGTTACTTGCGTTTGGTTTTGAACGTTTTGTAAAGCAGCGCACTTTTGACAAAGCTGCGGCCGATGATCAGCTTGTGGACTTGATCGTGATGAACTCACTTCCGTTTAATTTGGTGGAAAAGAAAGCGTTTCGATCATTTTGTAAGATTCTTGAAGCCGATTACACGCCTCCAACTCGTAAAACGGTGCGCAAGAAGGTCATACAACGCTGGACATGTGAAAAGGAACTGGCCCGGCACACAATGCTCCAAGAAATTGCGTCGTGTCGTGTGTCTGCCACAACCGACATGTGGACGTCGGCGGCTCAAAAAGGGTATATGGTCGTGACGTTACACTGGATCAATGACGAATGGGCTATCAAGGCCGTAGTGGTTGGATTCACACGGGTGGAGTATCCTCATAGTGGCGTCCGGCTTGCCGATCATTTAATGGATACACTGAGGGCAATGGATGAATCTCTTATCTCGAAGCTGTGGGCAATTACTGCAGATAATGCGACTAACAATGGGACCATGGTCAGAAAAATTAACGAGACACTTGCTGACGAGGTGTTTACCAACGAACAAACAACCGCGGCTTCTACCACGACGGGGGTACATATAGCTGGTGAGGAAGGCAGAAGTTCTCAGCTGAAGGTGATACAAGTTCGCTGTCTCGCTCATGTGCTTCAACTTGCTGTGAGAGAAGGAATGAAAGCGTGCCCCTTAATGGATGATAGCGTTGGAAGTATTCGCGACATTTTGAAGAAGATATCGGACTCACCGTCTTTGCTAGAAGCTTTGCAAGGAGTGTGTGCCGCTGTTAGTATCAAGTATGTTTCTCCAGAACTCGATTGCGTCACAAGATGGAACAGCACTTTGACTATGCTGGCTTCAGCTCGTGCATTACAAAAGGCGATCGAAGAACTGCTGCGTAGAATCCGCGAGCGCCATGAAGGATACAGAGACTTGTCAATTGGTCATACACATCGTCTTGCCTCCCCCATTTCGGAGACTACGTGGAGTTACTTGACCGAGTTTACGGCGTTCTTGAAGCCGATCAAAGCAGCAACTACTATGATGTCTGGAAAAAATTACCCCACATTCGGTGTAACACTTGTTGTCTTCCATTTGATCTCGAAGCATGCGTCAAAGATAATGCAGAATGCCGAGTCGTGGTACACTAGGGACTTTGCACGTGCCTTTAAAACAAAGTTGGATGAGTACCTCCCGTTGGTGAAGACTCGCGAGGCAAGGATTGCTGCCGTTCTTGATCCTCGAGCTAAGGAACACATTGTGATGATCGACGGTGATATCGAGCAGGCCAAGCGCCTTGTTGAGAACGAATATGAATCTGTGTATCGCAGTAAATACGAACGAACTGTGGGCATCGCCGAGGCTGAGAGAACGCAGGAGGAGAAAGAAGAAGACGATGACGAAGAAGCATTATATGGTCTCATTGATGAGCATTTGGATTTACACGAACCGGTCAACAACACAAATGAGTCGTTCGTGTCGGAGCTACAGCGGTGGTTGGAACACAAGGACAGATCCATGAACCTGAAGACAGGAAGTCGAGCTGTTTGCAACTGGATGAAGAATGAAGCCGCTTCATTTCCGCGGATTCAGATGATGGCGCGCAATTATTTGGCAATTATGGCAACATCAGTCCCAAGTGAAGAGGCATTCTCTGCGTCGGGTGCAACTATTAGTTCTCGTCGTGCCAGGCTTGGAGATGATGCTGTGACAGCGATATCGGAGCTACAAGCGTTTCTGGATTTCAACAAGACATCAGGCGATGTTCATGCTCATCTTTAGTTCACTGACTAGTTCAGTACAGTGAACCATTGATCCCATCAGAATCTATCGCCCAGGCAACGCGCATTAATCTCTCGCGGATATATGGTTGAAAAATGATGTTTTGTGTTTGTCTTCTATCACTTTGGTTGCCAGTGAAACATTAGTTCCTGGTCATGTAATCGATAGCACGTTCTCCAATGGTGTCGGCCATCCACATCAGAATAATTGGCAGCGTCGCCTGCGCGAGGCTGCTGAGCGTCGACAATACTGGAAACAGTTCACCAAAGGCGCCAAGGAAGGTCTTCGTGCTCTTTGTGACGCTTGCCAATTGCTGCACCGGAGATTCCAGCACAGCTCAAAGATGTCCAGCAGCGTTAGCGTCGTCTTGAGAAGCCATCCGAAAGGCAAGTGGTATGTTAATCAGAAGAACAGGAGTGGTCTCGGCACATGACTCTGAATGACACACACGAGCGGAACTGCAAGACACGCAATAGTTCCCAGTGGAGTCGCCGTGTTCCGAAAAGTTATCTGCAATCCATTTGTACTGCTGTCAATTTCATGGAGCAACGATAGGAAATAACTGAACAAGGAAACGTAGCGCAGTTGCTGGAGCTGCTACCACCTTCATGTACTTCTGGGAGCTCCAGGCTCTTACCACGTCGACCACTGTGCACACCACACTCGCGACATCGACTTCAATCACCCAGAACGTGGCACACAATAGATATACACCCAGGATCTACGCAAGATCTGTTTCGACTCATCCGATGAATGCCAAGCTCCACACAGCAAGTACGATCGTCTTCAGCCCATAGTCCACATCCACCCAGTTCGCTTCAATCGCCGGAACAGCATTCGGCTTTGCATCAATTTCCAAATGACGTGACAGCGCTTTTCAAAGTCCAGTGGTGGGTAAAGAGGTGATGTATCTGGTCGATGATGTCGTGGAATGACGGGGCACGAGACTGCACTAGAAAGCCGACCTCTGGAACCGTCGTGGGGAAGTTACCCGGAGAGAGCCACTACCTACTAGAGGACACGCTCAAACGTCCATCAACGCTGCGACAATGACAGGAGCATCATGGACTTATTCGTAGCAGGAACACTGAATGGATCTTCGTTTGGAGACATTTTTCCTGGTCATTGGACTTTACCTAGGTGTTATTGGTGCTAGCAGGCTGCTCAATGATCCCACAACTGGGCTCCATTTGTTCTTACACGAAGATCCGACAGCTAAGATCGCATTCGCTGTGGCATTCACCACGGTGTATTCAATGAGCTCCATGTCTGCAATGGATTAAAACCCATTTAATATATCGCTCGTAGACGTGAAAGTATCATGAACCCCGAAGCTATACACGTCCTGAACGTCTCTCCGTCAATTTGAAAGGGCCGTTCGTCGTCGTCGCTTTGGTTTCCAAACATTCATCTACTTCCCTATGGGGTACGACGATCCGGCATTACAGATACAACTGCATGCCCAAAGTCTCCTTCATCGTCAAACACACATGTGTCACCACGGTGTACGCATTGTAGACATTACAGATACAACTGCATGCCCAAAGTCTCCTTCATCGTCAAACACACATGTGTCACCACGGTGTACGCATTGTAGACATTATCGATTGCATCGAAGCTCCCCCCATGCGAGCTTCCACCTCGTACATTTGGGAGTAATCTCCACACACCATGTTACCACACAAATGCCAGAAGAAGTCGCAACGGAATAAGCGGTAGCGGTTGGAACAGATCGAGCACAATGACGCATTGTGATACAACGATGACAAGTTCCACGTGGATGTGGATGGAGATACAGCTTTAATGACTTCTGACTCGAGCTGGGTGGAGGAGCTCACGGACCAATTGTACTTAGATGACCCGAGTAAACATTCACAAGCTCCGGAATCCCTTTGTCAGTTGGTGAGCCCAGTACCTTTGTACAAGTACGAGTTCGTGGATCCTGCAGCAAGTGACTATAGCGCTGTCCGGCGCTCGGATCGGGAAACCAGCGTAGAACCGGGCATCTGTTTGATTGACGACGCCCAGGTGGCAGTAGCGGGTGTCGTTCAAGGCGTTCTTGACGACCAGAGGCCGTTCGTGGTAGATAGTGTGTGAGCACATGAATTGCTCTCGAGAAATTGACATCCCGATGGCTCCACGAAAGTGGACGTACTGAGTCCATTGATCGATCACCGTGTCGTATCCAATGGGGCAATCCAAATGGGGCGCAGCGATTTGAGGCAGCATATTGAGCGCACTTCGACCGTACGTAGGACTCAAGGCACCAAAACTAATAACGTACTACAGTCGTATCATCGAACTCGAGTTGGTAATCTCGTTCCAACAGAGTGATGGAGAATTTAGGCTCGTCAGTACTGTAAACCCCCCTTCTTGTCTCTCGTAGTGTTGCTTTAAATGTCCGCTTTAAATGGTATTCCACATCGGCTCGCAGTTGAGTAACGAGGGATTCGTCGAATTGAGCTTGTTTGAATCGCGTTGCTTGAATTGATTCTGCGATTGACTGAGTTGACTCTGAGTGAGCTGCGATTCCTGGAAGTGATCAATTGGGCTTTGAGTCAGTTGAGTATCCTTAAATTGAGTTGAACTCTGCGATTCAGTGAGTTAACTGTGAGACAGCACGTTTTCCCTTGAGGCTCCAGGCTGAGAGCAACTGAGTCGACGCTGCGTTAGCTGACAGTTTCTAGTGTTCTTGGATTGAGTCTTCGAGATGACGTGTCGGAGCTGTATCCAGAGAATGTACTGAACCATCCGAGAGCACTGCAAACGCTTGATAAACCTGTGAACGCACAGGTTAATGGACTGAAGAAGTCTATTCTATTCGAGCGTCCTCGACTCATTCAGTCGCAGCTCAGCCAGTCGCAATCACAGGCGAGTTGCAAGCATCCGTTGATTCAAAGTCAGCTCAGTATGTCTTAATTTCATCAGTACCAGTCTCAATCCAAGAACACTCGAGACACCCAATTGACTCAGAGCCATTCACATTCACACTCGTAGTCCTCGACGAAATCTTCACCGTAGTCGTCGTCGATCACTGCTGGACCTAATGCAGCCATGAAGTCTTCGTCCTCGAAGATGCACGAGTCGACGTTAATGACGTACACAGAGTCTCTTCTTGGATACTTTGTTTTCCTCCACTTCATACAGGTCCGAGCAGTCACTACAGACCTCATAAATGACAGTAGAATTCACGACATAGTATGTTGCTGCAAAATTCGCACTTCTGGTGCAGGTCGAAAGGGATTAAACTGCCACATGTGCATGTCCGCAAGCCGAACCGAGTGCGAACCAATATGCTCAGGACGATGACGCATTCACTCCTAGGATAAGCTGGTGCTCACCGCCTTCCGTCCCATTTGGGTCCCCTCCAGTTTGTACAGCTTTCAGATCGAAGGTACTGGATTCTTCAGCTGAAATTGCATCCATCAACGAAAACCGCGTGATTTCCAGCTCTTCATTGACCGTCGTCAGCAACTCCACGAACACCTCGACTTTTCGATTAACAACGTTGACCTGAACTCCGTGGCGAAGACGAACATTGCCTTCGTGCCGGTTACTGTGATGAACCTGACGCTGCGCGACTGCAATATTTCGACGCTCAGCAGTAGCTTCATGCGCGAATTGGATCCAATACCTGGACTTGTCGTGGAAAGCATCCACACCGAGTATGTGGACGGCACATACTCCGCACTGAAGGAGTGTACTTGTCTCACAACGCTCTCACGGTTTTCCGGGGTCGTCGCTCAACACGAGCAGGTTGGAATCGCTATACATCCAGGGCAACGAGATCAAGGACTTCAACGTAACCAAAGATCAGTTCGCGCAGATTCAAGGGTTTACAGCGTTTATCAGTACGAGTGGATCCCCATGGAGCTCTACAGGCAGCAAGTCCATACCTAAGGACATGGTTTCGGCCGACAGCGACAACGTGCTTTTGTGCCAAACACCCGATGACATGGACAGCGCGGTTGCGGCTGTCGATTAAAACCCGCTAGCGTCACCTCGTCTCATAAGCAGTTCATTCCAGTGGTCTTGGCAAATTCCTGCGCTTTAAATCCTCTCACGGTTTCTATGTGCGTCACTGCTGTCGATCTCGCTGCCCTCATAGACAACACGCCGCGGGTTGCTCCTGCGTCCTAAACTAGCGATACTATCGGCGCTGCCGGGGCCGATGCTGATATTCGACGCGGACTCCAACGCCTCGACGGGATCAGCTGCTTCGTCCTTGCTTAACAGTTGTGGTTTCGGTTATTGATGCAGGACTCCTGTTATTGATACACCTGCTGCAGGACTCCTGCGTTTTTGATACTCCTGCAGCAGGAGTATCAAAAACTAGGAGTCTATAGCAAATATGACAGATTTTGTATAATAAAAATATATTGGCCTAAAAACGTTTTTACACAAGGCTGTGAACTTGTCGATCCGATCCGATTGAATTCGATCGGAACGAAAGTGATCGATAGATCAGCCAATCGGATCACAATCGATCATGATCGGATTTGATCGAATCGATCGATCGGATTTTATTTTCGCAACCCATCCCTACCCTCCAACTTTGAAGCTAAGCGTGTACTGCAATTTTTTCAGAATATCTGCAAAGTAAAATATTTAAAAATGCAGAAATAGCTAAGGGCAAAATCACAACAGATTGTATCCGAGTCATAAAAATGGATCTTGAAATATAAAAATGCAATCAAGTGGCACTGATCGTGGATGTAGAACATCACAATATCCCGTCAAAATTGCATTTCCGAACATTCTACTCGGAGTTGTACTTACTTTTTATGAAAGGAAACCTGGCCAGCAGAAAACTACACGGCATTCCGCAAGGGAAAGCAACAAGGACGCACACCCAAGGGAGCCCAAGCTCATCGCCCAGCAAGCTTACTGTGAAGACGTCTTCCCTCCTACTGTAAGCCACACGATCGAGACAAGAAGCCAACTGTAACGGGGTACAATCCAGTGT
>NW_003303758.1:199414-201292 GCF_000142945.1 Phytophthora infestans T30-4 | reverse complement strand
TTTCGACTCATCCGATGAATGCCAAGCTCCACACAGCAAGTACGATCGTCTTCAGCCCATAGTCCACATCCACCCAGTTCGCTTCAATCGCCGGAACAGCATTCGGCTTTGCATCAATTTCCAAATGACGTGACAGCGCTTTTCAAAGTCCAGTGGTGGGTAAAGAGGTGATGTATCTGGTCGATGATGTCGTGGAATGACGGGGCACGAGACTGCACTAGAAAGCCGACCTCTGGAACCGTCGTGGGAAAGTTACCCGGAGAGAGCCACTACCTACTAGAGGACACGCTCAAACGTCCATCAACGCTGCGACAATGACAGGAGCATCATGGACTTATTCGTAGCAGGAACACTGAATGGATCTTCGTTTGGAGACATTTTTCCTGGTCATTGGACTTTACCTAGGTGTTATTGGTGCTAGCAGGCTGCTCAATGATCCCACAACTGGGCTCCATTTGTTCTTACACGAAGATCCGACAGCTAAGATCGCATTCGCTGTGGCATTCACCACGGAGTATTCAATGAGCTCCATGTCTGCAATGGATTAAAACCCATTTAATATATCGCTCGTAGACGTGAAAGTATCATGAACCCCGAAGCTATACACGTCCTGAACGTCTCTCCGTCAATTTGAAAGGGCCGTTCGTCGTCGTCGCTTTGGTTTCCAAACATTCATCTACTTCCCTATGGGGTACGACGATCCGGCATTACAGATACAACTGCATGCCCAAAGTCGCCTTCATCGTCAAACACACATGTGTCACCACGGTGTACGCATTGTAGACATTACAGATACAACTGCATGCCCAAAGTCTCCTTCATCGTCAAACACACATGTGTCACCACGGTGTACGCATTGTAGACATTATCGATTGCATCGAAGCTCCCCCCATGCGAGCTTCCACCTCGTACATTTGGGAGTAATCTCCACACACCATGTTACCACACAAATGCCAGAAGAAGTCGCAACGGAATAAGCGGTAGCGGTTGGAACAGATCGAGCACAATGACGCATTGTGATACAACGATGACAAGCTCCACGTGGATGTGGATGGAGATACAGCTTTAATGACTTCTGACTCGAGCTGGGTGGAGGAGCTCACGGACCAATTGTACTTAGATGACCCGAGTAAACATTCACAAGCTCCGGAATCCCTTTGTCAGTTGGTGAGCCCAGTACCTTTGTACAAGTACGAGTTCGTGGATCCTGCAGCAAGTGACTATAGCGCTGTCCGGCGCTCGGATCGGGAAACCAGCGTAGAACCGGGCATCTGTTTGATTGACGACGCCCAGGTGGCTGAAGCGGGTGTCGTTCAAGGCGTTCTTGACGACCAGAGGCCGTTCGTGGTAGATAGTGTGTGAGCACATGGATTGCTCTCGAGAAATTGACATCCCGATGGCTCCACGAAAGTGGACGTACTGAGTCCATTGATCGATCACCGTGTCGTATCCAATGGGGCAATCCAAATGGGGCGCAGCGATTTGAGGCAGCATATTGAGCGCACTTTGACCGTACGTAGGACTCAAGGCACCAAAACTAATAACGTACTACAGTCGTATCATCGAACTCGAGTTGGTAATCTCGTTCCAACAGAGTGATGGAGAATTTAGGCTCGTCAGTACTGTAAACCCCCCTTCTTGTCTCTCGTAGTTTTGCTTTTAATGTCCGCTTTAAATGGTATTCCACATCGGCTCGCAGTTGAGTAACGAGGGATTCGTCGAATTGAGCTTGTTTGAATCCCGTTGCTTGAATTGATTCTGCGATTGACTGAGTTGACTCTGAGTGAGCTGCGATTCCCTGGGAAGTGATCAATTGGGCTTTGAGTCAGTTGAGTATCCCTTAAATTGAGTTGAACTCTGCGATTCAGTGAGTTAACT
>NW_003303758.1:195258-196519 GCF_000142945.1 Phytophthora infestans T30-4 | reverse complement strand
AGGGTACCAGGCACGGGTAAGCCTTTTACGAGATCACCGAGTGTTCAACACTCGGCTGGAAGAAATAAAAGGGAGGCAATTCAAGCACTCCCAGTCGTGCAAATAGGCAACAATAAGCCGTCACGTAAAACCTCCCGATAATAATCGGCCAATACACAAAGTCTCTTGGCCTTGCCGGATGAACCCTCGCTACAGAGCTTCGAGTTCACCGACAGGCATAACACACTCAAACAAGCTTGACCTGACGCTTACCTTGAAGCCGGACGTCGCTCTGTGTGCTTGAGTGGAAATTCTGCTCTGTATTTAAGCTTACCCTTTCGGGTCTATTCCTAATAAGAAGTCCTAATCAAGTATACAAATATCAAATGAACAATGATCCGTTATGGATCTTCTTGCATGCCAAGCGTCGTCTGCACTGTCGCATGAGCATCTTTAACGGTCCGCGCCCTGTCCCAGACGGTGAACGTGTCTTCCAAAGGTCGCTGAGTATTCCGCGAACTCATCCCAACCGCCGCTGAGGGTTCGTACCGTAGATGGTCCGCTGAATGCGAATCCGGCCAGTCCATTATTAATAATAAGGACAGCCTGGATTCAGTGACATAGGGCCGTATCCGATACTTGTTGAAAACTCGGAGGTGACGCCGTCGAGTCCCTTGCACCTTGGCGTCTCCGTACATCACCCGACCGAGGGTTCGTCGCTTGAACAACTTGGGCGGTGTCACGTCTTTGTCGACGGGTGATAATCCGCAACCACGGAGAAATCACTACACCACAACTGCCCCTGTCGCAATGGAAGCCACGGTACTGGTGCCCGTTGTGACATTTCTTCATTCTTCAATTCACCATCTCGCCACCGTATGTCCAAGCGTCTGAATCGAGCCGTGTCCGACGCTTTTCAGCGTCTCAATCCTCGTAGACGTCGCGAACGTAAGCAGCTGGAGGTACGTAAGCCCATCCTTCTCCTGAATCATCGGTACCTTGCTCATCACCTCGCTTTACTCGACTTGTTTCTCATGAGGGCAAGACCGAGGGTTCGAACGCCCCTCAGTCTGCTGCACTTCCTCCGACAGCAGCGTCATCAACCGGCCCTCCAGCGCCTGCTGCCCCGGACTCTTCACTTCCTCTGGTAGCTCCTGCAGCACTCCTCGTCGTCGCTGAATCCGCGGAGATGGCTCCTGCTGCTCCTCCTGTTGAAGCTGGTACCGAGGATTCGCAGGGTCCGGCTTCAGCTCCAGCTGCCGAGGCTCCGGTTCCTGATGAA
>NW_003303758.1:191376-192341 GCF_000142945.1 Phytophthora infestans T30-4 | reverse complement strand
TCATCTGTACCACTGAAATGACCTGCGTCTGCGAAAGCTGTTTCTTCATCCACAGCGCGTTCTAACCTGTAGCCAGTTCCGCCGGGGTCGAACACCATCGTCGCCGAGCTCGTTACTCCGATCTCAGTTCCAGTACCTCTCAACAGTGATACCTCTGATAAATCATAGGTGTCGCCCGCGTCAGGGCCCGTATTCGCTGAGTTCACTGCGATGGCCGATCTGGCCCCTGCGTGCTCAAACTTGTCTCCGAGGTAGATGGTATCATCGTCGTGCTGTCTAACCACTTCCGAACCGGTTTCAGCCTCCATAGTCTCCAACGCTGAGTCCACCGTAGCTGGGTCGTCGTTCGGCTTTACTCCTTCAAGTAGTAATACCTCCCGACTATCATGGTCCTTCGTCGCGTTGGAGTGCTCATCCGCTGAGTTGGTTGTGACGGCAGAGCTGACTTCCGTGCGTGTAAACGCGCCTTCAGTATAGCTGACATCCTGACGACATGCTGTAACCATGTCCGAGGCACTCTCAGTGTTTAGATCTTCTGACGTCGAGTCTGCCGCCGCCGACTGGATAATGCAGGCTTCCGGTGTACCCATCGCTGAGTTCACCACGGCTGCAGAACTTGGTCCTATTATTCCGTACTTGGCTCGGTTGTCAGCAACGGGTTCAACGTCACATAGGGCTTGTCCCGAGCGTTCTTCAAGGCCTCCTGCCGTTATAGCTGAGTCTTCAGTCGCCGACGCGTCTTCCGTGGCCCTTACTTCACCTATTCCTTCGACCGCTGAGTTCGTGTTGACGTCAGAAATGGCGCCATCGTCTTCAAACTTGGACAGCTGATAGGAGACATCTTGGCCATCGTGTAGCACCGACGTATGGTCCGCTCGGACATCTTCCAGCTTGAACGCTGAGTTTATAGCCGGGTCACCCCTTGTCACCCCTGAAGTCGATATGACGTCTGCGTTACCGCGACG
>NW_003303758.1:172655-191276 GCF_000142945.1 Phytophthora infestans T30-4 | reverse complement strand
TTCATAATCTTGGAGTGACCCTTGGGGCTCGTCTCGCGGCTGCACTCGAAACCAAGCCGAGCGAACCCTCGCTGGTGCCCCTCATCAGCATCAGCACACTCCATTATTTCTCCAACACCTCCCACCGAGAGTTCTACTCCTCTCCTTTTCATTTTCCGTCGCGTTCACACTTGTTACGTATTTATCAGGCCATTCACTCTGCCCCATGAAAGCAAAGATACACTCTGCTTCCATTGAAGGCTCGGTTAACTGTGGCAGCCCGATAGGGACCAACCCAGTTGTAATTGGCGGGCTGCCTAGTTTAAATGACGTTCTTGAACGACGGCCTTGAGCTCTGGCGGGAGTTCCTCCTTCGTGCCTTTGGTGCGCACAAATTTGGCAAGGTCTTGGAAGTTGCGGAAAAGTTCGCATTGTCCAGCATCGTGGAGTTGTTTGCAGAACTTGCATCGCTTGTTACAGTAGTGGGCGGAGTGACTCATGCCACCGCACACCGCGCATGGTCCGTACTGTGGGCGTCGGTTGTCGCGGTTGAAGTCACGTCGACCGCGTTGGTCCTGATTGAACCCACGGTCACCACCTCGGCGATCTTGATTGAAGCCATTATCGCGATCAGGCATGTTTCCACGTGGTTGACGGTTGTCTGAACGTGCGTAGGTGCCTTCAGCAGCTGCACGGCGCTCATTCTCGTTAGCCGCGGCGAGGTATCGGTCGTTTTCGTCCAATGAGAAATCACCGTCCGTATTATCAGGCTGAAAGTCGTTGTACTCATCTTGGACATCGTCGTAAGCGTTCGGATCTTCGTTTGAATACTCGGTGCCTCCCTGAGCAGCTTCACGACCTTCTAATTCAGCTAGTAGGTCGTCCACCGTGGCTTCAATGAGTGTCACTCTTGGTTTGTTGCGGTTGTCATCGCGGCGACGGTCATCACGCCGGTTGTTGCAGGCTACCCATCGTCGCGTCGCGTATCACGACTCTTGGAGTATCGGTACTCACTGTCACGCTTGGCCATTCTCTCCTTGCCCTTGAGAACATCTTCGATGATCTCTTCGAGCTCGTGAATGTCGGCGACTCGAGCGTGGTAGAGACTCTCCGCTAGCTTGTCATCGTCGCATGTTGCCAGGAATTGCTGTACGTGTTCTTTCGCGTCGCGACCACTCTTCTCAAAGTGTAGACGGGCGGTCCGAGCGTAGCCATTCAGCCTGTTTATGTAGTCGCTCAGATGTTCATTACGTTCCCGCTTGGCGGAGTAGTAACGCGACAGTGCCGTCTGCGTGAACTGCGAGCAGTAGTAGCGGATGAACGCATCGCTCAACAGCTTCCACTTGCGCTTCGTCTTCTTCGGAAGTTGACGGAACCAATGAATGGCTCCGTCCCGGAGACTTAGCTCAAATGGAATGCACCATTTATCGGCATCTGTGTGGGTTCCAGTCATTTCATAGACGAACCCACGGAGCCACTGCATACAGTTCTCGCTCTTGTTGCGAGAGCCTGAGAACGGCGTGATGCGATCCAGCGGTCGGTGCAAAGCCATTTCAATCCTCGGTGTCGGGTCTGCGTCGTTCAGCGTCGCCAGCTCATTCATCTGACGCATCAACTCGAGTTGAGGATCTTCCTCGTCGAATGTACGCACCAAAATGTCATCGTCACTGGACGAACCATCGCTGTCGACTTGACGACGTCCGGCACCACCTTTGGGGGCTCGCGGACCGCCTCGGCGACCGAACGAACCCTCGTTGCCAGCGTAAACACGTTGCATACGGCTCTCCGAACGTGGCGTAACCATGTGCGAGTCTTGAAAGTACGGTGAAGCTTCGGTAGTGCCAAAGGCACCACGCTCAGCTCCACGCTTGGTCGGAGGAGTACGAACAAGTCGTTGGGGCGTCGGCGGCAGTGGAATCTTAGACGGATCTTCATCTTGAATCATCGGTCGACTCACAGGCTGCTTTCCGGCATTGATGCCAACAGCGCCAAACGCCTTCCGAAGCTTCTTCTTCCATTTCTGGAGAGAAGCTCCGGCTTCATGTGGACTCCAATCCTGGAGCGACATCGTCGATGGGTACGTCTCGTTCTCGAACCCCAGCGACAACAGTAGCGAAACTGAATCCTCGGCAACTTGACTAGTCGAAACCGAGTTGACTGGGTATTGAAGTTCCTGCGCAAGCGCAGGCCAGTCGGCCTTTTTCTTGGGGATGGGCTTGAACAGCTGCATCCACTCATCATTTTGCATCAGCGCTTGTACGCGGTCGAAAACGCGCTTGGCGGCTGGTGTATCACCGTTGATAGGTGGGCGAGGTGCCTTCAGCAGTGCTGAATGCTTTGCACTCGCCACCGAAGGTTTAAAGCCCTCGGTCCCATCGTCATAACCATCATAGGCCGGTTCCGGTCCCGCAACATCATCGAGCTCGTCGGCGAGGTCCTCGAAAGGGACTTGGTCGCCCCGCTCAGCCCCGATGATAGCGTGGCCGTCTCCGGCGTCGCTGCGCCTGGCTCTGGAGCCGGCGTCTTATCTTCGTAATCTTCATAATCGTGGGCGTCAGGACCGATGTCCGCTTCGTCGTCGAAGCTCACTGAAAGCTCGGTGGCGGCTGCAAAGCGCGCAGCCGGGCTTGAACTCTCGTTGCGAGCCCCGCCAGACTTGGCAGGCGTAACTGGTACCGTCGGTTGTCCTTTCGCCATGTTTCTTGTCTTTTTCTTGTTCTTCTTCTCTTGGTAGCTCGTAAACTGGAAGGCCATACAAACAGTTCACAATGGTCACAATCTGTTCCCGGGTCGCGGCACCAGTTGTGGTGTTGGAAATCCCACGTGAACTCTAGCTACAGATGTAGTTAGGATGTTCCCACAACAATACGTCTACTAGGATAGTAAACGATCGTTCGGGCGGACCTGAAGACCCCAGTTCTGCCCTTGCACCGGGACAAACTGGACCTTGTAAACTACTTATATAGGCCAACCAGTAAAATAAGAACACGCTACTAGCACGAGCAAAGCTAGCAGGTGTTTTGAATCCTCGTGGTCCCAACAGCGGAAGGGTACCAGGCACGGGTAAGCCTTTTACGAGATCACCGAGTGTTCAACACTCGGCTGGAAGAAATAAAAGGGAGGCAATTCAAGCACTCCCAGTCGTGCAAATAGGCAACAATAAGCCGTCACGTAAAACCTCCCGATAATAATCGGCCAATACACAAAGTCTCTTGGCCTTGCCGGATGAACCCTCGCTACAGAGCTTCGAGTTCACCGACAGGCATAACACACTCAAACAAGCTTGACCTGACGCTTACCTTGAAGCCGGACGTCGCTCTGTGTGCTTGAGTGGAAATTCTGTTCTGTATTTAAGCTTACCCTTTCGGGTCTATTCCTAATAAGAAGTCCTAATCAAGTATACAAATATCAAATGAACAATGATCCGTTATGGATCTTCTTGCATGCCAAGCGTCGTCTGCACTGTCGCATGAGCATCTTTAACGGTCCGCGCCCTGTCCCAGACGGTGAACGTGTCTTCCGAAGGTCGCTGAGTATTCCGCGAACTCATCCCAACCGCCGCTGAGGGTTCGTACCGTAGATGGTCCGCTGAATGCGAATCCGGCCAGTCCATTATTAATAATAAGGACAGCCTGGATTCAGTGACATAGGGCCGTATCCGATACTTGTTGAAAACTCGGAGGTGACGCCGTCGAGTCCCTTGCACCTTGGCGTCTCCGTACATCACCCGACCGAGGGTTCGTCGCTTGAACAACTTGGGCGGTGTCACGTCTTTGTCGACGGGTGATAATCCGCAACCACGGAGAAATCACTACACCACACTTATAAATACATCAGTCTTACATCTACTCCTCTAAGTAGCAAACCGTTCCCACTGAGGCCGGGAACGCGTGGACTTACGTTCACTCGGGTAGTAAATACCCTTAAGCACTTCCTCTGTGCAAGGTTCTGTGTGGCCCGTCACACTTGGTAGCACTCGTAATCAATCCAACACCATCGCGGGTAGATTGAACTACCTGAATCCTCTGTGCGCTCAACGTTTGAGCAATGATGGACCGAAGCGAGTTTCCTCGCTTGAACGACTCACAGTACGAGTCTGTTTGAAAGCTGGGAGGCATCTTTGGACAAGATGTCCTTCGCAGCTTGGTGGCGGCGACGCCTGCCGAGCAACAAGAACGCGTGACCGCGTTTGAGACTTACGAGCGTGGTCTCATCGCTCACATCCGCGGGAGCTTGGAGGCCTCGATGGCCGCTCCCCAGGCAACCAGGCCTAAGCCGGTATGGCTGAAGGTCCCCGCGTTTGAGGGGGAGGAAGGAGAGAACCTTCACTTCCGGGTCCGTGGGGTGGAGATCGCCATGAAGACGAGTCTCATCTCGGACGGGCCACTTCGGGTGGCGTTTGCCCTGTCCAGCCTTGGTGGACGTGCCAAGCACTGGGCATACACCAGGGAGACAACATCTCCTGGATGCTTTGCATCCTGGGCTCAGCTGTGTGAGCAGCTTCGAGCCGCGTTCCTACCGGCGAACAACGAGTTCCGCCAGCGCTCACGCTTTCTCGCGTGTAAGCAAGGTAAACGTGAGCTGCAGGAGTACGTGCAAGAGATGCGCACGTTGGCGGCATCTCTGGCAGGGAATCCGCTGCCTGAAGACATCAAGACAACAGTCTTCATGGACGGCCTGAAGGTCGGTCCTGCTCGCACCTAGCTATTCCGGGTGCAAGCGACAACTATGGAGGAGGCGATTCGAATCGCCCTCCACGAAGAGTACAGCCACAAGCAGGCTGGTACTCCTCGGGAAGAGGAACATCGCAGCAATGGCGCTGTTGCTCCTGCTGTCACGCAGCCCGTTGATACCGGCGCGTACAGCGAGCCAGAACCCATGGACTTAAGCTTAGCCGAGAGCTTGGTCCACTGCTACGGATGCGGCGGACATGGACACTACCAGCGAGTGTGTCCCTTGCCAGTCCTCGGGAAAAGACAGCCCGTGGACCCCAGGTCCGGTGGCGCAGGCCACGGCCAGGTGGACGAAGACTCCCCGGCCACCAGTTGAGGCGGTATGCCCTACTGAAGAGCGCTAAGTCTTCGTGATGGGTGTGCAGGTTGTGCATACCACGGGACTTAGCCCAGAGAGAAGTGGTTCTCTCAAACCGGTGAAGGGCAGTGATGGGCTGCTGGTAGTACACTCGGTGTACGGTACCCCTTGAACGTTTGATGAGTTCTGGGGCGTTGATACGCCGCCGGAACGTCGCTTGGCATAGTGACACCCGACTGCACTCTATGTTAGAGTGGTGGTCATGGGCTGGTCCTTTGGTGGACAACAGTGAAGGAAGTACAAATGGTCCTCAACGGACCTGAATGTTTGGGTTCGATGAACTCGCGCACCGCGGTGTCGCTCGCAGTTCTCGCCATGAATAACATGGCTGTGCTGAGCATAAGGCACAGCCCGGGACTTTGGTGTTGCAAGGCTGAGAAGGGTCCGCCAGTCCAGGTCTATGGCGGAGCATTGGTTGAGTCATGTTCTCACCTCTGTCATGACTTAGGCGTCTGATACAGACCGTCAGGACGCAGAACCGTCACCGAGCTGTCAACGCGCTGACAGATCTGTGACAGCAAGACCATGCTCCGCTGCGGCATATGTCCACGGGCATGGGCCCGGCGTGTGGACCTGCTACACCAGCAGCGTCCAAGCGGGCTTCGACAGGGGTTATGTCTCTAAGCGCTAGCCAGGTGGGTAACTTAGGACCACACGGTCGCCCAGACCTTAACTGAAGAGGAATGCGCTAAAATCCGCTTCCTGTGTGGATAGCACAGTATTACACGCAGTCGCCCAAACTATAACTGAAGAGGAAGGCACTGATCATGCTTCCTGTGTGGGTAACATAGTACCACACGTAGTCGCCCAGACTAAAACTGAAGAGGAAGGCATCGGTCATGCTTCCTGTGTGAGTAACACAGTGCCACACGAGGTCTCGAGTGCCTCTGATGTCGTCAGCGGTACATCACGACGTGGGTAACGAAGTGCCGCGTCACGTCAGCCGCCGCAAGTCGGGTCTGAACATTGTTCAGGCCGACGTCGCTTCAAGCGACTCGGAGTCCAGGGCCCGAACTCCTCTGACTCGGTCGGTGGACTCCAACTCTGTCCGGTGTGTGTGCGGGTCTACCACGCCAGCTGATCCCAACACCGAAGGTCGTCGCGCCGTATGCGCTACGACAGTGGTGGTGCCGAAGGGCATTCACCAGGTGGGTAACATAGGTCCACATTGCGGGTAACAAGTTCCTTAAGCAGCGAAGCTGCTTAAGGAGACCGACATTCGGTGCTCCGAGCGTGGGTAACAAAGTTCCACGCAAGGTCACTCAGACCATAACTGATAAGTGAGTCGCTGTATGCGCTTCCGGTGTGGGTAACAGAGTTCCACACCCAAGGCGGGTAGCATAGTTCCGCACACAGAGCCATTGGCTCGAGGCGCGAGGCTGTCTTGGCCTCACCAGACGTGAGCAGCTCGCTCGACTTCAAGTCGCGCAGACTCAAACGGCTGACGCGAGGGCTGGATGCCTTCGGTCGGTACGGCCGACGCGGTCGTCCATACCGACGCAGTACACGGGGCGGAGAGCCGTCGCGCCTGCCAGTGGCTATCAGAAGCCACGAGAGACTCAGTAGTCTCGAGGTTAAGTGGGGGAGAGGCTCGGAAATACCTTTCTTCCCTGACTTTTCACGAGGCAGGTAGACGTCGTGCTGCCAGTGGCTATCACAAGCCACGAGAGACTCAATGGTCTCAAGTGTAAGTGGGGGAGAGGCTCGGAAATACCTTTCCTCCCTGGTCTTGAAGTAAGACTAAGTTCCTTACGGAACCAGGCGTCGATGTACATCGACTGCAGGCTGGAGGCGAACAGCCGGGCTAGAGCTGCGGTAGCTCTAGCCGAACAAGACATAGTGACGAAGAAAGCCACTGGCGCAAGGTGCCTCGGAATCGCTGAGCGAATCGGCAGTGTTGGGGTTGCAAGCAACCACACACGAGGCGAAGCGCGGACCTGGTGCAATCACGGCACCGGTCCCTTGGTCATGAACGAGGGTGAACAGAACGTCTCACCCGCCGACAAAGCGGTTGCGGTACGTGATGTACGCAACGCGCCGGGTATAATGGGCCGTGGAGCTATAGCCCAAGTGTGGTGCACGAAGTGCACCACACAACTGACCAGGTGGTGGTCGAGGCAACGCACGCAGTCGTAACTGGTGCCGCACCGAGCGTGACACCGTGGTGATGGCTGCTTGCCTCACCATGGTTTGGTACCCATGAGTACTCGGTGTCAATGCCAGACACCAACGCCGCAGTGGCATGGTGGTGAGATATGCCCCACCACGGTCGAGTACCATCAAGGTACATGGTGTCTGTGACAGACACTGGTATAGGTGCAAATGATATGCACCATACCACGACCCGATGCGCGCTGGGCGTATACGCTGTGAGTCAACGCACGTTCCGTGCATCGACACTGGCTGCTGTTGAGCAGCCTGCCGGGAGTTCCACGTAATGGACTTTGTCGTGCCTATGACACACTATGAAGTGTCAGGGAAACAATTAATGGTAAGCTGTGGTTACGTGTTCGTTACACAGGGTACTCTCGTGTACGGGGCCCATGGACCTGTTACACTGTGCTTGGCACATGCGTTCGTGCACGAATGCGAGCGCTGGCCATGATTTCAGTTTCAGGGCGACAGCACCAGCAGAAAGCTGTTGCCGCCAAACATGGCAACCTTGGGGTGGGGCGTACCCGCACCAAAGGTTAGTACCGTACGATACATGGTGTCGATGGGGGACACCTACGCCCCGGCTGTGTACCGTCACGCTACACGGTGTCGATGAAGGACACCTACGCGCCGTTGGTATGACGGCCAAGATGCGAAGAGAGCGTGACAGAAGCTCTGCCCGCAATGATGGATCCTTGCTGGAGCCAAAGGCATGGCCCGAGGTGAGCTGAGAGCTTCCTCTAGTGCTGGGACAGGTGTTGCCCTTCTTGATGTCGTCCCTCGCGGGAGACGCCATGCTCCGGGCGCGTTCGCGAGGACTGTCGTGTCCTATGGTGCGAACTGTGGGCGAATGCCACACGTTCGGATGCTATTGCACCCTGTGCCAAAGCACTGTACGCGCGCTAGCGCATGAGCTAAGGCAGCTCTGAGTGAAGGCTTTGCGGCCAACACAGTTGTGGGCATAGGGATGCAAATCCCACTGATCTTTGGGAGCACAAGTCACGGTGGGTGTGACTGAGAGCCGCGCCAGTCTCTTGGCTGCTCAGTGTGAGAATTCACCTTTTGGTGTTTTAATTCTCTCACTTCTGATTGAAAAATCAGCTGTTGTTGGAGAATCAGGTGATTCTCAGTTAAGTGGGGGATGATGTAACGGGGTACAATCCAGTGTGCCCCATGTTACATAAAGAGTGACCCGTCACTCTTGTGGACACCTGGTACACGGTACCAGGTGCTCTCGGAGCCAGTCAAGGCATGACTACTTAGCTCCACTATACATGTAGGTAGCCTCTAGTTTGTATGGAGCCCAGGCTACTCTTGCTTATAAATACATCAGTCTTACATCTACCCTCTGAGTAGCAAACCGTTCCCACTGAGGCCGGGAACACGTGGACTTACGTTCACTCGGGTAGTAAATACCCTTAAGCACTTCCTCTGTGCAAGGTGCTGTGTGACCCCGTCACACCAACCCACTCCCCACGGCTGTCACTCAAGGATAAGCTGCTAACACGATGCCAAGCTCAGCAACCCGAGCTTCATGGGATTTAGAGAAGAAATTCCTGATGTAAGCCATGATCGATCAGGCGCGCGCTTGCAAGCGCTCTGATTCCGGTTTTAAGAAAGAAGCTTGGGCTGTAGTCACGAAGGACATCAACGCTAAGCTCGGGTTGGAGTTCATCAAGCAGCAAGTTAAGAGTCGACTGCAAACGGTACGGATATAAGCTGGAGATATACACTGAAGTTACGCGCACTCTAATAGCTTATTGTCATGTTGTGACGGAGTCACACAGCACCATGCGCTAGAGGAAGTTGGCTTCCGAGGGTATACAAACTCTCAGTGAGCGGCAGTTCACAGGTCACCTTTTACCGAAAGGGAGCGAAGTGACCAATTAAAGGTATACTGTAAACTAAGAATATTTATAGGTAGGCTAACCTTGAATTAAATACAAACTATAAGTTACCAATAGAAAAGCAATGTCATTAGCCAATGGTTGTCTTTGGACGACCTTGGTACTTTGTACCAAATATCCCGAAGTATTACGTGTCACACTTCATGTAACTAGGGGTACACTTAGGGCTACGTACCCCGTTACATCCCCCCACTTAGGTTCAGTTTACCGACCAATCAGAATGAAGAAGTCTTCGTCACAAACTTTCATTCTCAAAGTCGAAAAACATCGACTTGGCCGCGCGAGCGCGGCGGAGGATCACTTCACAGTTAGAGCCTCGAGCAGCAGTCTGTGCGCTCAGTCTGTGCGCTCCTCTTCTTGGTCTCCACATCGACCGTTACCATGCCCCGTGGCACTGCGAAGAACGGTGCGAAGACACGACCCAAGGCTGCTGCCGGAAAGGCGCAAGCCAAGAGCACTAAGCCTCACGGCAAAGGCTCGGCACTCCAGGAGGCTACCAAGGTGGCCTCCGAGGCGATTGGCTCTACTGGTGACGCGGATGTGGGCAAGCGAACGAGCAAGCGCCGCAGTCCGTCACCGTCGGCCTCCCCAGTCAACCGTCCGAACCCTCGGTTCGCTGAACGTGAGTTCGACTCAGGCAGTGAGGACGAAGCCGAGTCCGGGAGCACGCACGATGCCCCTGTGGGCTCTACGGGAGGGCACAGCCCAGTACCCAGCGAGCACAAAGACGACAGCGTGCAGTCACTCGCTAGTTATCACGGTGATCACAGTCCCAGGACGTCGGTGCGCTCTGAGAGTCCGGCCGTCAAGGCTAAGGGCACTTCCAAAGCTGGCGACGACGAGGAGGAGATACCTCGCAAACATCTCTCGCTTGCCGAGGGTCTTGCGCGTGCTAAGTCCGTGAAAGCCGAAGGCGTCAAGCCCCCTAGGAAGCGTACAGCTTCGAAGTCTCCACTCCGCGAGGAGCATGAGAGTACTCCAATCGGAACCTCTTCGGTTCCTCGGATGAAGAGGACGAAGAGGAGGAAGAAGAGAAAGAGGGTGCTATTCATGAGCCCCGGGAGATCACTAACGACCTCGACCAGCAGCAGGAGGACTTCCAAGCTGCCCAGCGTACGCGTGGAGGTCTGGTGGTGGCACCTGTGGTGTTGGAATTCCCACGTGAACTCTAGCTACAAATGTAGTTAGGACGTTCTGTGGTGTAGGGATTTCCATATTCGACCATACGTCAACCTACTTTAGATCAAGAATCGGCTCGGTCTGATAACCCAGAGCTTAGGAACAGATGATCACGGTAAGTACTCAGCGATCTGTCAGGATATGCTATCCGGATAGCCGCTGAGCTCAACGGTCGCCCGAACTCAGCTGAAGGGTCGGTAGAGATCCGAAACGACTACATTTCACTAGATATTTGTATAGGAAGCATAGGATTAAATAGGGGGAGCCAAAAAGACTCCCCGAAGATAACAGAGCAGAATTTTCCTAGTCCAAGACACGTGTACACTCTTCCGGTAAGTCCCTGCATAGGGCTGGATTATGCCCTGCCGTCGATACTCGAGAGGCATAGCTTGTAGGGTATTGACTGGTAGCGCCAAGAGATTAGGTCGGTCCGGGTAGGACAAAGTCTCGCTACGCGCGAAAGAAAGCCCACACACTCAGCGGGCCGGTACGTCGGATAGCCCGGGTGCCGTAACACTTCTAGCTGAGCAGCCTCTGCGCTCGGTGACCTGTAAAAGCGCTCACGCGCCGTCGTCCATCCTTTGGTGGAGGGCACAGGGTTTGTGAACGAGCTCAGCCGAACCAAACTCGGCGGAGCCTCGGAAGTGCTCTGACTTGGTTAGTCGAAACCGAGTGGAAACGAGCCACTCGTCTGTCTCGGCAGGGCCGAACCGCGAGAGGACCACCCTCTGCGCAGGCCATAAAACCGCCGACCTAACTCGGCGATTCGTTGTGGTTTATATAAGGAATTCACATCTGACGGTATTTGTGTGTTCTACTACACCACAACTGGTGTCGCGACCCGGGAACAGGAGTGTGTGCTTGTTTTTATAGGTGCCAGCTAACCAAGTTAAGAGGAAGAGAAGAGAAAGAGAAGAGTGGAGATGGTCAAGAGATCAGCAACTCCGAGCGACGGAAGCCCAGCGACGGCTGGAGGATCGCCTCTCGCGGGGCTAGACCCAGCGGATCAACGACTCATCGCCATGACGATGGAGGTGGGACGAACCGTCCTGTTCGACGAGGATGGCCAAGACCAGGAGAGCGAGAACGGAGACGCAAGTGAAGGAGAGTATGAAGAGAAGGCCGAGACCGCTGAGCTCGGAGAAACGAAGACTACCGCCGAGCTACTTGGCGAGGTGGAAGAGTTGACGCTGCAGGTGGGACGCATGGGAGCCCCACGTCCTGTCGAGCGCAATTTGTCCGCCGAGCTCGACGAAGGTGCGGACGATGAAGAAGATGAAGAAGACCATGGCGTTGCTCAAGGGGACCGTCCGCCCCTTATTCCGAAAACGACGAGGAACGCCGATACGCCGAGCGCCAATAAAGTGTTGGCTCGACTTGGCGAAGAGATGAGAGCGAGATCGGAGTGGATGATGATGTTCGCGCCTGTGGCGATGGCGCAGGCAAAGTGGCCGATGTTGGGTCCCGAACTAACTCAACCAGTGCGTGCAGCCAACATCAATCAGTTGGTGGAAGAGACTGTGTTGCTGCTAAAGGCGATGGGCTATCGGTGCAACGGCCGACCAAACAGCCTCATCCTGTCCGACTGGAGTCTGACCCGCACCGGAGCTGAGCTCTGGCAATGGAAGAAGAAGTTGAGAGTGACGTTTGGATTGGAAAAGGCCCCATGGTGGAACGAAGCAAGTGTACAGCCGAGTAGCCGAGTTCAAAGCACTCGGCGAAGACCCACACAAAATTCCTTTGCCAAAGACCCCGGAGACGAAGAGACGTGAAGTGTTTCGCGCTACGCAAGGCACTCCATACTTCGAAGACTCCCACATGCTGACTCCGATGAAGCTCAACCCTACTCAGCGAGTGCCGAGTCGTGGACAGCGGAATGCCGGTCGCTACCGTGAATTGTATGACGCTGCAGACGAAGCTGAGGCTTACGCGAAGGACGAAGAGGACGATGACGCCTTCGATGTGAAAGGAAACCGTGAAGAAACCGTGAAGGACTACATCTGAAACTTGAGCTTCGGCGCGGCAGAAGAAGACTCGACTCAGTACCTAGAAGTCCGAACCCACGTTCACTCGACAAAATCGCCGAGTTCAAAGGGAAACGCTACCGTTCTGACGCATCGCTCCAGTGGCTCAAGCGTTTCATCTACGAGATGAAGAGCACAATGATGCCCCAAAGCGCCTGGTACGAACCCTTCTCGCTATGCTTGGGACGCGCGGCGAAGAGTTGGTATAGACAAATGCCGAAGAAGACTCAGCGACGCTGGAAATTACTCAGCGAGGCGTTCCTGGATTATTATTGCTCACAGTTTGACCAATCCGCCTGCACTCTCTACTACTCGGCGAGGCATAAAGTCAAAGAGCAAATCTGCGACTTCTTGATCCGGCTCAATGGGTATGCTCGGACAGCCAAGATCCAGTACGAGAAAGGTGGCGCCGGCGCAGCTGACCATGTCGAGCACTTCTTGCTGCATTGTGGAGATGACGATGTGATGGATTTGATGTACCCCTTGCAGTTGGAAGATATTAGTAAGGTGGAGCAGATAATCAATCGTCGGATCCTCGGTGAAAAGCGCAATAAGCAACGCGATCGACTTGTGATTGCACGAGGCCGAGACGATAAACAGAAGGACCCAAGCCGCCGAGATGAACGCCGAGATGGACGTCGAGATGAGAAGCGTAGTCGCAAAGAATACAACCACGACCGCCGAGTCACCTTCGTTGACGCAGACTCTGACGGGGAAGACCTACTCGATCAGAACCCGCCGAGTCAATACAACTCCGAAGACGAATGGGATGATCAGGACCAGTCCGGAGGCTACGACGCAGCGGAAGACGACGACTACATAGACGCCGGCGTTGCCAATGACAAGGGAAATACCACGGACCGCCGGGAGAACTCGGTGGGAGACCAGAACGGCTGGAATCGAAGTTGGGGGAGCTCGGCGAGTCGACCTCCACGACCATACAACCAGCGAGAACAGTCGAACCGTGGAGATGGATCACGCGATAACTCACAGCGTGGGCCTTGTGCAGCTTGCGGAAGAACGGAGCACTCGGCCCACTACTGTCGGCGACGCTGCAAATTCTGCAGACAAGTCCATGAACACGGTCAGTGCGAGCTGTTTCGTCAATACGAGAAGCTGGCTGCGTTCGTGAAGAACTCTGTCGACAAGTCACAAGTGCCAGAAGATCTGCAAAACCTTTACACGCCGAGTGATTTAAACTCGGCGGCCCGCCAACACTGACTGGGTTGAAATATGCCGGGCTGCCACAGTCAGCTGAACCTACAGTTGAGGCGAACTTCTTCTTTGCCTTCGTAGGCGAAGCAGGACGGCCCGAGGGACGAAGCGGGGATGACAATTGGATGTGTGAAATCGACGAAATTGAGCGTGAGCTCGGTGATTTAGACGATAACTACCGAGCGATTGCAAGTGTAACTCGGCGGTCAGACCAGGCTGTGCACCGTACCAGAATCATGAAGCTGCTTCCAGGGGAACGGCTGGGATGGTGGTCAGCGCAGACGTTTGATCGCCGAGCTAGAATGAGAGCTCTTGTATTGGGGGCAGTGAACGACCGAAGGACCAAGATCCTGTTGGACACCGGAGCAAATGTCTCGGCGATTAGTGAGTACTTCGCGAAAAAACTGCGTCTCAAAAGAGTGGCCAACCGAGATAAGAGGATCGACATACAAGGAATAAATAAAGACACAACGTCACGAGCAGTCGTGAAGGTGACACTCGGCTGGGAAGTGTCATGCTAGTTTGAAGTGTGGATAATGCCTCATCACGCCGGAGTCGATTTGATTCTCGGCACTGACTTCATGATCCCAGATGGGATCCGTCTGGATCTGTACAACTCGTCGGTCAAGCTACCCGATGAGATGGTGATCCCACTCATCCGATCCAGTAATGCGCCGACAAAGACCGAGCTCGAACCAAATGTCCCATGTGGGCCACCCGACGGGTTAACAATCGAAAGTCGAATGACCACTAAGTTCAAATTGCCCAGGCGGCAGCCCAGTGAGTCGACGCATGATTTATGGGTGCGACGGACGAAGGGTTGGATTCCCCACGGTTGTTTTTAAACGCCGAGGAAGACCAACCCATGTACTAATTACAAATGTACGTCCCCAGTCAGTCTGGTGTCTACCTCACTTTTATGTGATAAAATGGCAACCACACGGAGTACTGTCCAATGAGGAATATGACCGCGTGAACTCGGCAAAATACCGTGACTGGCAGATATTGGCATTTGAGTCAGCAATGGATAACTATTTGCTGCAGAAGGGAACAACGGCTGTACGAGGACTGGGTTGTCACACCAGCCGCCAGCTGTGGAAAGACGAAAATACCCAACTCCGACGGCGGTGGAAAAACGACCCCCTCCAGTGGAAAATGGACCCGAATTAACATGCGCCGAACGCTGGAGAAGGATCGAAGCTGACACAGAAGCCGATGAAGACGAAAGGCGTCGTGGTAACGCCGACGCCATATCGACTTCAGGGGTGACAAGGGGTGACACTGCTATAAACTCAGCGTTCAAGCTGAAAGACGTCCGAGCGGATCGTACGCCGGTGCTACATGATGGCCAATATGTCTCCTATTATCTATCCAAGTTTGAAGACGATGGCGCCATTTCTGACGCCAGTACGAACTCAGCGGTTGAAGGAACAAGTGCAGTGAGGACGAAGGAGAAGCGTCGGGGACTGAAGACTCAGCTAGAACGGAAGGAGACCCTGAAGAATGTTCGGAACAGGTTCTACGCGACGAACAGCCCGTTATTGACGACCGAGCCAAGTTTGGAGTCATTAGACCAAGTATTGTGGGCGAGGTGAGCTCAGCTATGAGCGCCCTTAGCACTATAAGTGCTGGGATTAGCCATGTGGTGACGGCGAACTCGGCGCTCGAAGATCCAGCTAAGTAGTCATGCACTGACTGGCTCCGAGAGCACCTGGAAAAACGACTCGGAGGCTGTCCCAGCGTGTCACAAGACCGCCCACTACGCGAGTGAAGAGTATGGGCGCGTGGATGTCTGTCCTGCCGTCGCAGCAGACTCAGCGGTACCATGCCTTAGCGTGACAACGGCGAATTCCAAGCTGGAGGTATTACTCTCAAGAGATGTCGAGGCTCACAGTGAAGGACTGAGCTGGACGATGACGACAAGTAACCATGGTAATGAAGGTGAAGCACGAGCCAAGTGTGGAGTGGATGGGTTAAGTTCTGCAGACGTGGTGAACTCAGCGATGGGTACACCTAAAGCCAGCATTATCCAGTCGGCGGTGGTGGACTCGACGTCAGCAGATCTATACGCTGAGAGTGATTCGGACGTGGCCACAGCATACCGCCATGATGTCAGCTATACCGGAGACGAGTTTGCGTTCAGGGAAGTTAGTTCTGCCGTCTCGGTGAACTCGGCGGACTAGCACTCTGACGCGACCGAATACTATGATGGTCGGGAGGTATTACTACTCGAAGGAATCAAGCCTAACGACGATCCAGCTACGGTGGACTCAGCGTTGGAGACTCTGGATGCTGAAAACGGCTGGGATGTGGATAGACAACACCACGGTGCTATATCACTTACCCTGGAGACAAGTTTGAACGCGCAAAAGTCAGATCGGCCACCGTAGTGGACTCAGCGAATACGGACCCTCAAGTGGAAGACAAATATGATTTACCAGATGTATTACTGTTGAGAGGTACTTGAACTGAGATCGGAGTAACGAGCTCAGCGACGACGGTGTTCGACCCCGGCGGAATCATCTACAGTTTAGAACAAGCTGGAGATGGAGAAACAGCTTGGCATAAAGCGGTAAATAGTACCGGCCCAAAGACGGTGACCGAGCCTGTCCCCCCTGAGCTCAGCTGGGAAGATGATGAATGCAGCTCAGCAGGAGACCCAATGGAAACCCTAAGACAACACTACTTGGATATCGCAACGACCGAGGACGAGCAAGAGGATGATGTAGACTACAGTAAGACCGACATCTTAGAGCGAAGTGGGACGGATCTGGAGTTGACGGACTACGCTCATGAGCTGGCCTTCCTTCCCGACCTCACTGAAGTGGAGCCTATTGAACTCGACTATGGCGCTCCAAACGTCAAGTCAAGTAGTCATACGCCAGCGCAGTCGGCCAGGTTGGTGGCAAAGCTGCAAAAACACGAAGGAATGATGATTTCAAGTGGTAACGCCCTTTCGCCTCCAGCGTACGGAGCGTTGTGCGACATCGACGTTCAAGGACACGCACCTATCAAGCAAAAAGCTCGGCGGATACCTCTCCGCCACCTGAGCAAATTGTACGAGTTGCTGAAGGGGCTGCTTCGAGCTGGGTTGATATCATTCTCGGGCAGCCCTGGGCCTCACCATTGGTGAAAGTACTCAGGAAAAATGGAGTGGATATTCGGCTATGCATTGACTATAAACTAGTTAACGCGATTACGACGCCGATCGAATACGCCAGCCCCACTAGTTGATGACCTGTTCACCGAATTGGAGAGTTACTTGTGGTTTTGCTCGCTTGATGCTGCTAGCGGATTCTGGGCAGTCTTGATGACTCGCCGAGCTCGGCAGATCTCGGCGTTCGTCTGTGCACTTGGGCACTTCGAGTGGTTACGAATGCCGTTCGGATTGAAGAATGCGCCTATGATTTACCAACGACTCATCGACAACGCTTTATGGGGATATGTCCAACCAAAGGGAGGATGGAGTTCGTTTGCCGAACGAATGGCTAACGCTGAAGCCGAGTCGGGAGCTCGGCGATTCGAGCTCGGCGGAGTCGGCGATTCAACGCCAGGACAGCTGACCAAGTTCGAAGCAGACCACCAATCACAAACTGACGGCGATCCAGTCCAAGATATCGTCAACGGCTCTGACGGTGACATGTTCGCTAATGGAGAACCGTACCAGTCTAATCTGATCCCAGTGCTCAAGCGGAGATCGTTTGTCGATGATATTTGTTTTGGAGGGGAGACGTTTGACACCTGCCTAGAGACACTGGACCGCCTACTATCCCGGTTCACAGAGTGTCGGATTAGCATCAGTTTTACCAAGAGTATTTTCGTCCAACCCAAGGTCGATTTTCTGTCGCATGAGATTACGCCGAGTGGCATACGCGCTGATACGAAGAAAATGGCCGCGATCGCCGAAGTATCCTTCCCGAAATCAAAGAAAGGGATGCAAGCCTCCCTCGGTGCACTTAACTATTGCGGCCGATACATCCAGAACTTGGCTGTTTATGGAGCAGTGCTCTACCAACTCAAGGTGACGGACTCTGGTCTTGACGTCAGCAAAAGCGTCATTCGCCGAGCTAAAAAACAACGGGTAGCGGAAGCTCCAATTCTTCGCCATTTCGACTCGGCGAAAGAAGTCCACATAATGTTGTACGCTAATGACTGGGCACTGAGCAGTACTATGATGCAGCCACACGACGACAAGCTGCACCTAGTTCGCTTCTGCGGACGCGTGCTAAAGGAGAATGAACTCGGCTATCATCCCGCTGAGAAAGAAGTGGTCGCGCTGTTACAATGACTCAAAGTGTGCTACACTCTCTTGGCAGGGAAGACGCTACACGTCTACACCCGTTTCTCAACGCTGGAATGGGTGTTTAAGTCAAAGTCGTTGTACGGCCGCGCAGTAAGTTTCGCAGTAATGCTGTCGCCCTACGATTTAAAGGTGAAGTGTGGTGTAGTAGAACACACAAATACCGTCAGATGTGGATTCCTTACACAAACCACAACGAATCGCCGAGTTAGGTCGGCGGTTGTATGGCCTGCGCAGAGGGTGGTCCCCTCGCGGTCCGGCCCTTCCGGGACAGACGAGTGGCTCGCTTCCACTCGGTTCCGACTAACCAAGTCAGATCACTTCCGAGGCTCCCGAGTTTGGTTCGGCTGAGCTCGTTCACAACCCTGTGCCCTCCACCAAAGGATGGACGACGGCGCGCGAGCGCTTTTACAGGTCACCGAGCGCAGAGGCTGCTCGGCTAGAAGTGTTACGGCACCCGGGCTATCCGACGTACCGGCCCGCTGAGTTTGCGGGGCTTTCTTTCGCGCGTAGCGAGACTTTGTCCTACCCGGACCGACCTAATCTCTTGGCGCTACCAGTCAATACCCTACAAGCTATGCCTCTCGAGTATTGACGGCAGGCATAATCCATCCCTATGCAGGGACTTACCGGAAAAGTGTACACGTGTCTTGGACTAGGAAAATTCTGCTCTGTTATCTTCGGGGAGTCTTTTTGGCTCCCCCTATTTAATCCTATGCTTCCTATACAAATATCTAGTGAAAGGTAGTCGTTTCGGATCTCTACCGACCCT
>NW_003303758.1:170536-171393 GCF_000142945.1 Phytophthora infestans T30-4 | reverse complement strand
GACTCGGCGAGAAACCCCTTTCTATCTGGTACATGGTTGGGACGCCAAATCTAGACTCAAGGCTATGCCGAGCTCATACGACGTGGACAGGGACGCTCGGCCAACTCGGCGGATGCGGTCGAGTGGCGCCGGGAAGCGAACAGACAACGAGAAGTTGCCCTACGGCTAGCAGCTGAGTTCCAAGTGCGAGAGAAAGCACGACGAGCTCGAGAGCACAACGAAGCGTTGAGCAAGAAGGAGAAAAGATCCATTCCCAACGCAGCAGATGACGAAGACGGAGTTGCAGAACCAGGCGATGAATCCACTAAAACCTTGTCCAAAGATGGAGACCAAGTCTGGTTGTTTATGGAGCGAGTCAAGTCGGACCTGACTAAGAAGTTAGCGCATCGCTGGCATGGACCATTCAGCGTGAAGAAGAAGGTGGAAGAATTTGCCTATGAATTGGAGTTACCTGAGAAGAGCGGATATAGGCTCTACCCAGTGGTCCATGTATCACGTCTAAAGGCAGTCACCGAACTCGGCGAGAGACCCAAGACGAGGCTAATCGCTGACCTCGAAGAGACTCAGCGATTTGACTTTGACGAAGAATTACTACCCGAAGATAGCTGGGAGCCAGACGCAAGTACGAATCAGTATGAAGTCGAAGCGACGGGTTACCATTATCCACGAGTACGTCACGGTCCCAGCGAAAATTTAAGGTTAAGTGGGTCGGCTACGATAAGCCTACTTGGGAACCACTGTCGAATTTGTCATGTGGAGGTCTCCTGTTTGACTCTCTACGAAAGAAGAAGCGTGAAAACCGTCTGCAAATGGTGCAAGTTGCAGATGAGGATTAGAAATTATTGCACCGAATGTTA
>NW_003303758.1:169176-170436 GCF_000142945.1 Phytophthora infestans T30-4 | reverse complement strand
TCCTCAAGCTACTGTATCCGATGGAGGAAGACTCGCTCTGGAAAGTCCCGTCGTCCGGACTCGGCGGAAGAAGGTTCGTCACCCTTCAGCTGAGTTCTGCTACTCAGCCCGCTGTCTCTGCTCGCTCTGAAGACGTCGATGATGCTTCGAGCGAAGCTGAATTCGAGTTTGAATTGCCTGGGCCGCCCGCCGACACCGTTCCTGCGGTTGCTTCGACGACTTCGGCGGGCTCTTCGTCTTCTTGTACTCCGGTGACTTCGTCAGTCGCGGCTACTCGCCCACCGCCGATATCTTCATCCGATGTCGCGGCTTCGCTGCCTGTCCCGGCTACGAGCGTTTGTGCCCCAGGCTCGACTTCGCCCATCTCCGCTGGGTTGCCCCGGTCGAGTGCACCACTCAGCGTCGTGCCAACGGTGGTTGGGCGCTCCCAGTCGTCTTCTCGGGGTCTGAGCGTATCCACCACGCCGACTGACCTAGTGACTCCGGCCGTGAGTGTCCTCAGACCGTCTCTTCCTGTGACCACGGCCGTGTTGACGTCCCCATCTGGGCGCCCTATCCGGAGATCTGCTGCGACCGTCCGCACTGTGACTGCTCAGCTGCTTGAGGACCTCGACGCGTCTGACGACGAGGTGTTAGGGCCTGGTGATGGTTCTGCACCGTCCACTGGCTCGACGAATCCTGCCGCTGGGTCGCTCTTGGATCCAATTTCTTTATCCGAGAACTCGGCTGGCAGTCCTTCAGGTTCCGACTCAGCGGCCGAAGATGCTCGTCGTTCGGCTAAAGCGAGAAGCCTTCATGCGGCAATCTTCGGCTCTGACGACGAGATGAGTGATGAGTCCTTGCCGCCGAGTGATCCCCACTCCTCGCGGCATTCATCGAAGGATTCTGGTGACGGGACGAGTTCTGCCTCTGCGCCGGCTTTGGGGACGCAGCAGCATCGCAAACGTCGTGCCTCGTCAAGTCCTACCGGTCACCGGTCGAAGCGATCCAAGAAGCACAAGAAACACAAGAAGCATCACAAGACGCACCGACACCACAAGCATCGGCAGCTTCCGTCGACTCCTGATCCAGCTCCGGCTCAATCCATTCCGGCTGCTCCTTCGCCGAGTAGGCTCCCGGTAGTGTCGATTCTCTCTCAGCCGAGTTCGACTGCCTCACGTCCGGCTTTGGTCACACTACCCAGCGCTCTTACACTCCCGCTGGCGACGTTACGGACAAAAGGGCCTCGCAAGCGGTGTCCAAGGACTGTCGCTTGACTCT
>NW_003303758.1:165368-166853 GCF_000142945.1 Phytophthora infestans T30-4 | reverse complement strand
CATAGCCTTGAGTGTAGACTTGGCGTCCCAACCATGTACCAGATAAAAAAGAGGTTTCTCGCCGAGTCGAATCTCTTGAGTTGTTGATAGCGTGTACCATCTTCTCGGCGATGTCATCTCAGTCGGCTTGAAGTGGGTCTTTCCACGTAGACCCGTATAGTCTGAGCCATTGTCTTGACTGACCTCTCTTGTTGACCGTTGGCTTGTGGTCGGTAACTCAGCGTAGCTCTTGATCTCGACTGCATCATCTCGGAGAACGTTTGGAATACTTCACTCATAAACCTTGGATCTCGGTCGTGCCGTATCAGAGACGGAGCCCCGAACTGCCTGAAGACGCATTCCTCAAATACCTTGGCCACTTCGAGTGCCCCAGTGTCATTCATAGCTTTAGCGATAACGAATCCCGTGAAGTGGTCCTGGAACAGCAGCAGTGCAGTATTGCCCCGCTGAGTTCGAGGAAGGGGAATCACGAAATCCATTGACACGACTTGGAATGGATGGTCTGACACCACATTTCCCGGCGAGTAACCTCTCAACTGTGGCTTGCTCTTACTGGTATTGCAGTCCTCGCAGGCCCTAACATGTTTCACCACGTCGGCGTAAAGACCAATCCAGTAGTAGTCGGCTTTGACTCGGTGATACGCTCTGACAATGCCTTGATGCCCTCCTTCGATCGAGTTGTGACAGTTATGAAGTATTTCGTCGACCATAGTTGACGGAATCACCAATCTCAATGAGAGGTTCGGTTCGCCGAGTTCGCCCAGTCAGCGAGCTTCATCTCGGCGGTATAACAGGCCGTCTTCGCTGAGTACAAAGACTTCTGCGACCTTGCCGGCATTCTGAGCTCGACGGTGTGTAAGGTCCTCAAATTCACCTCTCAGGTACGCCTTCAGATCGGCCCACCTGAGCTCTTCATCTTGTGCCTTCGCGATTCGTCGTCTCCGCTCAGTCTGTACTGTCACTGGATCAATGTCGTTGCCATTCTGAGCTGTTTAGGGTTGACTCCATCTGCGACCCTGTTTCGACATTCGGGGTCGTGTGGTTAGTCCGCCGAGCTGATGCCCTGCTGACTTGTTCGAATTCATCTCCACTGCTTCCAAACGCCGATTCTCCAGGATTTGTTGATATGGCTTCGTGATCCTGACTTCCTCCTCTTGCTCTAGCCCAAGTCTTCATCCAGCTCGTCCTCAAAGTGAACTCGTGGTACTCGGGCTACGAGTGACTGCTATGACAATCGGGGTTTCCGCTGGGTTGTCTGGTGGCGTACAGTTCTTCACCTACTCCGGTTAATCATTCTCAGTTCAGGCTTTCCTATCTGGTCCCGAGAATTACTCCGTCCAGGCTTTAGCTTCAAGTGCTACTGTAGCGAGGAGAATCGGCCGCTGCGGTTATAGTGTTGGCGCCTATGTGACAGTGCAGGAACCGAGTTAAGTTGTTTTCGTGGGATCCCTTTGTGTCGGTCTTGGCTCCTCGTTGCAACGTTTC
>NW_003303758.1:163700-165268 GCF_000142945.1 Phytophthora infestans T30-4 | reverse complement strand
TGGATTGCAAGCCGGGAGTCACCCACGATAATCAGATCGGTTATCCATCGCTCAATCGCCGCCAAGACGCCATTGTTCATGCCAGTGTACTCGGCGATGTTGACTGTGGTGGACGACAGGTATGCACTCGCAGCGATCTCTATGTCCCAATTCGGAAGGCGCCACAGTATCCACGAGCAACTTCCATACCCGCCGTATTTAGCTGTCTTCGCTGAGCCATCAAATGACAGCACGCATCCCGCAAAGTCAGCTGGTATGCGGGCGTATAGTAGTTCTGGGTCCATTCGAACTGTCGCCGAGTTCTTGGAGGGAGGCGCAAGGTGCTTCAAGAAATCGTCGAGTCCGATAAACGGGGTTATCGACGCCTGGAGCAACTGGGCGAAGTCTAAATCTCGTTCACGTACTCGCTTCACCTTCAAATCGTAGGGCGACAACATAACTGCGAAACTGACTGCGCGGCCGTACAGCGACTTTGACTTAAACACCCACTCCAACGTGGAGAAACGGGTGTAGACGTGTAGCGTCTTTCCCGCCAAGAGAGTGTAGCACACTTTCAGCAATTGTAACAGCGCGACTACTTCTTTCTCAGTGGGATGATAGCCGAGTTCATTCTCCTTGAGTACGCGTCCGCAGAAGCGAACTGGGTGCAGCTTGGCGTCGTGCGGTTGCATTAAAGTACTGCTCAGTGCCCACTCATTTGCGTACAACATTATATGGACTTCTTTCGCCGAGTCGAAATGACGCAGAATTGGAGCTTCTGCTACCCGTCTTTTGAGCTCGGCGAATGACGCTTTTGCTGACGCCAAGTCACCCCCAGGGTCAAAGTCCGTATCCTTGAGCTGATAGAGTACTGCTCCGTAAACAGCCAAGTTCTGGATGAATCGGCCGTAATAGTTCAGAGCACCGAGGAAAGCTTGCATCCCTTTCTTTGATTTCGGGAAGGCGAGCTCAGCGATCGCGGTTATCTTCTTCGCGTCAGCGCGTATGCCACTCGGCGTAATCTCGTGCGATAGGAAATCAACCTTGGGCTGGACAAAGATACTCTTGGTAAAGCTGATGCTAATTCGGCATTCTGTGAACCGGGCTAGTAATCGGTCGAGTGTCTCCAAGCAGGCGTCGAACGTCTCCCCTCCAAAACAGATATCATCGACAAACGACCTCCGCTTGAGCACCGGAATCAAGGAAGACTGGTCTGGTTCTCCATTAGCAAACATGTCGCCGTCCGGTCGGTTGACCAGGTCTTGGACCGGATCGCAGTCAGCTTGTGATTGGTGGTCAGCTTCAAACTTCGTCAGCTGACTCTGCGTTGAATCGCTGACTCCGCCGAGCTCAACTCGCCGAGTTCCCGACTCGGCTTCAGCAACAGCAATCCGTTCAGCAAACAACTGCCATCCTCCCTTTGGTTGAACATATCCCCATAGAGCGTTGTCAATCAGTCGTTGGTAGATCATAGGCGCATTCTTCAATCCAAACGGCATTCGTAACCATTCAAAGTGTCCAAGCGCACAGACGAACGCTGAGATCTGCCGAGCTCGGCGTGTCATCAAGACTGCCCAGAACCCACTCGC
>NW_003303758.1:139829-163428 GCF_000142945.1 Phytophthora infestans T30-4 | reverse complement strand
ATCCGCCGAGCTCTCTGCTTAATGGGTTCGTGTCCTTGAACGTCGATGTCGCACAATGCTCCGTACGCTGGAGGCGGCAGGGCATTACCACGTGAAATCATTATCCCTTCGTGCTTTTGTAGTTCTGCCACCAATTTAGCCGACTGTGCCGGCGTATGACTACTCGACTTGACGTTTGCAGCGCCATAGTCGAGTTCGGTAGGCTCAACTTCAGTGAGGTCGGGAAGGAAGGCCAGCTCGTGAGCGTAGTCCGTCAATTCCAGATCTGTCCCACTACGCTCAAAGGCGTTGGTCGTACCATCGTCAACATCATCCTCTTGCTCGTCTTCGGTCGCAGCGATAGCCAAGTAGTGTTGTCTTAGGGTCTCAGTCGGGTCTCTCGTCGAGTTGCATTCATCGTCTTCAGCTTGTCCTAAGCCGTAGTCAATTCCGCCGGGGTCGAACACCGTCGCCGCTGAGTTCATTACTCCGACCTCAGCTATAGTACCTTCCAACAATGATACCTCTGGTACATCATAGTTGTCGTCCGCGTCAAGGCCCGCATTCGCTGAGCTCACTGCGACGGACGATCTTACTCCTTCGTGTTCAAACTTGTCTCCGAGGTAGATGGTATCGTCGTCATGCTGTCTAACCACTTCCGAACCGGTTTCAGCCTCCACAGTCTCCAACGCTGAGTCCGCCGTAGCTGGGTCGTCGTTCGGCTTTATTCCTTCAGGTAGTAATACCTCCCAACTATCATAGTCCTTGGTCGCGTCGGAGTGCTCATCCGCTGAGTTGGTTGTGACGGCAGAACTGACTTCCGTGCGTGCTAACGCGTCTTCAGTATAGCTGACGTCCTGACGACATGCTGTAACCACGTCCGAGACACTCTCAGCGTTTAGACCTTCTGACGCCGAGTCCACCGCCGCCGACTGGATTATGCAAGCCCTTTGTGTACCCATCGCTGAGTTCACCACGGCTGCAGAACTTAACTCTTCGACTCCAGACTCGGCTCGTGCCTCACCTTCATCACTGTTGCTACTGGTATTCGCCGTCCAGCTCAGTCCTTCACTGTTATCCTCAACATCTCTTGAAAGTAATACCTCCAGCTTGGAATACGCAGTCATCACGCTAGGGCACTGTACCGCTGAGTCTGCTACGACGGCTGCTCAGACATCCATGCGTCCACACTCGTCCTTCACGTAGTCGGCTGTCCTATGGCACGCCGGAACAGCTCCCCAGTCAATTCCTGCGGCTGGATCTCCGAGCGCCGAGTTCGCCGTCACCACATGGTTACTCCCAGCACTTATAGTGGTCGGGCAAGCTGAACTCAACTGCTCACAGTTGAGTTCAGCTTGCCCACAATACTTTGTCTAATGACTCCAAACTTGGCTCGGTTGTCCATAACAGGTTGGGCGTCACGTAAGGCGTGTTCCGAGCGTTCTTCAAGGCCTCCTTCCGTTATAGCTGAGTCTTCAGTCGTCGACACGTCTTCCTTGGCCCTTACTGCACTTGTTCCTTCAACCGCTGAGTTCGTGTTGACGTCAGAAATGGCACCATCGTCTTCAAACTTGGACAGCTTATAGGAGACATCTTGTCCCTCGTGTTGCACCGGCGTACGATCCGCTCGGACGTCTTCCAGCTTGAACGCTGAGTTTATAGCCGGGTCACCCCTTGTCACCCCTGAAGTTGATATGACGTCTGCGTTACCGCGACGCCTCTCGTCGTCGCCGGCTTCAGTATCAGCTTTGATCCTTCTCCAGCGTGCGGCGCATGTTAATTCTAATCCATTTTCCACTGGAGGGGGTCGTTTTTCCACCGCCGTCGGAGTTGGGTATTTTCGTCTTTCCACAGCTGGCGGCTGGTGTGACAACCAGTCCTCGTACAGCCGTTGTTCCTTCTGCAGCAAATAGTTATCCATTGCTGACTCAAATGCCAATATCTGCCAGTCACGGTATTTTGCCGAGTTCACGCGGTCATATTCCTCATTGGACAGTACTCCGTGTGGTTGCCATTTTATCACATAAAAGTGAGGTAGACACCAGACTGACTGGGGTCGTACATTTGTAATTAGTACATGGGTTGGTCTTCCTCGGCGTTTAAAAACAACCGTGGGAATCCAACCCTTCGTCCGTCGCACCCATAAGTCATGCGTCGACTCACTGGGCTGCCGCCTGGGCAATTTGAACTTAGTGGTCATTCGACTTTCGATTGTTAACCCGTCGGGTGGCCCACATGGGACATTTGGTTCGAACTCGGTCTTTGTCGGCGCATTACTGGATCGGATGAGTGAAATCACCATCTCATCGGGTAGCTTGACCGACGAGTGGTACAGATCCAGACGGATCCCATCTGGGATCATGAAGTCAGTGCCGAGAATCAAATCGACTCCGGCGTGATGAGGCATTATCCACACTTCAAACTAGTATGACACTTCCCAGCCGAGTGTCACCTTCACGACTGCTCGTGACGTTGTGTCTTTATTTATTCCTTGTATGTCGATCCTCTTATCTCGGTTGGCCACTCTTTTGAGACGCAGTTTTTTCGCGAAGTACTCACTAATCGCCGAGACATTTGCTCCGGTGTCCAACAGGATCTTGGTCCTTCGGTCGTTCACTGCCCCCAATACTAGAGCTCTCATTCTAGCTCGGCGATCAAACGTCTGCGCTGACCACCATCCCAGCCGTTCCCCTGGAAGCAGCTTCATGATTCTGGTACGGTGCACAGCCTGGTCTGACCGCCGAGTTACACTTGCAATCGCTCGGTAGTTATCGTCTAAATCACCGAGCTCACGCTCAATTTCGTCGATTTCACACATCCAATTGTCATCCCCGCTTCGTCCCTCGGGCCGTCCTGCTTCGCCTACGAAGGCAAAGAAGAAGTTCGCCTCAACTGTAGGTTCAGCTGACTGTGGCAGCCCGGCATATTCCAACCCAGTCAGTGTTGGCGGGCCGCCGAGTTTAAATCACTCGGCGTGTAAAGGTTTTGCAGGTCTTCTGGCACTTGTGACTTGTCGACAGAGTTCTTCACGAACACGGCCAGCTTCTCGTATTGACGAAACAGCTCGCACTGACCGACTTCATGGACTTGTCTGCAGAATTTGCAGCGTCGCCGACAGTAGTGGGCCGAGTGCTCCGTTCTTCCGCAAGCTGCACAAGGCCCACGCTGTGAGTTATCGCGTGATCCATCTCCACGGTTCGACTGTTCTCGTTGGTTGTATGGTCGTGGAGGTCGACTCGCCGAGTTCCCCCAACTTCGATTCCAGCCGTTCTGGTCTCCCACCGAGTTCTCCCGGCGGTCCGTGGTATTTCCCTTGTCATTGGCAACGCCGGCGTCTATGTAGTCGTCGTCTTCCGCTGCGTCGTAGCCTCCGGACTGGTCCTGATCATCCCATTCGTCTTCGGAGCTGTATTGACTCGGCGGGCTCTGATCGAGTAGGTCTTCCCCGTCAGAGTCTGCGTCAACGAAGGTGACTCGGCGGTCGTGGTTGTATTCTTTGCGACTACACTTCTCATCTCGACGTCCATCTCGGCGTTCATCTCGGCGGCTTGGGTCCTTCTGTTTATCGTCTCGGCCTCGTGCAATCACGAGTCGGTCGCGTTGCTTCTTGCGCTTCTCGCCGAGGATCCGACGATTGATTATCTGTTCCACCTTACTGATGTCTTCCAACTGCAAGGGGTACATCAAATCCATCACATCGTCATCACCACAATGCAACAAGAAGTGTTCGAAATGGTCAGCCGCATCGGCACCACCCTTCTCGTACTGGATCTTGGCTGTCCAAGCATACCCGTTGAGTCGGATCAGGAAGTCGCAGATTTGCTCTTTGACTTTATGCCTCGCCGAGTAGTAGAGAGTGCAGGCGGATTGGTCAAACTGTGAGCAATAATAATCCAGGAACGCCTCGCTGAGTAGTTCCCAACGTCGCTGAGTCGTCTTCGGCAGCTGCCTGTACCAACTCTTCGCCGCGCGTCCCAAGCATAGCGAGAAAGGTTCGCACCAGGCACTTTGGGGCATCCTGGTGCTCTTCATCTCGTAGATGAAACGCTTGAGCCACTGGAGCGACGCGTCAGAGCGGTAGCGCTTTCCTTCGAACTCGGCGATTTTGTCGAGTGAACGTGGGTTCGGACTTCTAGGTACTGAGTCGAGTCTTCTTCTGCCGCGCCGAAGCTCAAGTTTCGGATGTAGTCCTTCACGGTTTCTTCACGGTTACCTCTCACGTCGAAGGCTTCGTCGTCTTCCTCATCCTCTTCGTAAGCCTCAGCCTCGTCTGCAGCGTCATACAATTCACGGTAACGACCAACATTCCGCTGTCCACGACTCGGCGCTCGCTGAGTCGGGCTTAGCTCCATTGGAGTCAGCATGTGGGAGTCTTCGAAGTACGGAGTCCCTTGCGAAGCGCGGAACACTTCACGTCTTTTCGTCTCCGGGGTCTTTGCAAAGGAATTTTGCTTGGGTCTTCGCCGAGTGGTTTGAGCTCGGCTACTCGGCTGTACACCTTCTTCGTTCCACCAGGGGCCTTCTCCAATCCAAACGCCACTCTCAACTTCTTCTTCCATTGCGAGAGCTCAGCTCCGCCACGGGTCAGACTCCAGTCGGACAGGATGAGGCTGTTTGGTCGGCTGTTGCACCGATAGCCCATCGCCTTCAACAGCAACACAGTTTCTTCCACCATCTGATTGATGTTGGCTGCACGCACCGGCTGAGTTAACTCGGGACCCAACACCGGCCACTTCGCCTGCGCCATCGCCACAGGCGCGAACATCATCATCCATTCCGATCTCGTTCTCATCTCCTCGCCGAGTCGAGCCAACACTTTATTGGCGCTCGGCGTATCGGCGTTCCTCGTCGCTTTCGGAATAAGGGGCGGACGGTCCCCTTGAGCAACGCCATGTTCTTCTTCATCTTCTTCATCTTCATCGTCCGCACCTTCGCCGAGCTCGGCGGATAAGCTGCGCTCGACAGGACGTGAAGCTCCCATGCGTCCCACCTGCAGCGTCAACTCATCCACCTCGCCAAGTAGCTCGGCGGTAGTCTTCGTTTCTCCGAGCTCAGCGGTCTCTCGGCCTTCTCTTCATACTCTCCTTCACTTGCATCTCCGTTCTCGCTCTCCTGGTCTTGGCTATCCTCGTCGAACTGGACGGTTCGTCCCACCTCCATCGTCATGGCGATGAGTCGTTGATCCGCCGGGTCCGACCCCGCGAGAGGCGATCCTCCAGCCGTCGCTGGGCTTCCGTCGCTTGGAGTTGCTGATCCCTTGACCATCTTCACTCTTCTATTTCTCTTCTCTTCCTCTTAACTTGGTTAGCTGGCACCTATAAAAACAAGCACACACTCCTGTTCCCGGGTCGCGGCACCAGTTGTGGTGTAGTAGAACACACAAATACCGTCAGATGTGGATTCCTTACACAAACCACAACGAATCGCCGAGTTAGGTCGGCGGTTGTATGGCCTGCGCAGAGGGTGGTCCCCTCGCGGTCCGGCCCTTCCGGGACAGACGAGTGGCTCGCTTTTACTCGGTTCCGACTAACCAAGTCAGATCACTTCCGAGGCTCCGCCGAGTTTGGTTCGGCTGAGCTCGTTCACAACCCTGTGCCCTCCACCTAAGGATGGACGACGGCGCGCGAGCGCTTTTACAGGTCACCGAGCGCAGAGGCTGCTCGGCTAGAAGTGTTACGGCACCCGGGCTATCCGACGTACCGGCCCGCTGAGTTTGCGGGGCTTTCTTTAGCGCGTAGCGAGACTTTGTCCTACCCGGACCGATCTAATCTCTTGGCGCTACCAGTCAATACCCTACAAGCTATGCCTCTCGAGTATTAACGACAGGCATAATCCAGCCCTAGGCAGGGACTTACCGGAAGAGTGTACACTTGTCTTGGACTATGAAAATTCTGCTCTGTTATCTTCTGGGAGTCTTTTTGCCCCCCATTTAATCATATGCTTCTCATACAAATATCTAGTGAAACGTAGTCGTTTCGGATCTGTACCGACCCTTCCGCTGCGTTCAGGCGACCGTTGAGCTCAGCGGCTTTCCGGATAGCAGCATCCGGACAGATCACCGAGTCCTTACCGTGGTCATTTGTTCCCAAGCTCTGGGTTATCAGACCGAGCCGATTCTTGACCAAAAGTAGGTTGGCGTATGGTCGAATCTGGAAATCCCTACACCACAGAAGCGAGTACGTGAACGAGATGTAGATTTGCCCAGTTGCTCCAGGCGTCGATAACCCCGTTTATCGGACTCGACGATTCCCTGAAGCACCTTGCACCCCCCTCCAAGAACTCGGCGACAGTTAGAATGGACCCGGAGCTGCTGTACGCCCGAATACCAGCCGACTTGACGGGATGGGTACTTTCATTTGACGGCTCAGCGAAGACATCTAAGTATTGCGGGTATGGAAGCTGTTCGTGGATCCTATGGCGCCTTCCGAATTTTGGTCATTGAAATCGCTGCGAGTGCGTACCTGTCGTCCACCACGGTCAACATCGCCGAGTATACCGGAATGAACAATGGGGCCTTGGCGGCGATTGACCGAGGGATCACTGACTTAATTATCGTGGGTGACTCCCGGCTTGCAATCCAGCAATCCATGGGGGTGATAGCATGCAAGAAGGAGACTTTGCAAGTAGAGTTAGCACGACACAAGGATCTCACCAAGCGACTCAACTCGGTCCGGTATCGACACATAGCGCGACACTATAACACAGCGGCGGCTTCTTTCGCTACAGAGGCACTCTAGGCATAAGCCGGACGAGCAATTCTCGGGACGGATAGGATAGCAGAACTGAGAACGATTAATCGAGTAGCCGAAGAGCTGTACGCCATCGACAACCCAGCGGAAACCCCGATCGTCACGGCAGTCACTCGTAGCCGAGTGCGCCGACTTCGCTTTGAGGATGAGCTTGATGAAGGCTCGGCTAGAGCTAGAGGAAGAAGTCAAGATCATGAAGCTATATCACCAGATCCTGGAGATTCCGCGTTTGAAAGCAGTGGAGATGAATTCGAACAGGTCAGCAGGGCGTCGACTCGGCGGACTAACCGCACGACCCCGAATGCTGAAACAAGGTCGCAGAGGGAGTCAGCCCAGACGGCTCAGAATGCCAGCGACATGGATCCAGTGACAGTACAGACTGAGCGGAGACAACGAATCGCGAAGGCACAAGACGAAGAGCTCAGGTGGGCCGATCTGAAGGCGTACCTGAGAGGTGAATTTGAGGACCTTACACACCGTCGAGCTCAGAATGCCGGCAAGGTCGCAAAAGTCTTTGTACTCAGCGAAGACGGCCTGTTGTACCGCCGAGATGAGACACACCGGCAGGGCGAACTCAGCGAACCGAACCTCTCATTGAGATTGGTGATTCCGTCAGCTATGATCGACGAGATACTTCATAACTGTCACAACCCGATCGAAGGGGGTCATCAAGGCATCGTTAGAGCTTATCCCCGAGTCAAAGCCGACTACTACTGGATTGGTCCTTACGCCGACGTGGTGAAACATGTTAGAGCCTGCGAGGACTGCAGTACCAGTAAGAGCAAGCCACAGCTGAGAGGATACTCGCCGGGAAATGTGGTGTCAGACCGTCCATTCCAGGTCGTGTCAATGGATTTCGTGATTCCCCTACCTCGAACCCAGCGGGGCAATACTGCACTGCTGCTGTTCCAGGACCACCTCATGGGGTTCGTTATCGCTAAGGCTATGAACGACACTGGGGCACTCGAAGGGGCCAAGGTGTCTGAAGAATGCGTCTTCAGGCGGTTCGGAGCTCCGTCTCTGATACGACACGACCGAGATCCAAGATTCATGAGTGAAGTGTTCCAAAAGTTCTCCGAAATGATGCAGTCTAGATCGAGGGCTACGCTGAGTTACCGACCACAAGCCAACGGTCAACAAGAGAGGTCAAAACAAAGGGTCAGACTATACGAGTCTACGTGGAAGACCCGCTTCAGGCCGACTGGGATGACATCGCCGAGAAGATGGTACACGCTATCAACAATTCAAGAGACTCGACTCGGCGAGAGACTTCTTTCTATCTAGTACATGGCTGGGACGCCAAGTCTACACTCAAGGCTATGACGAGCTCAATACGACATGGACAGGGACGCTCGGCCAACTCGGCGGATGCGGTCGAGTGGCGCCGGGAAGCGAACAGACAACGAGAAGTTGCCCTACGGCTAGCAGCTGAGTTCCAAGTGCGGGAGAAGGCACGACGAGCTCGAGAAGATAACGAAGCACTGAGCAAGAAGGAGAAAAGATCCATTCCCAACGCAGCAGATGACGAAGACGGAGTTGCAGAACCAGGCGATGAATCCACTAAAACCTTGTCCAAAGATGGAGACCAAGTCTGGTTGTTTATGGAGCGAGTCAAGTCGGACCTGACTAAGAAGTTAGCGCATCGATGGCATGGACCATTCAGGGTGAAGAAGAAGGTGGAAGAATTTGCCTATGAATTGGAGTTACCTGAGAAGAGCGGATATAGGCTCTACCCAGTGGTCCATGTATCACGTCTAAAGGCAGTCACCGAACTCGGCGAGAGACCCAAGACGAGGCTTATCGCTGACCTCGAAGAGACTCAGCGATTTGACTTTGACGAAGAATTACTACCCGAAGATAGCTGGGAGCCAGACGCAAGTACGAATCAGTATGAAGTCGAAGCGACGGGTTACCATTATCCACGAGTACGTCACGGTCCCAGCGAAAATTTAAGGTTAAGTGGGTCGGCTACGATGAGCCTACTTGGGAACCACTGTCGAATTTGTCATGTGGAGGTCTCCTGTTTGACTCTATACGAAAGAAGAAGCGTGAAAACCGTCTGCAAATGGTGCAAGTTGCAGATGAGGATTAGCAATTATTGCATTGAATGTTACACCAACTCGGCGGACGACACAGGCCGAGTTGAGATGGAATGCTACTGTGTCGAAATTACATATACTGAATAATTACGAAATGAAGTCCTGAGCGATACCTACGGGGACGCTCAGTCGAAAAAAGAAACTTACTAAAAGGACGGCGATCCGGACTCCAAGGGAGGTGAACCCAACAGAGACAACTGGGGAGAGTTCAACGGACTCGATGACTGGAGGCGTGGCGGCGTAGCAGACATCGCTCCTTGAGAGACCGCTGGAGGAGATGCAACCTCCGCAGCCGTGGCAAGAAGTATCATCGCCGAGCTCGCCAAAGAAACTAGGCGGAAGAAGAACCTGTGCCCCAGAACCCGACTTGGCTGACGTGGGGTGAGGCGGATCCGTCCCACTTGGAAGTGGAGTGCCCACAGAGACATACTCGGAGACGCGCCTCGGAGGTTGGGAGAACCCAACCCATCGTCCGCCGAGTCGTCATCAGATGCACTTTCGTTATCCGAGCCGAGCTCACCGACTGAAGACCCAGCGAAGATGCGGATACCTCGACGATTCACCCGAGGTGGGGCGCCCTGAGCGTAAGCAGTAGGCGCTTGTTCGGCAAGGTCGAAGTCTGCTTCGATCGCGTCGTCAACGATCTGGGGGTCCATACCGCGCGGAGCGAAAACCAAGAAGTCCACGTTCCAAGCACGGAACCACGTATTATATGGGTGAACCGCCGGGTCGGTCAGCCACCAAGCTCGCCAGGGCTCGGCTAGATCCACGTCGTATACACACCGAACCCAATCGCTTCTGGCCGGGACCCACGAAAGGTTAACCGGAGAATAATGGGGGACGGACGGGTCGAAATAAACCTCAGCATTCACGAGAGGAGCAGGTTCACCGCCGAGCTTCTGGGTGGCCGCGAGTAGAGCTGGTCGTAGACAGCGACAACCAAGGATCGTAGGGTGTTGCTGAAGTGTATGAGCTGTGGCTGTCGGGTTCAGGTCGGGATGGAGACCCATCAACACACTTGACTCGACGATCCAGTGGCGACGCTCGTAGAGAGCAACAAAATAATATGTCACTTGGTCATCCGTCGTGATAGCCCCCCCCCCCCTGCCGAGTCCAAAGGACTGTCGCTACGAAGCTTCACTCACATATCTCCAAGAACTTGCATCAAGGTTCGAGGTCGGGTCTGAGAAGCCAAGCACCGCCGAGCCTCCTCCAGCACTGACGGAGAAAAGAAACAAGGAAGCTCGGGGAGCATCCGCCGAAGACGCTGACAAGGATGACTCGGATCGAAGACAGCCATGAAAGCTCGTATGCCGTCAAGGGAACACGGTGTGGGCGGCACACGACTCTTGCCACCTACGAGCTCCAGTTGCACTCCGCCAGTCAGTGCGTCCAGTAGTGCGTATCAACAACGAGTCGAGATGCATAAATGGCACCTCGCAGAGTTGAGCCATATGAAGGGTCAAGCGACAGTCCTTGGAAACTGCTTGTGAAGCCCGGGTCCGTAGCGTCGCCAGCGGGAGCATAAGAGCGCTTGGAAGAGTGCCCGAAGCCGGTCGTGACACAGTCGACCTCGGCTGGGATGGAACAGACGCAACCGGGGGAACACTAGGCGAAGGCGCAGCTGACAGAGATGGGGCAGGAGTCATGTCAGGGGTTGACGCAGGCTGGCGATGCTTGTGGTGCCGGTGCTTCTTGTGGCGTTTCTGGTGCTTCATGGATCTCTTTGACCGGTGACCAGTGGGACTCGACAAGGCACGGCGCATACGACACTTCTGTTTCTCCGAAGCCGACGCAGATGTAGAAGGCGTCGTCCCGTCACCAGAGTCCATCGATGAATGCCGCGAAGAGTGGCGATCACTCGGCGGTAAAGACTCATCACTCATCTCATTTTCAGAATTAACGATGGCCACATGAAGGCTTCTCGCCTTGACAGAACGACGAGCATCTTCGGCCGCCGAGTCGAAACCTGAAGGACTATCCGCCGAGTTCTCGGATAAAGAAATGGGGTCCGAGAGCGAACCAGCGGCAAGATTCGTCGAGCTGGCGGGTGGCGCAGAGCCGTCGCCAGGCATTAAGACCTCGTCGTCAGACGCGTCAAGGTCCTCAAGCAGCTGAGCGGTCCCAGTGCGAGCAGCAGGCGCAGCAGATCTCCGGATAGGGCGCCCAGAAGGGGACGTCAACACAGCCGAGCTCGCAGGGAGAGACGGTCTGAGGACACTCACGGCCGGAGTCACTACGTCGGTCGGTGTGGTCGATACGCTAATGCCTCGAGAGGGAGATGCGTGAGAAGATCGAGGACCAGGTAACGACCGGGAGTGCCCAACCTCCGTTGATACGACGGTGGGAGGCACGCTTGACTGGGGCAACTCAGCTGAGCTAGGCGAGGTCGAGCCTGGGGCACAAACACTCGTAGCCGGGACTGGTAGTGAAGCCATGACATCAGAAGAGGACACCAACGATGGTTGGGTAGCCGCGACTGACGACGTCGACAGAGAACCATAAGACGAAGAACTCACCGAAGTCGTCAAACCAAACGCAGGAACGGTGTCGTCGACAGGCCCAGACATCTCGAGCCCGTACTCAGCTTCACTCGAAACTTCATCTTCGTCTTTCGAGTGAGCGGAGACAGCCGGCTGTGTGGCGGAACTCAACTGAAGGTGACGAACCTTTTTCCGCCGAGTCCGGCGACGAGATTTACCAGAGCGGGGTTTTCCTCCATCGGACACGGTGGCTTGAAGAGAATCGAACGCAAAAGGGCACTGACAGCCTCGTGTCTCTCCTCCCCGGGGAGTGGACAAGCGTACGGCTGAGGCGGATGCGGCGCCGGCGAACGGTGACGAGGAGCCGCAGCAGTTAGAGACTTTGGATTTGCATAACGCCGAAGCCGCTGCGTTGACGTCAAGTCCGCCAACGGAGTACGATGAAACTGGGCGAGGGTCGGCTCGGGCTGATTCGCAGCCGTCGCTGAGCTCACAGAAGCCACAGCCGAGTCCGCCGAAGAGGTCGCAGAAGAAGCCTGATCCGCTGAAGGTGCATAATTCCGTGGTGGAACATTAGGACCAGCAGCTCGACCAGCAGCAAAACCAATCGCGGAGACGTCTTGGCGAGGATGGACGATCAACTCCAGCCGCCGGGATTCGCCAGCAAGAATGTTGAGAGCTTCAGGGAAGCGAGACTCCACAACCGGGCGTTAAGACGAAGGTCGGACGGATCAAGTCCGGGAACCTCCAACCCGGCGCCAGCAGCAGCATCCAGTTGAGGGTCGTACATTGGAAGGGTACCGTTCCGGCGAACGAGTCGCTTCTGCCGCAAAATCACTGACCGCTGGCCAGCGATCACCAACTGAGCGTGCCGCAAGGGTTGATTGCCAGTTGAGCTGTACAGCTGCACCGATTCCTGCAGCTACTCGAAATGCTTAGAAGCAATGCCTAGGAGAGTAACATACGCTGCATCCCTCTCCGAGATGGACCGGAGGAGGACCGAAATTTCTCAGCGTCTCGATCCAGTGGAGCTGAGCCTGACTCAGCGCAGCCTCAACCTTGCCTTGCTCAGCTTCGACAGCACTAGCAAGTTTTGCTTCACTCAGGGCTACAGCTTTTCGCAGTGAAGCGAGGAGATTCACAGACTGCGTGGCAGCAGCCTCCAGCCGAGACACCTGCTGTCGTGCCGATGATAGCTGAGTGGACAAGTCAATGTTGCTGAGTGCAAGAGTGTCCAATCCCCGAGTTAACGCGCGATTCTCTTCTTGAGCAGCTTGATTGTCGGCCCTGAGATCACCAATGACCTGGGAATAATCAAGAGCGGCGTAGTTGCCTCTCAAGATCTCCAACAACTCCTCCGCTGAAGTAGCATGCAGGATCGCTCGTCGTTGCGCGGGATCGGAAGGCTCCACGGAGCGAGTGAGCCCGTAGGCCATGAGCCTCGCCAAGAAGGTCAATTCCTCCCGGCGCTCGTATCCCTGCTGAGTAACCTTGGTCATGAGGGAGTCAAGACTCACTGGGGCAGCCGAGATCGACTGACTGTTGGCGCCCGAAGTGGTGTCGCCCGGCAAGCTCGGTGGACCAGGAGGGCGCGTGCGAGAAGATGCCGCCGACTCCGCGTCAGACTCATGGGAAGTTGTCAAGTCGACCAACCCAGCTTCATGCCGGTCGCTGACCCCACGAGTACCGACGGGTCGAAGAATCGACTCTGCGGACGCGCCTTCACCTCGACGAGGAGTTGGTGGAGAAGGATGGCGCCGCGAATTGTGCTGGAAGTAACAGACGAGGAGTAAGGAGCTGCCGAGTGAGCGACAGCAGAAGCAACAAACGTACCGAATAAGGTGGCAGAGAACCGCGAGACGTCATCAGCCGAGTATAGACCAACGGTGGCAGAACCAAATGAAGGATTAAGACACTCACCAGCTCGGCTCGTATCATAACCGGGGCAGTTGTGGTGTAGGGATTTCCAGATTCGACCATACGTCAACCTATAATCGGCTCGGTCTGATAACCCAGAGCTTAGGAACAGATGATCACGGTAAGTACTCAGCGATCTGTCCGGGTGATGTTATCCGGATAGCCGCTCAGCTCAACGGTCGCCTGAGCGCAGCGGAAGGGTCGTTAGAGATCCGAAACGACTACGTTTCACTAGATATTTGTATGAGAAGCATATGATTAAATGGGGGGGGCCAAAAAGACTCCCAGAAGATAACAGAGCAGAATTTTCATAGTCCAAGACAAGTGTACACTCTTCCGGTAAGTCCCTGCCTAGGGCTGGATTATGCCTGTCGTTAATACTCGAGAGGCATAGCTTGTAGGGTATTGACTGGTAGCGTCAAGAGATTAGATCGGTCCGGGTAGGACAAAGTCTCGCTACGCGCGAAAGAAAGCCCCGCAAACTCAGCGGGCCGGTACGTCGGATAGCCCGGGTGCCGTAACACTTCTAGCCGAGCAGCCTCTGCGCTCGGTGACCTGTAAAAGCGCTCGCGCGCCGTCGTCCATCCTTAGGTGGAGGGCACAGGGTTGTGAACGAGCTCAGCCGAACCAAACTCGGCGGAGCCTCGGAAGTGATCTGACTTGGTTAGTCGGAGCCGAGTGGAAGCGAGCCACTCGTCTGTCCCGGAAGGGCCGGACCGCGAGGGGACCACCCTCTGCGCAGGCCATACAACCGCCGACCTAACTCGGCGATTTGTTGTGGTTTGTGTAAGGAATCCACATCTGACGGTATTTGTGTGTTCTACTACACCACAGTTCCCACAACAATACGTCTGCTAGGATAGCAAACGATCGTTCGGAAGGACCTGAAGACCCCAGTTCTGGCCTTGCACCGGGACAGACTGGATACTTATATAGACCAACCAGTAAAATAAAGAACACGCTACTAGCACGATCAAAGCTAGCAGATGTTATAAATCCTCGTGGTCCCAACAGCGGAAGGGTACCAGGCACGGGTAAGCCTTTTACGAGGGCACCGAGTGTTCAACACTCGGTTAGGAGAATAAAAGGGATGCAATACAAGCAATCCCAGTCGTGCAAATAGGCAACAATAAGCCGTCACGTAAAACCTCCCGATAGTAATCGGCCAAAACACACAGTCTCTTGGCCTTGCCGGACGAACCCTCGCTACAGAGCTTCGAGTTCACCGACAGGCATAACACACTCAAACAAGCTTGACCAGACGCTTACCTTGAAGCCGGACGTCGCACTGTGTGCTTGAGTGGAAATTCTGTTCTGTATTTATGTTTACCCTTTCGGGTCTATTCCTAAAAGGAAGTCCTAATCCAGTTTGCAAATATCAAGTGAGCAATGATCCGTTATGGATCTTCTTGCACGCCAAGCGTCGTCTGCATCGTCGCATGAGTATCTTTAACAGCTCGCACCTTTTCCCAGACGGTGACCGCGCCTTCAAAGGGTCGCGGAGCCTTCCGCGAACTCATCCCGACCGCCACCGAGGGTTCGTACCGTAGATGGTCAGTTCTTGGCCGCTGAATGCGAATCCGGCCATTCCATTATCTTACCCCCCTAGTGGAGTGTGTTGTCCGTCCGTCTGTCAGTCCGTCCGAGGGTAGGGTTCTAAAATGTAACGCAAATACGCGCGTTCTACTGGCTGCCGAGCGCAGCGAAGGCGGCCTCGATTCGCTAAAATTGCAATATGTGGTGTACACACTGTATTTGGTCTACACATCGTACTTAAATGCACCGTTCAAATTTCATTTTGCCCCCATTTTCAAAACGGAAGCCGTGGAACGCCACGTTACTCAAGGTACGCTGCGTGTATGCATGTTAGTTTGCGTTAGTAGCTAGCAAGACACACATACACAGATAGTCCGAGGTTCCTGGGGCTGCTTAGGGGGAAGCTTATAACTTGCGGGATTTTATCCTGCAAGTAGGTAGCCGTGCTATGGGGATTTAGTTCCAGAGCCCTCTGGGCTCTTGGGGCTTTATCCCACCGCCCACTCTGCGCGAGGGCACATTTAGCACCTGGTCCATTGACCGCAAACCCGACAGCGAACCAGTTGAGCCGGTCGTTAATGGTTATTGATGGGCACGCACATTGCGTGCGTGCAGTTGGTCAGAAGGGGGTACCGTAACTGGCCTCTTTTAACCGACATATGGGATGGGGGCTGTAATAGCCTATCAATAACCAGCCTTTGCAATTAACGGCCGCCTTTTTGGCAAAAGGATATCGCACCTCAAGCTACAGTACTATCCGGGGGCCCAACCCTGGAGATTCGACTGCACAATTTGCAAACTAAAACCGCTCCGGGCCTCACGGCCCGTGACTGTGGGATAAGTGATCGGAGATAACCTTGATGGGAGCAAGCAATCCCGGGTAGTACGCATATTCCAACACACTACTCGATGAAAACCTACTGGTACGTGCGGTGTACTTAGACATTGTCTAACGCGTCACGTTTTCGTGTTCGCAGAACTATGGGACGGAGTAAGCGAAAGAGGACGCGCGAGGAACTGGAGGAGGCCCTGCACGAGAACGAACGCATTAACGCGACACCCATGCGAGAGGAAAAGGATGCACGAAAACGACGTCAGACCAAGCGCAGGAAGAAACGATACGACTTGAACAAAGAGCTGAAGGCCCTCAGTGTGCATCAAGAAGCTACGGCGATTACGGAATTTACGGAAGGTCAAGCCAACGGTATTGAAGAGCGGGAGGAAAAGACAGAAGAGTCCGATCCTGTGCTACTTCAGCGCCGGTTTGCGGCTGAAATGGAGGCGGCGTACCAAGCTGAAACTGAGGATACGGCTTTATTTACAGTACCTGTCGTATCTGGATCAGCGGATCGAGAAGATGTCCCGTCGGCTGCGCAGCGAGCTCGCGACAAATAAGCTAATAGGACACTGTCTCAGGCAGATCGCGAACGCACACGCGACGCACAGCGAGCTCGAACCAAGCGCATTAATATGACACTATCTCAGCGTGATCGTGCGAGGAAGAAAGACGCTGAGCGCAAACGTGCCCGAAGAGCTCAGTTACGCGGAGAAGAGCTTCACGAGCAGCGGGAGCAGAATCGACAGCAGCAAACAGCACACAGAGCGGAGCTAAGGGAGCCAGACCGGGAAGCCGTACGCGGTCGAGACCGCCTGCAACATGCGAGTCGACGGGCACAGATGTCGGGACAGCAACAGGAACATGCACGCGAACTTAACCGTCAACAACATGCGCATTGGCGAGCAAACCTGTCGGACCAGAGCATGGTGGCTGAACGCGAGCTGAACCGACAACGGCATGCTGATCGACGAGCTGAGCAGACACAAGACGAGCGCCAGTACGAGCTCGAGCGGATGCGCACTAGACGACAATGTGTCCGTCATGGACATGCTCTTATATCCCTCGAAGACTTCGATGCGTCCCATGATAACGGGTGACGACGTGGTGAGCGGCCGGCACAAGCTTCCGGCTACAACCGTTTGTCCGATCTGCAATGCTTGGAAGTGGCCTGGGGAGTCTGTGATATCATGCTGTCTCGCAGGCAGGGTAAATCTGCCTCCACTGCACCCCGCGCCACGGAAGTTGCTTCAGCTGTACGGAGATCCCGAGTTCCGCCGTCAAATTCGTGCTTACAACCAAGCCTTCGCGGTTACATCGATTGGTGCTTCGTGCTCAAACCGATCGTTTCAAAACGTACGTCAAGACGAGAGCGTTGCCGGTACACACGGGGTGTACACATATCGCATTCAAGGGGCTATGGGGCACTACCTAGGGTCTCTCCTCCCCCACATAGACCGTCGGACAGGCGCGCGGGTAGCACCCAAGTTTGCGCAGATCTATATTGTGGATCCAGACATGCAACACCGCGCGGAGCGACGTCTTGGTATATTCGCGGATTTGGATCGTATTGCACTACTAGACATCGAGAAAATGATGGCAGAGCACAACCCATTAGCGCAACGGTTCCTCCACTTTGGGCAGCAAGTGCGTCAACACAACATGGAGGCTCCAGTAGACTTGGTCTTCCGTCTGCATGATAACTCCTCGCGACCAAGGACGCATAACCGCCCCACTGTGTCTGAAGTGGCTGCGACTCTCATTGAGGATGGCAACCTGGCTCAGCCTCGGGATCTACTTCTCTTTACACGCGATCAAAGGCTGCTACGTTTGTATGAGACTCACGCCGATTACGATCCACTTCAATACCCGCTTCTCCTTCCATATGGAGAGAAGGGCTGGACCTACACAGACGAGTTCGCGAATGGTGCTGAGTATCGAAACAAGAAGGCGATGTCGCTTCGTGAACACGTCGCATTCCGCCTTCATCAGAAAGTGGATGATCAGTCCGCTCTCCACCAAGGTGGGCGTCTATTTCAACAGTGGTGTGTAGATCAGCGTGCAAAATGTGAGCAAGAACAGCTTCGCTGGGTGGCCGACTATCAAAAAACACTTCGAGCCGATCAATACAGGGGTGTTCAAGACGCTTTGCTCAATGAGGATACTTTGACTCTGGCGGAAGGAGAAGTGCTGCTGTCGGAATATGACCAGGCCCAGAACAGATTGGTGCACCCGGACCGGGACGGAGGCAGCAGAGGACGACCACCCCACTTTCTTAATCAGGTTGGCAAGCGTATCATACTACCGGCTTCGCACCTGGGTATCCCGCGGTCCATGTACAAGTCGTATCAAGATTCGATGGCAATTGTTCGAGAGTATGGACGGCCCGACGTCTTCCTGACTGAAACGTGCAACCCCAAATGGGACGAGATTCTTGAAGCGATACCTTCCGATATCCAGACAGCTCAAGATCGACCAGACATCGTGGCTCGCGTGTGGCAGCAGAAACTGCAAGCAACGCTTGACGATTTAAACCAGGGCGTTCTGGGACGAGTGCGCGCGCGGATTTACGTTGTCGAGTTTCAAAAACGAGGCCTCCCCCACGCTCACGTACTGGTTATTTTGGCTGACGAAGACAAACCTCGAACCCGCGAGATCGTAGACAAGATGGTATGCGCTGAGATCCCAGATAAGGATACAACCCCTCAGCTGTATGAGACGGTCATGTCATGCATGCTCCATGGTCCATGCGGGCCTGCAAACCCTTCCTGCGCGTGTACGAAGGACGGCAAGTGTACCAAAGGATATCCGAAGCCCTTAGCAGAATTTACACAAGCCAATGCCAACGGATATCCAGTGTACAGACGACGTCGACGGTAAGAAGGTGTTCTAAAGTTCAAAGGCAGAGAATACGACAATGCTACGATCAACCAGTGGGTTGTACCGTACAACCCGTACTTATCCCAGAAGTACAGCTGCCACATCAATGTCGAAGTGTGCACGGATATAACTGCGGTTAAATACCTATACAAGTATGTGTACAAAGGACCCAACATGGCTATACTCACTGTGGAAGAAGTCCAAGGAGGGCAGCAGAGTGCGCGTCGAGAACCAAATGAGATTCTACGTTTCTTGAGCGCCCGGTACATTTCTCCGGTGGAAGCTTGCATGCGCCTGCTCGATTTCACAATTCAGGGGAAAACCCATGCGGTGACACAGCTAACGGTTCATTTCGAGTCAGGCCAGACAATTTGCTTTCGCGAGACGGAAAACCCGGAGGCGGTTTTGGAACGTGGTAGTCACACGATGCTGTCCAGATTCTTTGAGTTGTGTGAGAGTGAAGAGCCTCAGAATCATATTGCAAGGACGATGTTGTATCAGGATATCCCCAAAGAGCTCTGCTGGAAAGCGCCGGAGAAAGGGCAACCGAAAAGGTGGGTTCGCCGGAAACAGTATCAAGCTGCCGTTGGTCGCATGATTCACCCGTGTCTCCTCGAGATATGGAGCGGTTCTACCTTCGGCTACTGCTCTGTCAGCGTAGAGGGCCAACGTCGTTTAAAGACTTGAGAACGGTTAACGGGATTGTCTTCCCAACATTCCAAATTGCGGCGCGGGAGGCTGGCTACTTAGAGAATGACAACGAGTGGGTTTCGTGTTTGAGGGAAGCGGCTGAGTTCCAAATGCCGTATCAACTACGCCAGCTCTTCGTCACCATTCTGGTGTATTCAGCTCCAGCAAATGCTGGTGTTCTATGGGATCGGTTTTTCGCGGATCTTTCCCAAGACTTCGCACGCAAATATCAGGCTTTGATGGACCCCTTTAAGTCGGCGTTGGTCGAATTTGAAACGCTGATGAGCATTCAAGAACTACTTCAAGTGAGTGGGTATGCGGTAGCTGACTTCGACGAACTTCCTCAGTTGGGGTCGTTCCCAACATTGATTCGTGAAGCGCTTCGCCAAAACGGATTACTACGACGTGAGCTCACTGGATACGATGCGTCAGCTTTGGAGGCAATTGTAAGCACAGAAGATCAGCTAAACGAAAGTCAGCGGGTGGTTTACGACCAGATTATTGAAGCGGTTGAATGCCCGGAGGAAGGCAAGAAACTATTTTTTGTCGATGGCCCGGGTGGTACTGGAAAATCTACACTGCTTCGAAACATACTGGCCAAAGTCAGACTCTCGGGAAAAATCGCCATCGCTGTGGCGTCTAGCGGTATTGCCTCACTCTTGCTCATGGGTGGTAGGACAGCTCATTCTACATTCAAGATCCCTTTGAAATTGAACGAGAGCTCGACGTGCGCTATCAGGAAGAACTCTCATATTTAGGAGTTGATCAAGCATGCAAGTTTAATTATTTGGGACGAAGCACCTATGGCCCATCGCCACGCATTCGAGGTAGTAGACAGAACACTGCGGGACATACTTGACAACGATACCGAGCCTTTTGGGGGGAAAGTGTTTGTACTTTCGGGAGATTTCCGCCAGATTCTCCCGGTCGTTAAGAATGGAACACCCGTCGAGACAATTGACGCTTGCCTCAAGTCGTCTAGGCTGTGGCCCCAATTCCAGACGTTCCGTCTTACGGAAAACATGCGAGTGCGCACAGCTGATACTGCAGACACTGGTGAGGAAATGGCTGCGTTCTCCGAGTTCCTGCTGCAAGTCGGGGAGGGAAGGCATGATGTAACGCCTTCCCTAGGAAGCGATTACATGAAGATCCCGCGCGATATGCTGATTGAGAATCCTCCTGTGCCAGAGGACGAGGACCAGGAAATTCGTCCGGGCGTTATTCCAAGAGGCATGGATCGGATCATTGACGAGATGTATGGCGAGATTAATAACCCCGAGGTTGCTACCGACGAGTACTTCGCTAACCGAACGATCCTCACGACCACGAACGCAATCGTGCACCGCATCAATGAAGCGGTGACCGATCGATTAACTGGACAGGTGCGGGAATACATGTCTTCCGACTCTGTTCAAGACGACGGTGACGGCAATTTCTTCGAGCAGGAGGTACTCCACTCGATGAATATTAGTGGAATGCCTCCCCACAAGTTGACTCTCAAGGTAGGAATGCCTATCATGATGATACGGAACTTAAATCCAGATCTAGGGTTGTGCAACGGAACACGGCTTCGAATCGTGGCCCTCAAGCCACATGTCATCCACGCCACAATCATGACAGGTGAGCGACAAGGGCAACATGTGTTGATTCCCCGCATTGTTTTCATCAGTGATGGAGACATTCGGAGCTTTCCGTTTCATTTGAGACGCAAGCAGTTTCCTGTCCAACCGGCCTTTGCGATGACGATTAACAAGGCGCAAGGACAAACGGTGCAGTACTTGGGGCTGTATCTTGCTACGCCTTGCTTCTCCCACGGGCAGCTGTACGTTGCGATGTCGCGAGTTACTTCAAGATCAAGATTCAAGGCGCTGGTCGAGTACCCAAAGCTGGAGGAGGAGGATGGGGTCTACGCCCAGAACATTGTCTACAGGCAGATCTTTGGTTGAGAGTAGGAATGTTCAATTTCATATGCATTTAATACATCACGTTTACATAAATCATGTTTACGCCGGAGCGTAGCGAAGGCGGGAGCCCATTACTCCTTGGACTAAAACCTGCCACCTCCGCCGCGTAGCGGCGGCGAGCGGCTAGTCTTACCTCTCTAGTGGAGTGTGTTGTCTGTCCGTCCGTCCGTCAGTCCGTCCGTAACGGGCTAGGGTTAATAATCCTCACGCTAATACGCGCGTTCTACTGGCTGCCGAGCGCAGCGAAGGCGGCCCCCATTGGCTAAAATCGGTATTGTGTTTTGTACACACTATATGTGGACTACACATCGTACTTAATTGCACAGCTCAAATTTTATTTTGCTCTCATTTTCAGCTGCGGCTCGCAAGGCCACGCAAAGGGCGCTGCCTGTGTGCGCGTTAGTTACCATAATTAAAAGGCGTCGATGAGCACACACGTACTATATCGTCGTAGGAGCTGTTGAAAAAAATGGTAGTACTCATATTTCGCCTTCAAGCGAAACTTTAGTACTTATTGGTTTTAGAATTATATTTTAGGCTTCGTAGTACTTTTCTAATAATAAAACTAACAAAACAGCTTAGAGTAGTACTATTCTAAAGATTTATATATCATATTTTTTCTTGCAGATATTAGTACGTTTTAGTACACATAATTATTTTATCAGCGCTCGATAATAAATTATTATTTATTACTATCCTAAAGTATCAAGTTAATAATAGTGTGAAAACTATAAAATATGACTATTGTGGCTTACACCCCTGCACCCCACACTGTCTGCGGCAAAAAGAATCATCTTCCTTTGTATTTGCGCGCGTAGTGTGCGACCTTATGATATTGTGCGAACTTTCCAACAATATTTGCTGCGTAAATCAAACAAAATCGGAGCAGCGTTTGTGATTAAGTTAACGCGGAGGCACGCGACTAAGCAAGAACACGAAACACGAAAGAGCACCGACCCACACTATGTAGACGATGGGATAGAAGAGCAACACGAAGCACGGAAGGCATGGACGATGATAGAAGACTTAGCCGATGCAAACCACAAAGTTGTATGCGTAGCGCGAAAGACGGAAGAGCACACAGCCATGAAAAGGACAGAAGGACAAGAATATGACGAGAGCGTACGGGCCACGGAAAGGAACTAATTATATAGACACCCCAGCATGCTGAAGAGCACGGCTACGGAAGCGCACGCACGTTCGAAGCACGTAGCGGTAAGAGTGCACTGACAGCAATTCTCCCGTAGCACCACGGTAGAGCATGGAGCACGGTCGACAGACCAGGCATGAAGCCGCGGGAGACCATTAATGGGAGGTTGTCGAGTATTGAAACACGATACCAGGGTAGAACCGGAGCTCACTGGGGAGCGCGATACTACTGTAGATAACGAAAGCTTGGACGACAGACCAACCGCGACACCAAGCGATAGCACGATAGCATGGACGATGGGACAGCCACTAAATCATGGGAGAACAAGCAGTCACGGGAAATCACCGAGCCACTAAGCACGATAGCACTGTAGAACCTGAGATCGACGGGCCATGAGGACGATACTTCATTAAAACACGTTTACCCGGACGGCCGACCAGCCACAAAATCGCGGGGAAACGCTTCTGGAGACCACGGTTGCACACCGCGGACACGGAACCATCGTAGAGCGCGATAACACTGGCAAAACATATATACTATGCGATCACGATAGCATAGACAGCATAACCACATTGCGATTGCACGATAGCGTGATAACGCGGTAGATGGAGCCACCACAGGGGTGCGCGGCACACATGTGACCGAAAACTTCGGAAGATCTCCCATTGGCGAGGGTACCGGAAATGGAACGCTATCGACTATGAATGATTATGGACACGAAGCCTGTGGGATCCACGTAAACCCTTGAGAACACGGAATATCTAGCAGCCACGAAAGAGGGTCGTACTACGGGAGCGCATGAGACCAAAGGAGCTAGCACACAACCACTAAGCACTGTGAGAGAATGAGTTTACAAATCCAGGACAATCACTAAGCAGCGTGGGCCACGGGTGAGCAGGGAACCACGAAGCCAGAAAGATCACGGAAGAGCGCCGGCCACTGTAGAACATGACATCCAACCTGTAGTACGGGGTAACGGAAGCGTACCAAACAGCGATATTATACGGGTCCGCATGAGACTACGGAATGGTAAATAGTTAAGTACACGAAGCCAAGACCTACCGTGGTGAACGACGCTAACAAAGTACGCGAAACCAAGAAGCACTTAAATTTGCGGCCACCGCATCTCCAACAAACCATGCCACTCCGCCGCGTAGCGGCGGCGAACGGCTAGTCTTACATCTCTATTGGAGTCTGGTCTACGTCCGTCATTCCGTCCGTAACGGGCTAGGGCTAATTAAACTCACGCTAATACGTGTTTTCTACTGGCTGCCGAGCGCAGCGAAGGCGGCCCGCAATTTGAATAAAAATTGCATT
>NW_003303758.1:137596-139241 GCF_000142945.1 Phytophthora infestans T30-4 | reverse complement strand
AACACGGAGGAGCACCGAGTCACACTATGTACACGATGGGGTAGAGGGAAGAACACGAAGCACGGAAGGCCACGGACGTTGAAAGAGGACAAAATCAATGAAAGCAGTAAGCGATTCTGAAAAGCACGAACCATGGACGTGCACGCTACCATAAAAATTGGAATGGCAAGAATATGATGGGAGCGTACGGATCACGGAAAGTAACTGAAGTAATGACACCCCAACATGCTGAAAACCACGGGCCACGGAAACAGTAAGGTGCAAGCAATTCTCCCATAACACCACGGTAGAACATGAAGCACAGACGATGAATCTAAGACGAAGCCACGGGAGAGCATAAGCGGAAAATCACCGAGCATTGGAGCACGATACCAGGGTAGAGCCAAGCCACGGAGCACAATACTACGGTAGCTCACGATAGCTCGGACGACAGACCAACCGCGATACCGCGAGATAACACGATAGCACGGACGGTGGCCCAGCCACTAAACCGTGAGAGAACACGCAGACACGGGAGCTATAGACGCGAAATCGCGGAGCCACAGAAGGCGATAGCACGATTGCACGGACGGCAGATCAGCCACGGAAGCAACGGGGAGCGCTTCGGGATATCACGATTGCACAACGTGGATCAGTATGCCATTGTAGAACATAATAACACGGGAAACACAGATGCACTAAGCACGAAAGCATAGGATAGCAGGATCATACTGCGATCGCATGATAGCGCGATAACGCGGTCGATGAAGCCACACCAGGAGAGCACGCTACACCGGGGACGGATCCATATAACTACGGAATAGCACCCAACGACGAGGATACCGTCGATGAGACGCCATGAACCATGAATGAATATGGACCACAAAACCTGTAAAACCCACTCAAGACCTTGGGAACACGGAATAACTAGCAGCCAAATCGTACTACTCAAGAGCACGATCCCAAAAGAGAGAGCGCATTACGAAGTACTTAAAATTGCGGCCACCTTATCTTCAATAAACCATGCCACTCCGCCGCGTAGGGACGGCGAACGGCTAGTCCTATACTATCAATGCTAGCACGGTGTCCGTCCGTCCGTCACACGAAACGCTCAGATTTTTTAGCCTTCCCATTGGCTGCCGAGCGGAGCGACGGCGGCTTCGATTGGTTAGAACGAATATTTTGTAACTTACGTCAATAAATGCATGTGGTTCACAGAGTACATATGGAGATTTGCACAAGACTATCCAATATCCGAAGGCGGCATCGCTTTAATATTACGAAGGACTTCCCTATTTTAAGAATATTAATACATGTTGCTTTTAATATTTGAGTGCTAAACAGAAAGAGTTTTTTATTCTTAAATAAAATAGCCCCTAAAGATGCTTCCTATGCTGCAGGGTGCTTTAACGTACACGTAGGAATGCGTGTTTCCAAGGACATTGTATAAATATACGTAATAGTATGTACTTAAATAGGTTTTGCAAGTTACAATGACTATTGGTAACTGTTTTGTTGTAGACATATAAATAGATTATCTGAGAGTGAGGTAACTGACTGAACTGCCAAATCATAGTACATGTACAACAGAGCTGACCGTAAGAACCACGCTTTGTTAATACGCGTTGTCACTTGATCCATAAAGATAGATACTGTAGTTTTAGAT
>NW_003303758.1:122252-137496 GCF_000142945.1 Phytophthora infestans T30-4 | reverse complement strand
GACATGGAGGCTCGGTTAAGAGGTCTGGAGCAGACGCAGTAGCACGCCAGAAGCGCGAGAAGCCACGAAGGACCGTTATTAGCGCCGCGATAAAGCAAGAGAAAGGAGCAAAATGGTCATACAGGGGCTCGAACCCTGGACCGCAGCGTTATTAGCACTGTGCTCTACCGACTGAGCTATACGACCGCCAATCGCACACAACACACAAGAAAACAAAATACCGCCCTCATCACAAAACGACTGGATACACACGCACGCACGCTGCACCACGCGCTTCTGCGCGCCTTCGCGCTGCTCTACCACCTCGGCCTCGCCAGTCCGCCCACTTCCCATCCAACTCTCACCTACAACTAACCCAACGTCGAACATCCCACAGAGCTTGTCGCCGTACACTCTTGCCCACGGGGTGGCACACACACACACAGGCTCGGACACCTCATCTTGGCGCTCCGGGAGATCTTGCAGCCAGGACCGATACTCGAGTCCGTTGGTCGGAGTCGAGCCGCCGAGGCAGCTCCGAGTCGGTGTTTGCCACGCCCGTTGTAGGTGACATGGAGGCTCGGTTGAGTGCGTAAGAGGTCTGGAGCAGACGCAGTAGCACGCCAGAAGCGCGAGAAGCCACGAAGGGACCGTTATTAGCGCCGCGATAAAGCCAAGAGAAAGGAGCAAAATGGTCATACAGGGGGCTTATCGTTTCTGTATGGGTCTACTTAAATATGTTTAAGTAAACCCCATACAGAAACGATAATAAACTTGGAGCCTATATGACGTCCAATAATCCTGGAATTATCGTTAAATTATCAAATAGAAAACACTACCGTAGCAGCAAGGCGTCTTGCGACACAATATCCAAATGCTTCAATCATAACTGGCACAGATTCGAGTGCAAATTCTGAATCAGCACAAAATGAACGCTACATACATTAAAAACATTTTTAGCCTTCATTGAGCTTGATATGAGAAGTGAACAATTTTTAGTTACTTTCAAGCTGTAATAGGCAGTACATGCAGGTAAGTAGAGCAAGCTGGACAGGCCATTGCTATCGTTTGTACTGATGTGAGCTAAGTGTCATAGCGGCTCAGAAATGGCCCGAGATATCGAACACGACGCTAAACGAAACATATTGTGAAGCGTTTGTATAAATGTTATTTGAAGTGCTGGTGGTTTTGGGTGGAAGATGAAGATACAGTGATAGCCGGCAATAAAAAAGAGATTGCATCAAGAACCTTGATTCAAGATCATTAGAATTATTATTTCTTAAATCAGGTAAGCATCATGCTGACCCAAATTAATGAAATTAAAAAGAATTGATTTAGGTACACATGGGTTCAGCGTATTTTCAATAGTTATCCCGCCGAAGCGTAGCGGAGGCAGGAAAACCAAAGCAAGCTGAACTAAACCTAAATTACCGCCGCGTAGCGGCGGCGCTCGGCTAGTTAATAATAAGGACAACCTGGATTCAGTGACATATGGACCGTATCCAATATCTGTTGAGAGTTCGGTACTGACGCCGTCGAGTCTCTTGCACCTTGGAGTCACCGTACGTCATTTGACCGAGGGTTAGTCGCTTGAACATCTTGGGCGGTGTAGCGTCTTTGTCTACGGGCGATTTTCCGCAACTATGGACAAATCACTACACCACACTACCCCTGTCGCAATGGAAGCCACGGTAATGATGCCCGTTGTGACATTTCTTCATTCTCCAATTCACCATTCAATCTCAGGATGTCCAAGCGCCTCAATCGTGCCGTGAACAACGCGATCCAACTTCTTAACCCTCGCCGACGACGTGAGCGTGAACAGCTGAAGGTACGTCAGCTTGTCTTCCTCTTGAACCATCGGCGCCTTGCTCATCACCATGCATTACTCGTCTTGTCTCTCAGGAGGGCGACACCGAGGTTTCGAACGCCCCTCAGCCTGCCACACTTTCTTCGATGGCAACGTCATCAGCTGGACCTCCGGCGCTTCCTACCCCGGACTCTTCACTACCTGTTGCAGCTCCTACGGCACTCCCTGTCGTCGCTGAATCCACGGGGATGGCTCCTACCGGTCCGCCTACATCTGCTAGTGGCCCCCCACCACTCACCGAGGATTCATTGCGCGCCATGCTGGCTGAAAGTACGGAGGCGTCGGTCGATCATATGATGACCTCTAAAATTCTGTGCTTGACTGCGATGGCTCGTCACCAAGTGCAGCTCAGCGTTGTGCCTCCTCTTCACGCGCCTCCTCTTCATGGCGATGTTCACGCTCAACGTCGCCTCGAGACCGCCATGGGCTTCGACGAAGTCCTCGCCGCCGTACAGCCTCTTCCTGATGCGTTGTCGGCATTGCCCGACCGAGTTATCAGCTTGGAGCGTCTGTTGCGGGCTGCCCAGACCGAGGCTGCTGCCGCCGTGCGCTCAGTGGCACCCGAAATCATGGATCGGGAGAACGCGGAGGCGTACCTCAAGGCTGCCAACGCCGAAGTCGAAGCTCTTCGCAAGGACGTCAAGATTTTCCGCGAGTCGAACGCCAAGAACGATGCCATGCTCGCGAGTGTTCAGGCCACCATGGAGTAACATTCAGAAGACTTGAATCGTCTGCACTGCGAGGTCCAAGCGCGGGACGCGTTTATCGCCACCTTGAGCAAGAAGCTGACCCGTGAGTGCGAAGTATACAAGTCTTCGATTGGTGCGAACACCGAGCAGATTTAAAAGCTTCATCTCCTTTTGGTCAAGCCTGCCCAGGGCAAGTATGATGACAACGACACGCTCAAGGCCCTCGAGAACCAGCAAGATCGTAACACTCGCCACCTCCAAGTGAATCGCACTCTCCGTGCACACGCGAGTCTGGACGGGATGGATCCGGAGGTACTGCGTCTGGCCGTTGATGGTACGTTCTTCACGTTGTTCTTCCCACCACGAGTTCAGCAACTAACGTTCATTCACAATCCTTCGTGACAGGTCTTACTGCGGGTGAGCTGGACTTGGACGCTCTGGACTTGGACCAAGAGACGTTGGTCGCTTTTCAGCGCATACAGTCGGCTGCCGCGTCTTCGGACGATCCACAAGCTCTTCCTACAGCTTTGGCAAAGGCCGCTCACCAAGTGGCCCATGGGAAGTCCCATAAGCGCCTTCGACCAGGTGGCGAGGATTCAGACGACGAGTTGGACGACTCTGATGAAGACAAGGTTCCCATCCCGATGGACAAGACCAGTACCTCAATGGCAGCCGCTGGTCTCGGTGATGCGCCACCTGCCGACACTTCCACTTCCAAGGCTGCTCGTCGGTCGCTGTTCAGCCCGAAGGCATGGAAGCAAGCGGCCCAGAAGAAGCGCCAGAAGACTCGCCTTCGCTCTCCTGCCAAGTCGCCCGACGTCATATGAAGACTCGTTCTAAGTCTATACCGTCTTTTCTTGCTCATGGTCGCCTCATCGGACCCCAGCGTCATCTTCGACTCCCGCCGTTGGTGACCTCAGCGGTGACCAGAGTGACGTGGACATGGTGGATGTTGGTTCAAGTGGGGCCCCGTCGGCTCAAGATACTTCCACCGAGTCTTCGGGCAAAGCAGTGGGTTCAGGGGCTCACGACGATGTAATCGGTCTTCCCGACGCGCCTTCGTCTCTACCTCAAGGTTCTCCTGACGTGGCCAAGCCGCCAGCGTCGACGATCTCTCCTTCTCTAGCTGACATACGTGCCGCGGAAGAGGCTTTGCGTGAGGCTGAGGAATTGCGACTAATGTTCGGCTCAAGTGACGAAGGTGAAGAATCGGACAACAATGTCCCACAAAGCAAGGCTGCTTCGTCGTCTGCTGTGACTTCCAAGACGGTTGAAGTCTCGGGAGTGGTTTCTGCAGCAGGGATTGCCCCTGGTGAAGCTGCTCCACAAGCCTCCGTGTCTTCAACGCCGACTCCGACTGTTCCAACAGCTGCCGTGCCAAGCGTTTTTTCGCCCGACTTTCCGATGGAGATTGATGACAATAGAAATGGTGATGATGATCGTGGAGGTAACGTGGATGACGATGAGCTTTCGGTCGGTGATTCTCCTGATAGTGCAAGTGGTGGCGGTGATGTTCTGTCACCTACCGAACATTCAAGTACGGTTGATGACGAAGCTGTCGAAGATTCCGACGGCAACTGGAGCGGTCTTGGCCCTGCTCGGCCTCAGACTGCTCCTCGGCCAAATCCTTTACCGATGGTCACTTCTCCGATCATAGTCGGTGGTCCGCCTTCTTCGCCATCGCCAAGCCCACAAGCACCGCCATCTTCGCCTCCTGCTCCGGCGTCTCCTTGTCCGCTCTCTCGGACTCTCGATAGTGGGCCTGGGTGCAAGATCACGGCCGCCTACACTTCTGTGCCACGTTGTGGCGGCGTACCGTCGGCTGAGCCGTTGCCTCACCGCGTGTTGCCTGGTGCTCGCTAACGGTGCCGGCCTCGTCCACCTTGCCACAGTGGGTTCTCCCGTACCTGGACATGGAGCTCACCGACGCAGGTGCCAAGAAGTGTTTCGAACGACTCTTGAGCATGACCCTTCCTGAACCAGCTGGTGAGGTGACCGTGCGTACAACGTTGGAGGGTCTCCAAGCGTTTTTTGATTACTCGCATCCTGATCACCCGTACCAGCAACTTCGGCAGCTCTATCCTCTTCAAGCTTGTCGCTTCGACACTGTTAACTTCAATCCAAGCGTCCCTATCTCCAAGCGTGCTCCAATTGAGACCCGCCTCAAGATGATCTGGGCGAATCTTCGGGGTGACGGCGGCAAGCAGGGTGACCTCGGATTTGCGTTATGGTAACGTCTCCACTGGCTTCCGTTGGCCGGTATTGAGCGAGGTCTCGTCGAGAAAGCCAAGAAGGTCGGTCACGACAAGGAGCTCTTGAAGGAGCTGAGAGCTCTGTAGAAGAAGCTCTTCAGTGAGCGCGACCGTCGTGCCGATCGTCTCCGTAACAAGTACCAAGAATAGTACATGGCGTGGAGTCGTGACTCGGTTTCCTCCGGTACTTCCGATACGCCGTTCATTCGTCCCGAGTTGCTTTTGGAGCCATCAAAGCCGTAGTACCCAATTGAGAACTTGTCGTTCGCACCTCGGACATCTGACTGGCTTTCCGAAGCTCCGGCTCTCGATTCTTGCCAGCCCTGGCGTACTGGATGGATGAATGCGCCGCACCAGCACCCGTACAACACCACGTACTTCCCGTGCCAGTGTAATCCGGAGCTCTTCAATCCTCGAGGTACGCGCTTTGTTGATGTGTACCGCAGTGTGGTCGTTGATCCGGCTGTGGCTTCACCTGAACTTATCCCGACCTGGCGTTCGTTGTTTGACTCTCCACGTCCCGCTCTGGATGCTGCTCCTGTTGAAGCTGGTGCCGAGGATTTGCAGGCTCCGGATGCGGCTCCAGCGGCCGAGGTTCAGGTTCCCGATGACGAGGAGAAGGAGAGTGAGGACTCAACTTCGCTGGCACTCTTAACCACCGCTGCCAGGCAATTGGAGTCACTTTGAATCCTCGCTGCATGCTCCACGACGTTCTTCGACACCCCAGCTAACTGTTGAGGGGTCCAGCGAGGTTTTGTTTTCAGTGGTCACACTGCGGTCGGCATTCATGCTTTCTTATTCTTAATCCACTTCCACAGCGTAATCATGTTCATGTTGTTCTTCAAATGCATATACAATTTGTTGTTGCAGTAACGTTTTTCGTCTGTTACCACAGGCTGCATCGCCCTGTGGACAGTTTACACGTGATCCAGTCACGCTAGTCTTCGTCCGCCACTTGCGCCATCTGCAGCCGATTCTCGCTCTTCTTCGCTCGCAAATAGTCGTACAGCAGACCTCCACATGACAAGTTGGATGGTGGTTCCCAAGTTGGATCTTCATAGCCCACCCACTTGACTTTGAACTTGCGTACAGCACGCTCCGTGCTCGTCGACAGTGGTGTTCTTGTCGTCGAGGATGGCCTCGACTTCATATTCACCGGCAACTTGATCTGGTTCCCAGCTGTCCTCAGGCAATAGTTCCTCATCGAAGTCGAGTCTTGCTTCATTAGTCGCATCTAGTACCAACCGAGCGTTCGGTCGACTGTTGAACTCGTTGACAGCCTTGAGTCTCGACACATGCACTACTGGGTAGAAGCGATATCCACTTCGGCGCGGCAGTTCCAGCTCGTACGTAAACTCTTCCACCTTGCGCTTGATCCGAAAAGGTCCATGTCACCGATGAGCTAATTTCTTCGTCAGGCCTGGCTTGACGCGTTCCATGTACAACCACACCCGGCTCCCAATCTCAAAAAGAGATCTCGGTGGGGCTCTTGCAGGGTCATCTGTCTCTTCCGAAGCTTCTGGAGGGTCCAACGAGTGTTCATTTCCACTTAGTTGAGGTACAGCAGCTTTTTCCAGTCAAGTCAGGGCATCATTATGGATTTTTGCTCTTCGCTCAATTTCTACAGCCTGATAATTTTCGGCCATAGAGAGGGCGATCTCGTGTTGTTGATTGATTTCGCGTCGCCACGCCAATGCGTCAGACGGCTTGCTGAATCCTCGTTTGAGCGACGAATGCATTACCCGCAACGTCGATTGTGCATCCCAACCACGAATCAGGTAGAACGGTGTCTCCTTCCTTGTAGTATCCTGAGAGGTATTAGTAGCAAATACCAACCTCTCAGCGATTTCATATCAATCCTGCTGATACGGATCCTCCGCGTACACTCGTACGGAAGCCATCATCGACTTCACCGAGCGTTCCTGTTGTCCATTAGCCTGTGGCCGATAGCTCAAAGTAGCTCGTGACCTTGACTGCATCATCTCCGCGAATGCTTTGAACACCTCGCTCTTGAAGCGTGGGTCGCGGTCGTGCTTGATCAATGATGAGGTTCCGAACCGTCGGTACACACATTCCTTAAACACTTGAGCAACACTCAGCGCCGTTGTATCTGACATAGCCTCGGCAATAACGAATCCCGTGACCGAGCACTGAAATAGGAGCAACGCCGTGTTGCCCGGCGAGATTTCGGTAGTGGGATCACAAAGTCCATCGAGACGATCTTGAACGGTCGTTCGGCTAGTACGTTGCCAGGCGAATACCCACGAAGCTGCGGACGGCTTTTACTCGAGCTGCAAACCGGACATGACTTCACATGCTTCTCCATGTCAGCGTACAAGCCTATCCAATAGTAATCGGACTTAACACGATGGAACGTTCTAACCACATCTTGATGTCCACCTTCCAGCGAGTCGTGACAGTTCTGCAAGACCTCTTGGATCATCGTTGTCGGTACCACAAGCCGCAGCTTGGTCTCTTCTTGTCAACCGTGGTCGTACCGACGATTCAGTCCAAGATAGTGAAGCACGCCGTCTTCTGATAACACGAACCGGTCAGCATACTTCCAGGCATCTCGAGCTTCTTTGTAACTCAGCTCTTCTGCTTGGCCCTGAAGTACCTTCTTGATGTTAGACCACTTCTGCTCCTCGTCTTGTGCCACCATTATCCGTCTGCGTCGTTCCCGCTGTATTGCTACCGGGTCAACATCCTCCGCATCGGGAAATGCCGCTGGTACAGTCTTGTGAGGATGGTCTGGCAAATATTCGCCGATTGAGTCTTCGTTGGACGGCTCTCGTCGCTCTTCATGCTGTTCTTGAGCTTTTGAGACCCCCTCCGAGTGTTCATCTGCAAACCTGACGCGATTCTTGGCTTTCGTCTGTCGCCTAGTCATCACTGCAATATTACCAAATCGTACTCTGGTGAGCTGTAATCAACCACGAAATTTTGCGACACTTTGAAGACTCGCTGCCTGACAGTACATGTACTTGACGCTCTGCTCCACGTGACGAAACATCTACCGAGTCTTCATCCGGCTCGTAGATCATTTCTTGGATACGATTCAGAGACGCCAATTCTGACTTGCGAGTTTCAGCCAAGATGACACGACTGACCTTTGATTCCAGTGCTTCAGTGGCTAATGATTCCGCGGCAGCGTTGTATTCTCGTACAACGTGAAGGTATTTCACTGATCGAAGCTTGGCCGCGAGTTCCTTGTGAATATTCAGCAGCGCTAGCAGAGTTTCCTTCCTGCATGCGATCACCCCTAGTGATTGTTGAATCGCGAGCCTTGAGTCACCAACGATGACTAAATCCTCGGCACCGTGCGCAATAGCAGCCTTCACACCGTTTATCATCCCTGTGTACTCCGTCTCATTCACCGTGGCAGCCGAGAGGTAAGCATTTGCAGCAATCACTATCTTCCACTCAGGAAGGCCCCACAACACCCATGAACAGTTCCCGTAGCCACCGTACTTCTCTGTCTTCGCTGATCCGTCAAATGACATGACAAATCCACAGTAATTACGGGGAAGCCTGGCGTAAAGTAACGCGGGGTCCATTCGAACAGTCGGAGAGCCCTTGTTTGGAGGTGCCACCGGCGCGAGTGAGTCTTCCAAGTCGACGAAGCTCGTGATGCTTGACTGCAGTAGCTGCGCGAAGGCGACCTCGTTCTCCTTCACGCGCTGTACCTTCAAATGCCACTGCGAAAGCAGCACAGCAAACTGGACCGCGCGTCCGAAGAGAGACTTCGATTTATGCACCCACTCTAACGTCGCGAATCTTGTATATACATGTTGCGTCTTTCCTGTCAGCTGGACTTAACATATCTTCAACAGCAAAAGTAACGCCAACAATTCCTTCTCAGCAGGATGATAGTTCATCTCGGATTCCTTGAGCACAAGACCGAGGAATCGTACGGGCTACAACTTGCCTTTGTGTTCTTGCATGAGCGTAGTGCTCAGCGCCCATTCATTTGCAAAGAGCATGACGTGAAATGCCTTCGACCGATCGAAGTGCCTGAGGATGGGTGAATGTGAAACACTCGCCTTCAATTTCTCGAAGGAACGACGTGCCACAGAAAGGCCACCTTCAACGGCAAAGTCTTCATCCTTAAGCTGGTACAGCGCCGCACCGTAGACAGCAAAGTCTTGGATGAAGTGGCTGTAGTAATTAACCGCTCCAAGAAACGACTGCATGCCCTTCTTACTCGTTGGAAACGAAAGCTCGGTAATGGCGAACTTCGGTCAGGTCCGGCAGGAATGCCAGCTCCTTCGCGTAGTCTTCCACGCCAATGTTGCTAACCGGGTGTTCGTAGAAGTCATTTCTCGTTTCCTCCTTCCTTCGGTCGTTAATACTCGAGCAACCGAGATGTACGTTCCGTCCAAAGTCGCTACGGATTCTTCTCTTGACTCAACATCGGTATTCGCTTTGATTTCAACAGTCGGTACTGGGTCCATCTCCTTCCCATCCTGGTTTTCCATCCCTGGGCCACCTGCCGAGTCGTTGTTCGCAATATTGAATGCGCAGGCGGCCGACATATTGGGCTGTTGACTTTTGTTCAGCTCCTCGTTCTGCCGCTGTCTTGACAGTTCGGCATTCGCACCAATCTTGCAATGAATACTCGGTGCCGTACTCAACACCTTCAACGCGATGCCTGCATCCTCTGGATCAACCACCGATGTCTCGTTCGCAGATTTGGCTGCACACAAGGCCGGGACAACTTCGTCAAAACTGATGACTCCATTTAATCCAGTGCTGTTACTTGTCGCTTCCGTTGTCACCACAGACTTGAAACGAACACTCGTTGGCGTATGTACGACGTTTACCGAGCTCTGTAGTTCGTGTGTACGCGCTACCGAGGCTTCGTTTGCATTATTGCTTCCGCCATGAACTGTCGTATAAGTGTTCATAGGCTCTTCGAAAAATTGATCACCGGTCGAGTCCCCGGCTGTCACCCCAGACGCCAGACAGGCCTCCACTCGTTCACGTTCCTCCATGATCATTGCCCAGCGCTCTACACATGCCAGACGATCACTACAGTCCATTAGCGAGTCTTCAAGAGGCCTTGCTAGCACCCCACTTGGTTCTGGATAGTCTGGTCGCTCGACCGCCGAAGGCTGAGTTGCGAGCCATTGCTCGTAGATTTCACACTCACGCTGAAACAGCTCGCGGTCGCTACAACCTTTGTAGGCCAGCACTTGCCAGTCTTGGTACTTCTTGGAATCCAGACGCACATAGCCGTCACCTCGCGGCAAATCTCCATCTGGAATCCACATCGCGATCGAGTCGTGTGCTGGTAGGTAACAGTTTGATCGGACACATTGGTCAACCGAATGCTCTGAGACCGTCAACGTCGAAACCTCGCCACGGACGGGATTAGCTTGTTCGCTCGACGAACCCACAGTACGTGTTCTTCCAGCTCGACTTGACGCTTCGCTAGTCGATATTCCCGCCACTCGTGCGCTTGAATGTCCAAACGCTCAGGTGGCCCGGCGTTAACATGGGAGCCGTACCCTTCGCTCTCGATCATGGTTTTGGTCTTAATCAGTGGGATCTGAACTTCGTGCGGCAATTGCGCCACGCTGTGAAACAGGTCCAACCGGATCCCAGCTGGGATCATAAAGTCGGTCCCGAGTACCACGTCGACGTATGCACTATGCGCCATGACCCACATCTCGAATTCGTGTACCATCTCCCATCCCAGCGTAATCTTGACGCATGCTCGTCGCGTTGTAGACTCCTTGCCTTCGTTGATTCCTTGAATGTCAATACGGCGTCCGTGATCAGGTACGTCTCGGAGCCGTAGCTTATTGGCAAAGGCGTCAGTGATCACACTAACGTTCGCTCCCGTGTCGAGGAGAATCCTCGTCCACTCGGCGTTTACCTCGTCTTGCACCAGAGCTCTCATTCTGATCCGTCGGTCGAATTTCTTGGCCGACCACCACCCCTGTCTCTCGCCAGGGCTCACTTCATCATCTTGGAGTGACCCTTGGACTCGTCTCGCGCTGCACTCGAAACCACGCCGAACGAACCCTCGCTGGCGCCCTCATCAGCATCAGCACACTCCACTCTCTTCCCAACACCTCCACCGAGGATTCTACTCCTCTCCTTTTCATTTTCCGTCGCGTTCACACTTGTTACGTAAATATCAGGCCATTCACTCTGCCCCATGAAAGCAAGGATACACTCTGCTTCCATTGAAGGCTCGGTTAACTGTGGCAGCCCGATAGGGACCAACCCAGTTGTAGTTGGCTGGCTGCCTAGCTTAAAATGACGTTCTTGAACAACGGCCTTGAGCTCTGGTGGGAGTTCCTCCTTCGTGCCTTTAGTACGCCCGAATTTGGCAAGGCCTTGGAAGTTGCGAAAAAGTTCGCATTGTCCAGCATCGTGGAGTTGTTTGCAGAACTTGCATCGCTTGTTACAGTGGTGGGCGGAGTGACTCATGCCACCGCACACCGCGCATGGTCCGTACTGTGAGCGTCGGTTGTCGCGGTTGAAGTCACGTCGACCGCGTTGGTCCTGATTGAACCCACGGTCACCACCTCGGCGATCTTGATTGAAGCCATTCTCGGGATCAGGCGTGTTTCCACGCGTCTGACGGCTGTCTGAACGTGCGTAAGTGCCTTCAGCAGCTGCACGGCGCTCATTTTCGTTAGCAGCGGCGAGGTATCGGTCATTTTCATCCCAATGAGAAATCACCATCCGTATTATCGGGCTGAAAGTCGTTGTACTCGTCTTGGACATCGTTGTAAGCGTTCGGATCTTCGTTTGAACACTCGGTGCCCCCTTGAGCAGCTTCACGACCCTCTAATTCAGCTAGTAGGTCATCCATTGTGGCTTCAATGAGCGTCACTCTTAGTTTATTGCGGCTATCATCGCGGCGACCGTCATCACGCCGATTGTTGCGGGCGTACGCATCGTCGCGTCGCACATCACGACTCCTGAAGTATCGATACTCACTGTCACGCTTGACCATTCTCTCCTCGCCCTTGAGAACATCTTCGAAGATCTCTTCGAGCTCGTGAATGTCGGTGACTCGAGCATGGTAGAGACTCTCCGCCAACTTTTCATTTATCACGCGTTGCCAGAACTGCTGTACGTGTTCTTTGCGTCGCGACCACTCTTCTCGACGTGTAGACGGGCGGTCCGAGCGTAGCCATTCAGCCTTTTTATGTAGTGGCACAGATGTTCGTTACGTTCCCGCTTTGCAGAGTAGTAACGGGACAGTGCCGTCTGCGTGAGGTGCGAGCAGTAATAGCGGATGAACGCATCGCTCAACAGCTTCCACTTGCGTTTTGTCTTCTTCGGAAAGTGACACAACCAATGAATGGATCCGTCCCGGAGACTTAGCCCAAACGTAATGCACCATTTGTCGACATCTGTGTGAGTTCCAGTCATTTCGTAGACGAACCCACGGAGCCACTGCATACAGTTCTCGCTCTTGTTGCGTGAGCCTGAGAACGGCGTGATGCGATCCAGCGGTCGGTGCGAAGCCATTTCAATCCTCGGTGTCGGAACCACGTCGTTCAGCGTCGCTAGCTCATTCATCTGGCGCATCAACTCGAGTTGAGGATCTTCCTCGTCGAATGTACGCACCAAAATGTCATCGTCACTGGACGAACCATCGCTGTCGACTTGACGACGTCCGGCACTTCCCCGGCGGCCGAACGAACCCTCGTTACCAGCGTATACACGTTGCATACGGCTCTCGTGCGAGTCTTGAAAGTACGGTGAAGCTTCGGTAGTGCCAAAGGCACCACACGCTCAGCTCCACGCTTGGTCGGAGGAGTACGGTCGAGTCGTTGGGGTGTCTGCGGGAGCGGAATCGTGGACGGATTTTCATCTTGAACGATCGGTCGACTCACAGGCCGCTTTCCGGCGTTGATGCCAACAGCGCCAAACGCCTTCCGAAGCTTCTTCTTCCATTTCTGGAGAGCAGCTCCGGCTTCATGTGGACTCCAATCTTGGAGCGACATCGTCGATGGGTACGTCTCGTTCTCGAAGCCCAGCGACAACAGTAGCGAAACGGAATCCTCGGCAACTTGGCTAGTCGAAACCGAGATGACTGGGTATTGAAGTTCCTGCGCAAGCGCAGACCAGTCGGCTTTTTTCTTGGGGATGGGCTTGAACAGCTGCATCCACTCATCATTCTGCATCAGCGCTTGTACGCGGTCGAAAACGCGCTTGGCGGCTGGTGTATCACCGTTGATAGATGGACGAGGTGCTTTCAGCAATGCTGAAGCTTCGCACTCGCCACCGAAGGTCTAGAACACTCGGTCCCCATCGTCATATTCTTCATAGACCGGCTCTGGTCCCGCAACGTCATCTAGCTCGTCGGCGAGGTTCCTCGAAAAGGACCTGGTCGCCCCTCTCAGTCCCGATGATAGCGTGCATAGCTGCAAAGCGTGCAACCGTCACGTCTGCACTTGAACTCTCGTTGCGCGCTCCGCCAGACTTGGCAGGCGTTGCTGCTACCGTCGGTTGTCCTTTCGCCGTGTTTCTTGTTTTCTTTTTCTTCTTGTTCTTCTTCTCTTGGTAGCTCGTAAACTGGAAGGCCATACAAACAGCTCACAATGGTCACAATCTGTTCCCGGGTCGCGGCACCAGTTGTGGTGTTGGAATTCCCACGTGAACCATAGCTACAAATGTAGTTAGGACGTTCCTACAACAATATGTCTACTAGGATAGTAAACGATCGTTCGGGCGGACCTGAAGACCCCAGTTCTGCTCTTGCACCGGGACAAACTGGACCTTGTAAACTGCTTATATAGGCCAACCAGTAAAATAAAGAACACGCTACTAGCACGATCAAAGCTAGCAGGTGTTTTAAATCCTCGTGGTCCCAACAGCGGAAGGGTACCAGGCACGGGTAAGCCTTTTACGAGGGCACCGAGTGTTCAACACTCAGTTAGAAGAATAAAAGGGATGCAATACAAGCAATCCCAGTCGTGCAAATAGGCAACAATAAGCCGTCACGTAAATCCTCCCGATAGTAATCGGCCAAAATATACAGTCTCTTGGCCTTGCCGGATGAACCCTCGCTACAGAGCTTCGAGTTCACCGACAGGCATAACACACTCAAACAAGCTTGACCAGACGCTTACCTTGAAGCCGGACGTCGCACTGTGTGCTTGAGTGGAAATTCTGTTCTGTATTTATGTTTACCCTTTCGGGTCTATTCCTAAAAGGAAGTCCTAATCCAGTTTGCAAATATCAAGTGAACAATGATCCGTTATGGATCTTCTTGCACGCCAAGCGTCGTCTGCACCGTCGCATGAGTATCTTTAACGGCTCGCGCCCTGGTCCAGACGGTGAACGTGCCTTCAAAGGGTCGCTGAGTCTTCCGCGAACTCATCCCAACCGCCACCGAGGGTTCGTACCGTAGATGGTCAGTTCTTGGCCGCTGAATGCGAATCCGGCCAGTCCATTATCCTAAACTATCAATGCTAGCACGGTGTCCTTCCGTCCGTCACACGAAACGCTCAGATTTTCGAGCCTTCCCATTGGCTGCCGAGCGGAGCGAAGGCGGATGCGATTGGTTAAAACGGGATTATGTAACTTATATCAATAAATTGATGTGATTCACAGAGCCCATATGGAGATTTGCACAAGACTATCCAATATCCGAAGGCATTATCCGAAGGCGGCATCGTTTTATTACTACGAAGTATTAATATCTACCATTATAATAATGCATGTTGCTTTTAATATTTGAGTGCAAAACAGACAGAGCTACTTATTTTTAAATGAAATAGCCCCAAAATACGTTTACTAAGCTGCAAGGTGCTTAGCGTACACGTAGGAATGCGTGTTTTCGAGGCCATACTATAACATACGTAATACTATGTTGTTAATAGTTTCTGCAAGTTTGACTCAAATAATAACTACAACTGTTTTGTTGTAGAAATATTAATTATTATCTGAGCGTGAGGTAACTGACTGAGCTGCCAAATAGTAGTACACGTACAGCAGAAGCTGGCCGTAAGAACAACGCTGTGCCAATAAACGTTGTCACCTGATCCATAAAGATAAATAGTTTTAGATTGAATAGAATGAACTCATTTGTGTTACTGCTGTAACCATTGTTTTCTAAGAGACTGCTGTAAGCCATTGTTTTCTAAGAGTTGTTAGGCAGCAAAAAATCCGATACTATTTAGCTGGCGGACGGGTCGCCGACAGGAGCGTAGGATACGTTTTTAAATGGAGCGGCAACACAACAACAAAACCCGAGAGGTGTTAATTATAGTTGGCTAAGTAGACCACCATAAAGAAACGGTAATAAACTTGGAGCCTAAATGATGTTAACCATCCTGAAATTATCCGTTAACTATCAAATTGAAAGCACTACTGTACCGTCAACAACAACAACAGCAAGGCGGCTTGCGACACAATATCCGAATTGCTTTTATCATAACTGGTAGTCTTTTGACTAATTCTGTAATCAGCACAAAATGAAC
>NW_003303758.1:118462-119447 GCF_000142945.1 Phytophthora infestans T30-4 | reverse complement strand
TTCCCATTAAGGAAAGAGCGCTTTTCAAAACGCAGCCGTGAACCGCGGGTCTTCTGTTCGAGAACAATCGTTCAGTGAGGACGTGATAGCGAAACCACGCCATCGACGAGCCAACTTGCGGTTTGTTCGCTCGTAACAGTGACGGGAACCGGAGCAAGATGTACCATCCTGCTCAGCCGACACACGAACAACCAAAATTCCTGTGTTTGCCGTGCCCGTCGGCGGGAAGCCCAAAGATGAAGTCAAAGGCTCATCGACTTTCCAACATTCAGCCGGTACGGGCAGGCTCTGTAGTGGAGCCGAGCGAGGGCCTGCGGGCTTGACTCGCTGACATGTTTCACATGTCTTAACGTATCGGGCGAGCCACTTGTACATGTGGGTCCACCAGAAGGCCTGAGCGAGCGACAGAAAGGTCTTCTTTCGGCCCAAGTGGCCGCTGGAGAGCGCGTCGTGCGCCTCCGCGAGGATGTCGAGCTTCATATCCTCGTCATTGGATACGGCCACCCGTGGAGGTTTATTGGACTCCACCCGGTAATAGAGGAGGCCATCCTTCAACTCATATCGGTGGAGCCGGGAGCGCTGTCGCGACAAGGGCCAGTCGGACTTCGCCGCTTGTTCCTGCCGTGAGGAACGTGGCGATAGGTGCGACAGCCTCATCTTCCCGATACACCATACGTATGCCGATCATATAGATCCGTTGTCACCCGTGTGATGTGGGCCAACTCGTAGTCTGGACGCCGAGAGAGGGCGTCCGCAAGCACGTTGAGCTTGCCAGGCATGTACGCGACGCGGAAGTGGAATTCGACCTACTAGCTGAATTAGAAGGTCGTGAAGCTGCTCAGGGAGGCACCGAGTATTCAAACGAAGATCTGAACGCTTACAACGATGTCCAAGACGAGTACATACTGCAAATGTCAGCCTGATAATACGGGTGTTGATTCTCATCCGCTGACCGTACCGATACTCGCCGCTGCTAGCGAAAATG
>NW_003303758.1:106976-114535 GCF_000142945.1 Phytophthora infestans T30-4 | reverse complement strand
TCGAACTGAGAGTCGTTCAAATGGGAGAAGTCGTTCCTATCCATGGCAACGAACTTCGGAGAGGTTCAGGTAGTCTACCCGCGGTGGCGTGGATTGACTACAAGTGCTACCAAGTGTGACGGGGTCACACAGCACCTTGCGCTAGAGAAAGTTGGCTTCCGAGAGTATACAAACTCTCAGTGAGCGGCAGTTCACAGGTCCCCTTTTACCGAAAGGGAGCGAAGTGACCAATTTAAGGTAGATGGTAAGCTAAGTATATTTTATAGGTAGGCTAAGCTTGAATTCAATACAAACTATAAGTCACCTACAGAAAAGCAATGTCATTAGCCAATGGTTGGCTTTGGACGACCTTGGTACCTTGTACCAAATATCCCGAAGTATGACGTGTTACACTTCATGTAAGTAGGGGTACACTTAGGGCTACGTACCCGTTACACATGTGGTCAATAGCTAAAAGGCAGGTACGCTGCAGTGTTGGGGATGTTGTGAGCCTCTGGCTTTGGCTGGGATCCTGAACGAAATGTTGTGCTTGTTCACGATGATGTTTGGGATGACTACGTAAAGGTAATATGACCTATTAAGAAGGCATTTTACAGTGTTATTATTTTCCAGAAGAAAACCCAATCTAATCAAGTGCTGGTTGCAGTGAATTGATCAATACGGGGGTCGGTCAACTTGAAGATCAACAGGCTACGAGACTTTGCGTATTGCCGAGCGGTTGTGGCGCTGCTTGTACCAGACGACACCGCGGCGACAGACACCGACGCAGCAGGACAACTGACCGGTCTCTGGTAGACCGGGTTCTTACCGGTATCCTCCAGTGGGGTTCAGAAGCGGGCAGTACTGGAGTGACGCAGGGGCGACGAGGAACGCGTGCCTTCGAGCGGCGACGGAGGACGCAGCAGCGGTCGCTGGACCGCGGTACGAGCCGGTACGATTGACTGGGCGAAGGCATGCAGCAGTGGCAGCCATTGGCGGACCGGTGGCTCGCAGGACGAAGGCGCTGGAGCTGAGGCTGTGGTCCCGGGCGTTGCCGATTAGGAGCAACTTTGAAACTCTAACTCTAATCTCACTTCACATTTTACCTTTTAGAGCTCACTTGCCAGAAAGTATAATTTGGCTTTCAAAGCATTGACGATGACGCACAACGAAGCAGTTGACCAAGACGGAGACGTCGAGATGAAATTGGCTCAGCCGATATTCGAGTACATCAAGCCACCCAAGACTGACGAACCTGGGGCAGCCTGCTCTGGTGAAGTTTGTGCGTGATCGTCGGCAGTATGAAGAGCGGATCGGGGAGCGGTGCTTAGCGACGGGTGAAGCGCACGAGACTGTACTCGTTAGCATCAAGAGCCTCATGGAGGATCCTTGAACACCTGGCGCACTACGAGTTCCGCACCACCGTGGAGGAGGTGACGGAGGCGCGCCTGCAGGAAGACATCACGCGCCGTGCTGGCACGTTGATGAGCGACCACGTCCCGGACGTGGCCAGGCTACTCCGTAACAGCCTCCAGATGGACATGGAGGTGGCGAACATCCATGCGCGTGCTGTCAAGCGCTTCATGGACTTTGACCAGCTCGTTGACGATCACGGACTCATGGCGTGGGTCGGCCAAGGACCCGTGACGGACGCAGCAGATCGGCAGCGTATGAAGACTAGCTGCAAGCTGCTCATTTCGAACCTGTTCCCGACGGTACTGCGTGTCGACATTGAGCGCCTCGTTGCGGTGACACACCAGCAAGACGACGTGGCTCTGTACGAGTTGATCGTCGGTCGTGCAAAGTACCAACAACATTTTCACATAATGCAGAGCGAGTTAAAGCATTATGACCCGCCGAGAGGTAAAACGGTTGGTAGCACGAAGTCTGGTGGTGGAAAACAGCAGCATAATAAGACTTCTGGTAAATCGGAGCGCTCAAAGTCTGAACCGAAGACGGTTTCAGCTCCACCTCGGTCAGGCTGTCTAGTCTGCAAGGGGCCGCATTGGGTGAAGGACACAGGGGCCGAAAGCAACATCGTATCGCGTGTGCTGGTCGAGGAACGGCAGGGTGTTGAAAGCGGGTTGAAGATGGAGGCTTTGAACCCGGTCATACCAGTTCAGGTTGCCGGCGGTGTCCGCATGGTCTGCCGAGACACAAGTCACACTTGAGTTGCGGGTTGAGACGGCTGCAGGACCGCTGCATCTCACCAATGTGTCGTGTCTTGTGATGGATGGTCATGAAGACGAGTTCCAGCTTGGGAGCAAAACGATGCAAGATATTGGTATCAGTATCAATATCGACCGATTGCTTGAACAGTTGGCTGGCGGTCATGTTGGGGATGCTGGCTATGATGATGTCTCCAGGGACAGCCCGCAGTTAGCGTTTGCAGTTCGTGCCGATGAAATCAACGTATATCTGGAGAATATGCTGTTCGCTGCAGCGGCAGCGTGGTTTGAGCCAGCGCTGCTCAGCGACCTGCGCAAACTAGTCTACGAGTTTGCTGACGTGTGGCGAGTTCGTGTCAGAGCCGACCCGCCAGCAGATGTCGAACCTATGAAAGTCAAGCTTCGTGACGGCGCTGTGCCCTATCGTAGTGATACGAGGAAGTATCCTCCTCAGCAGCGAAAGTTTCTTCGAGAATTGGTGCTGGCGTTAGAGCGACATGGACTTGAATGGCGTAACAGCACCAGTCACTGGGCATGTCCGGCACTTCCTGTAAAGAAGCCACATAGCGATGCGTTTCGTTGACTACCGACCACCGAACAGGTGCACAGTTCCTCTGGCGGGGCCACGCCGAACTTATCTTCGGCGACGCAGAGTGTGAGAGGATCTTATGGGGTTGGACGTTTCGATTTATTCAAGGGGTTCTAGCAGTTGCCTCTCCACCCTGACGGCCAGTAGCTGTTTCGTTTCGTTACGGAAGATGATGTCTTCACGCCGACGCGTGTGCCGCAAGGAGCCTGTGACTCCGCTGCAGCGGGGCTGCCGTAGCTTTAGCGTCAGAGGAAGACGTTCGACTCAAAGAGTCACTAATATTAAGTTCCTTATCCAAAGGACACTTACAGCCCAAGACCAGGGCTCAAAGTTAACCCCTTCAAACCGGCTGATTTTTCCTTTCCTTAAATTGCATATGCAAGATAGTTTGACTTGGTGTTTGTATACTTTTACTTGTTACAGAGATGGTCGACGAACCGAACGTTGTAATAACCGGTGCAAACTGCATATTAACGTGCATACACGGCTGCAAGTTTAGGCTCTAAACTGCATTATTCATTCCATTTCCGTAACATAGATGCTGACTTCCGGTCGTCTGGTAGTACAGCGATAGGCGGGTGCAGAAACGGTTGCAATTTTAGAGATATTTGAATGTCGAATTTTAGAAACTGTCCAATTGCGTACATATATTGAAGTTTTCCCATCCAAGTGGCGAGCAATCAAAAGTTCAGTTTTTTTGGCTCATACAAATATGAAGCCTATAATATAATCTGAGCATGGGCTTCCGGCTCTGGCCTGACGGACTGCATAGTAAGCAAAATGAATCGACGGTTGCACTTTATTTTCAACCTGCAAGAGATATAGAAAGACAATTTTCACTGCAGCCATTACTTCGCAAAAACACAAATACTGATGATAAAATGCATATTCACCCTTTAGTATCCTGCATATGCATGATACTTAATCAGCAGCATCTCTCAGTCTTTTGCGTGGTCCCCCACCTTTCGTTGGAGTTGCTGGGCTCATACGGATGCGGCGTTCTTGGTTCGAAGGTCGCAGCTTTCCTTCACTCCATTCCTTGTGCCATACGTCAAAGCAGGTTGTCAAGACCCCGCGAATCACATGCCTCGGGCGCATACACAGGTAGATAGGCGCATTACCATCGCACTCGGAGCAGTAGTACGCTGTCGTGTGGGGCTTCGCGCCCTGCATCAGAGAGCAAACTTTACACGCACGCTGACGCCGCTTCGGCTGCGTATCTCGGTTCCTCCATTCATCCACCAACTATGCTACATGAGTAGAAGCGTGCCCCGCGACACCAGAACCCGACGTACCGGCGATCTGCTCCCTCTCACAAAACGTGTTTCCGTCGAACATGTCCACTTCTTGGAGCTGGGTGAGCTGCAAGTGGAGGCGCTTCATGAATTTAACGTGCGTCAACGGCTTTGAAGTCTTGTGCTTGTGGTAGGCATTGTGTACAACCTTGCGGATCTTCCACGCTCGATCCGTGGTCGCTCTTGGGTCGTCGTTATCATTGAAGTGTAGATTTCTGCAGGTATCCATGAATCGATCTCGTGCCATCACAGAACTAAACGCTCCACGTGGAATCGCCCCCTCGTCGGTGGGTTTCCAGTGGTTTGCCAGCTTTTCTCGGTTTGGGCAAATTGTTCGCGCGATCAGTAGTCCCACGAAGCGACACAGCTCGTGTGGTTTGATTGGAGGAACTGCTTGAAGCTCTTGTAGCACATCGCGCCGTGTCTTCTTCTTCGTGACAGGATTCGCTTGACAGCGTCGCTTGTGGCGCTTGTAGGCATCGTCAACACGAGCGTGGAGCATATCGCTTTGGTACTTGTTTGAACAGACAGCAACGTGCTGCCACAATGCAACCGGCATGAAGTAAAAGAACAACGCCATAGGCGAGTCCCCACGATGCAGTACTTCAGGAGTGGGTCCGGAATAGCCTTGGTGAAGTCCCGGGTAGCTACTAGCGCCTTCAACAGGAACGTAAGGCGTCTGTAACTCCTCATGCACATCCGGTTCTTGAATTGGGCCCCATCCATTAGTCGAAAACTCTCTCAGTGTTCTGTCCAGCAAGTTACCCGCCAACAGAGCGTCGGTGTCTCCAAATCCATCCAGAAATTCTTTTGCCAGCGCAATATCCATCTCGTCTCGTTCAGGGTCCGGCTCCGATCCACCGGCCGCACTGGCATTTGATACCCAACCACTGCAATCAGACTGGGTATCTGTGACAACGTCGTCCCTTGCCGCTTCATCGCCAGATTCAAGTGCATCATAGTTGGGGTCTCTTCCGCCCGGGGCGTCCACATTCAACCGGTCAGTTGTTTCTGCAAGTATATCTTCGTAACACAAGCATAAAAAATCGTTATCATGAATAATCAGTATAAGGTATCATGAATATGCAGCATACGCACTGAATCGCATTGTAAGACATACCCGTTTCGTTGTTCTCTTCAACAGACTCAACGCTGGAAAACCCTTCGTCCCCCGATTCAACATTTTCTTCGTCACCTCCATGAGGACCTGGCAACACGATGGGGGTTTGAGCGACGACTTGAGTAACGGGTTCAGCTACTGGCACTGGCGCTTTTTCTTCATCAGATATGGCGTCGTCAACTATAGTGCATTCACAAGCGTTAGACTGCATCAATATGCATGTGGTCGATGAAATATTCAGGATAGCGTACGGGCTTCTTCGGGCTGGTGTACTGCATGAGCTAATGCATAATGCTAGTTAATTATCCTGCATATCCTGCATATCATATCATGAATATGCAACTGGTACTCACATGAGCGGCGACGTTTCTGCTTGTCCGTGGCAGGCAGCTTGGGCACTTTTCGAGTGCGCTTCACTTGCGTTTGTCGCGTCAAAGGCTGCTGAGTACCTGAAGAAGGTTGAAGTGGAGACGTGGGCTGGGTGGTGGCCGCTTGAGCGGGTGGTGATCTTGTTGTGACAGCAGGATCAGCAGGAGGTGCTGGTGGCGTCTGGAATGGTCCAGAACCGGTAGACGAAGGCTTTTTGGAAGCTGTAACATCATACAAACAATTGGTTAGACTGTGTAGCCAGCAATCGCCACCATCTCGCTTACCACCACTGTAGTAATCCAACAGCTCTTCCTCCCCAAGAAAAAAGTCGATGCCTTTTGTGCCGTTAACATGTCCGCCACGGCGAACGTACTTCCATCTCGGATTTAAGTCCTTCGCTCGCGGTCTTACAGATGTCCATCCCTGCTTCTTCAGCTCTTTCCACGCCACACCAAACGGGATGTTTTGACTGCTCACGTACTTGCCTCGGACAGCTACCATTTCATGCAGAGAGCCTGGTTCCGTTCTTTTCCAGCGCGAATTCTCGAATGAGTGGCTGGAGAGGGAGCGAAAAAATTTACCTTTGGAAAATAATGTAAAACTCATGTTTAACACATAAACTTTTATATCTTATATTCAAATTTAGAGAAATATTATCTGTCTCGTCGCTTGTTATGTGTATCTTCTATGCTACCACACGTACAGAGAGCCTGCACTTGTAGGGTTCTTTTTGACTTAGATTTTGTATAGCCGAGGATTTAAAAAAAAGTAACTATACAAACTTTAAGTCATATTTAAGCTTAACCTGCATTATGCAGGTTAAGCATTTTTGAAAAGCTGCATATGCAGGCTCCCGGTTTGAAGGGGTTAATACCTTAACTTTTATGCTTCAAACCCAGAAGTGTTTTATTTACTATTATTGCGGCCAAGCCGCCTAGGGGTAAATGTATCTGTTTAACTATCTAGCATAGTTAAACCTAATCAAATGCATAACGCGTGGCTTTCAGCCAACGTACTGAGAGACTCTCCAACTTATGTACTGAGCGTTTGTTAACTCTCCGGGTACTTCGTACCCCTGTGTGTTCCACACCATGTAACCCCGTTACACTCTCCCCCACTAAGATGAGAACATTCCGTTCTCGAAACTTTCCTCAGCGAGGTCACGTCTTGTTAAGACGGCGGAGGTTACTACACCTCACCCCAGCGTTGTACAGCTCCGTGAGCTCACAGACGCCTACGCATCGTTGATGCCCAACTTCTCGTCGTCGGCCCACGGCCCAATGTTCCAAGCGCAGCGCGCATCTTGCTCTCAAGCGGTCTCAGACCTACGCTCGCGCTTCTCGCCCACTCCAAGAGTTGCAAACCGCATAGAGCAATGCTCTTGACTCATTCGAGTCGTCCACAACTGCTCAGCGGTTGAACACTCGCTTCACAAGCGATAGGTCGGTGGTTCGAACCCACCAGGGCACAGCCCTCTCGTTCCATGAACGATTGTTCACGCGTGGACAGGCTTAAGGGAACACCCTTTTAGCTCAGTGGTCGAGCGTTGGCTTTGGAAGCCACAGGTCGGTGGTTCGAACCCACCAGGGCACAGCCCTCGCGTTCCATGAACTGTTGTCCTTGAATGGACAAGCTTAAGGCAACGCCCTCTCAGCTCAGTGGTCGAGCGTTGGCTTTGAAAGCCACAGGTCGGTGGTTCAACTCTACCCGGGCGCAGCCCTCTCATACCATGAGTAGTCCGCTCTCGGACTGACGTACGGGCATAGCCCTTATAGCTCAATGTAGAGCTCCGGCCTGTCAAGCCAAAGGCCAGTGTTCGATTCCCGTCCGGGACACCACTTTCGCTGTTACAGCGCATCCACATTTGGATCATGCTCATCGAGCAAGTTGTTTCAAAACAACTATGCGTCTATCGAGACGCTTGTCCCTGAACCTTGTTCAGCACACACGAAGGACCTGCTTCCTTCGGGACCATGTCCCTATCACCACGAGTCTCTCCACCTCCTGCTCCCGCTGCGAGCACCGCTCATACGTACTAG
>NW_003303758.1:80128-106688 GCF_000142945.1 Phytophthora infestans T30-4 | reverse complement strand
CTCACCATGCTCATCGAGCAGAGCAGGAGGAGGACCTGCCTCAGCTGGGCTCTCGCGGGGAGAGGCAGCACTTGCCGGAACGGCGTCTGCGTCCATACGACGCTGGCGTCCACGACGCGAACGTTCACGTTCACCGCCCATCGGTCGATCTCGAAGAGATGATCCACCTTGTGGATAGGTTAGAGCCATCACTGTTGACCCACAACCAGGTCTCGGACCTTGAGCGTCCAGTCGCTCGGCTGAACGTTCAGCTTGCCTTGCTCCTGCATCTCGAGCACTTCGCTCCGCGACCTGTGGCTCTGCCACATTCTGATGATCAGCCATCTGTGGATCCACCACTTGCTGTCGTTCAGCCGCCCGTAGCTCTACCACATGCTGCCCTGCAGCTGTCCGTGGCCCAGCCACCGTTGGTGCCAACGCCTCCGCGCTCACCTGAGCAGGGTCTTGATATGGCTTAAGCAAGCCAACATAGAAGACCGGATGCGTGCGCATCTTCTTCGGAAGGTTGAGCTTATACGCTAAGCCCTTCCTGGCCACGACCTTGAACGGTTCTATGAACCGAGGTCTTAACTTCGTCTTGAAGACTGCAGACACTGCATGAGTAGGTAGGCTTTTAGCATTTAATAAAACTTGGTCACCGACCTCAAACCTCTCAACATTGCTTCTGCCCTTGGCATCTGCATGTTTCTTCTGCGTGTCTTGGCTTTCAGCCATAGCGTCGCGTACTTGACGCATTACGCTCAGTTTCAAAGAGCCAAAGTCATCGCCTTGCTTGCGAACCGCAACAGGGCGGACATCAGCTAGCCGCTCGGCTATCCCTCCCCCATCAAGCCCTGAGCCACTGCGTGGAGGCGTCAGTGGGACGTGAGGGTTCACATAGAACGGAGTTTAGCCCGTCGAGGCGTGCACTGCATTATTTAATGCGAACTCAACGAGTGGGAGCATCTGGCTCCAGCGTTTTGGCGCCTCAGCGCATACGCTTCGGAGGGTATCCTCCACAACGCGATTCACGCGTTCGGTTTGAACATCGGTCTGCGGATGGTCCGCTGTGGACATGTCCAAACGATTGCCGAGCACTCTGAAGAGGAACGTCCAGAACTTTGCGGTGAAGCGCGGGTCTCGATCCGAGACAATTGTCTCAGGCAAGCCATGTTGGCGAAAGACTCGGTCTAAAAGCAGCAAAGCGGTACCTTCACCATCAAAGGGGTCCGGCACTGCCGCTAAATGAGCCATCTTGCTCAATCGGTCTACAAAGACCACTATACCCGTGTTTTCCGCCTTATCCTTGGAAAGGCCAAAAACAAAGTCCATACTCATGGACTGCCAGCATCCCTTGGGGACAGGCAAACTCGCCAATGGCGCTGCCGTGATCGGCGCGGACTTTGTCCGCTGACACGTCTCACACGTGCGTACATAGGTGCCAACCCACTTATACATCTTGGGCTACCAGCACATCGAGCTCACCAAGCCATAGGTCTTCTCCCGACATAAGTGCCCGCCCACGGGCGTATCATGAACCTCATAGAGGATTCGAAACTTAAAATGAGGAACGACTACACGAGGGTTATCCTCAGAGTCGGTGCTGTAGTACAGCAGGCCACCATCGAGCGAGTATCGATGCAGCCTCGCGCGTAAGCGCCCAGACAATTCTTTGTAAGAGTCTTTAAACTCTTCGCTCCCAAGAGCCCGTAGCAGCGCTACGCACATGTCGTCCTGTGCATACGCTCTGCGTATCAAGTCAGGCACTGACGACGTCACTGTCGTGACATGAGCTAATTCGTAGTCCGGCCTGCGCGAGAGCGCATCGGCCACTACATTAAGCCGTCCCGGCTTGTACTTCACCTCGAAGTTATACTCGGCAATGAAGGAAAGCCATCTTGCCATTCTCTGAGAGAGATGAGGCGACTGTGTCGCAGTGCGTAGCGACGCATGATCAGTAAAGATCACAAAGGGCTTAGAGCCTAGCAGGTGTACCCTGAATTTGACTAGAGCATACGTCATTGCAAGTAGCTCTTTGTCATGAACTGGATAGTTCTTCTCTGCAGCTTTGAGCTGGCCAGACTCAAACGCAATCACGCGTTCACGCCCGTCGGCGTCTGCTTGTAGTAAAGCACAACCGATTGCAAAATCAGAGGCGTCATAGACGATGCTAAACGGAATATCCGGGTCCGGTAGCGCAAGGATCGGAGTCTGGAGGAGGCTCTCCTTCACAGCCTCAAAGGCTCTGTCGAGCTCGACGTTCCAGCACCATGGTGCGTCCTTCGTAAGGAGATCTGATAATGGCCGAGCTATCTCCGCGTAGTTCGCGCTGTACTCATGCAAGTAATTGGCTAAGCCTAGCCACTTGCGCAAGTCTTTTTTGGTTCTTGGGAACCGGCCAGTCCACGATGGCCTTGACTTCGGCAGGATCTGCCCTTAAGCCACGCTTCCCAATGAAGCACCCGAGGAAAGGTATCTCCTCCGCGCCAAAGACGCACTTGTCCAAGTTGACATACAATTTATTAGTGTGCATGCACTCGAGCACCGCTCGCAAGTGGTCAATGTGGTTAACCACGTCTGACTTTCCGTGCTCGGCACGACTATGGACGAATATACCGTCAAAGTACGTCTGAGCGTACGCCCGGTGGGGCCTAAACAACTGCGTCACAAGACGATTGAACGTTTCTGGTGCGCTCGACAGCCCGTGGGGCATGACCAGCCACTCACAGAGCATACCGCTCGGAGTACTCACCGCTGTCAGCGGAATGTCGCTCGCTCTCATGAGCAATTGGTAGTAACCATCGACCAAGTCGAGCCCACTGTACAACGTACAGCCTACCATGTTGTTCTGCAGAACATCCTTGCGAGGAATCGGCGTTTGCGCCGGGATAGTGGCCGCATTTAGCTTGTTAAAAGCATGAACAATGCGCCACTTGCCGTTCGGCTTTCTGCCACAGAACGTGGGTGTCGAGTGCGGAGACTTACTCTCACGCACCATCCCTGCCTCATGCTTCGCACGGAAGAATGCGTCAATGACGTCACACTGCTCTCTCGGCAAAGGCCATTGCCTTGTTACGCAGTATTTGGTTCCAGGAACCAGGTCAATTTCATGACACACGCCTCGATCTGGAGGCAGGCCCGTCGGTGGGTCATTCGAGACAACGTCTCCATACTCCTTCACCACCGGGTAGAAGGGATCCAAAGAATCTTTGAAGATCGCCGATCCACTTCTTGCGCTCAGCGCCTTCTTGGTGTCCTCTAGGACCACGTCGTCCACGACGGATGATGAGTTCAACTCCTCCTCAGGTCCCAGCAGGACCACCTCGGCTAGCTCGCCTGCCTTAAAGGCTTCGCCAATCTCGGCAATGGACATCTCGTCCAGCCCTAGCAGAGCTTCTGCAGCGGGTAGAGTGTCAAGGCTGATATCGCCTTCTCCCTCCCCCGTCACTCCGTTCACGAGTGTATACAGCTGCTCACAGCAACCACGTCGAGCATCACTGCTCGTCACGCTGGACACATCCGTCCGACGTGAAGCCGTCACAGACGCCCTGCGTCTTCTTCTCCTCTTCTCTCCGCGACCGAGCCCCGGCCGGGATGGAGGGCGGGTGTGGGCGACATCTCCGTCACCACCAACCGGGTGCAGCAGCAGCATCACTTCTCGAAGAGGATACAGTGTCTCGCAAGACACTCGGCTGAAAGCCAAGAGGTCCTTGGCCTTCCCACAGTGAACTAGGTGTCACTTCACCTGCATCTTCTGGGCCACGCCCCATGATGCCTCGACTCGCAGTCGACCACGACCCTCGGGTCACGCAGGGGCAGGGCATCGACCAGATTCGTACCACTCAGTGGATTACGCGCCACTCCGCGCTCGTCCTCACTAGGGCCCAGCTGTTGGTTATTGACCTGACCTGCACCGCTCAGCGGATAACGCGCTGCACCACGTACGCCCTCAGGGCAAGCAGCAACCTCGTTGCTAACAATTTCGGACCTACCAATGTCCAGCACTACGGCCGCCTCGGCCTCGTGCTCGCGCCAAAAGCGCTTCTGCTTCCTAGCAGAGGTGGGTTCATGACTCACCAAAGCTCCACTAGGAGCAGGGTGCGACGCACCAAGCGTTTTCGACTTCCAGTCGATCCATGGCTCATGGCGTTCCGGCCATGCCATGCCAAGGATGAGGTCTAACCTCGCATCCAGGTCTAAAACCAAACAGCGTTCCACGCTATCGAAGCTCTCAAACTTCACTCCAAGGTCGACAGAGACCTTCGACACAGTTACCAATGTCCCCGTCGCGAGACGGACAGAGATCGTATCTCTCGTTGGCACTTCCAGTGCTTCAGCATACAGCTGACTCCCTTCTAGGGTGGAGCGACGGGCGTAGTTGCGCGAGGCTCCCAAATCAATCAAGACTCTCCATGGCTTTGCAAAGCCCTTCACGACCAGCAAGCCCGGCTTGCACACACGCTTCTCGTAAGAGAGCCCAGCTCTCTTCGGGGCTGAGCCCCGTAGCCCTCTACCGCTTCGAGGCACAATAGAACTCAGTCCTTCCCCAGTAGGCCGCCCCGCGCCTACTGGGAATTGCCGTTTCCCGGCGATGACCCGGAGGGTCGGCTTGCCGGAGCCCCGCGCGTCTTGCGCAGAGGGCAATATGCCGTCAAGTGCTTAGTGCTATTGCACACAAAGCATCGGCGGATGCCGGCGCGCTTCTCCGCAGCAAGAAGCTCCGCTTCTTCATCTTCAGCATAGCTGAGGTCCATCGGCTCTGGACCGCTCGAAGAGCTTGCGCTACTAGCGCTCCAACCAGGTCGAACCGACCTGAAGTTGTGCTCGGCATTTAATTCTACATTCATTGCCTCTTCGAAAGCGTTAGGGTGGACACGGACTACTTCCGTTCGAGCTGCGCTCACACAAAGTCCCTCCATGAACACGGTCACGCTGACCCGTTCCGGAAGAGGATCCGCCGCCATTCCGGCGATAAGAGTTCTCAACGCTTGGACATAGTCCAATAAATCCTTCTTACCCTGGCGGGTAGCAAGGAACTTCGACCGGATACGGTACACCTGATTAGGCGGCGCGAACACGCGCGAAAGTTGTTGCTTCAGCTGATCCCAAGTGGGAAATGCAGCGTCAACAGACGTGCCGCACGTTAGTGCCCATTCGCGAGCGCGTCCTCCAAGCCTGGTGATAGCCATCGCCACGCGCTGATGCTCAGACTGGAGCAGGGCCGATCCCATGGCCATCTCGACCTCACGGGTCCCGAGAAGGAGATTCTCTCCATCCTTCCCCTCGAAGGTTTTTACGCTCACCATGAGCGGTTTCAGTCTCATAGACTCTTGACGCCGCCGCCGTTGCCGCGCTCATTTTCTCTTGGACGTGCTCCATGAGCGCGTTCCCGTAGCGGGAGAACGTTTCCAGCCTGGCGGTGACCGCCTCTGGACCTTGCGATGCAAGATGAGCCACGCCCTCCGGGCCAAGCAAGGACATAAGCTTAGTAAGCGCGTCCTGCTGCGACGGGGGCAAATTCGCGAACACGGGGTGTTCCATCCTCGCAGAGGATATAGTCAATCGACCCAGGAGGGGGATTGACTACAAGTGCTACCAAGTGCAGCGGGGCTGCCGTAGCTTCAGCGTCAGAGGAAGACGTTCGACTCAAAGAGTCACTTATATTAAGTTCCTTATCCAAAGGACACTTACAGCCCAAGACCAGGGCTCAAAGTTAATACCTTAACTTTTATGCTTCAAACCCAGAAGTGTTTTATTTACTATTATTGCGGCCAAGCCGCCTAGGGGTAAATGTATCTGTTTAACTATCTAGCATAGTTAAACCTAATCAAATGCATAACGTGTGGCTTTCAGCCAACGTACTGAGAGACTCTCCAACTTATGTACTGAGCGTTTGTTAGCTCTCCGGGTACTTCGTACCATGTGTGTTCCACACCATGTAACCCCGTTACATCCGCAATGCACTGCTAGCTACAGATGCAGCATTGTTTCCAAGCCATGATGTATCATAGCCTCCTTGTCTGGATTGACGACATCCTGCTATTCGCTGGCTCCGCAGCTGAGTACCTCGCTAGCCTGAGGATCTTTTTGGAGGTGCTGGGTGTTAGACGACTGAAGCTGAACGCGAAGAAGTGCGTACTCTTCGACACAAGAGTTGTATGGTGTGGCAAGGTTATCGACGGTCAAGGAGTTCAGCACTCACCAGAGCGCCTGGAAGCATTGACAAGGCACAGCTTACTAGCATCACGCTAACATGGCCACCAGAGGAGGAATCAACCTTTCGTGCTGTGGTCGACTTGTTGGTCACCTCCACCAAGCTCTACTTTGCTGACCCTGACGCCGTTGTCTGCATGTTCACCGATGCTTCGCTCGGCGGTTGGTCGGTCATATTCAGCCAAATTTGCAACTGGGTTAAAGGTTTGCCAGTCACTGAGCAACTACACGAGCTACTGGTGCGTCAAGGAGAACTATTCACGGGCTCTCAGGTGAATTGGTCGATTGTGGAAGAGGATGCCTATCCAGTGGTTCGTGAATGCAGTGACATTGCTTATCTTCTTGAGCGTGAGAAAGGTGCTCAGATCTATTGCGACCATGCCAACCTGATCCAAATTTTCTCACCTGACAAGACGGTCAGGCCACACTTGTGCGGGATGCTGCAGCGGTGGCCCTGCACATCGTTGGCGTCCGCTATAAAATAGAGCACATCAAAGGCGACGATAATGGGTGGGCCGTCCTCGTGTCGCGGTGGGGCCAGGAAGGAGCGACCCCGGTGCAACCGCCGCAAGCAGTCAAGTGAGTCGCACTGCCGGTGAGAGACGATGATGTAGACTCGATGCCTTGCAACAAGGCCTTTGCGTGGTCGTTTGACACCGATTACATTGCGACCGGATACTGGCAGATCCCCCTTCCGGAAGAGTAAGTGAGTAAGCTAGCACTAACCAAGAGGGTGACAACTCCAGCACGCAGCCGGACTCGGAATTTTGCCCGCTACAGGACAAGAACTTTACGTGACCAGGGGTTGACGCAGTCCGAGGTGAGCAGCACCGCTACCGTGCTGACGTTCCGGTACCTGCCGGCGACGATCGAGCTGTTCGTGTCGATGGCAAGCTGTGGATCCCTAAGCAAGCCCGCGAGCGGGTGCAACGTATACTAGTGGTTGCCCATTGTGGCCCTCAAGGACACCGAGGCAGCGACGTCATGCACACGGCACTTGCGGAGCGCTTTGCTATTGCAAATGCGAAGCCAATCATTGATCGGTTTCTGCGGAAGTGCTTTGCTCTGCAAGCATGTCAAAGGCGAGAAGATCGTGCTGAGTCCGTTAGGGCCTACGTCTACAGCAGTGAAGCGCAACGAGTGCCTTCATATGGACCGCCTGCAGCTAGGGGGATCCTACTGTGCGAGTCGCTACGTACTCGTGCTCAAGGATGAGCTTGCGCATTACTGTGAGTTGATCACTGCCGATGTAGCAGATAGTGGAACTGCAGTGCAGGCTGTGCTTGACTGGCACAAGCGGTTCGGACTGCCTGAAATATGGACATCCGACAATGGATCCCACTTTAAAGCAGCAGTAATGGAGGAACTTGCTGAGCGCTTGCAAGCGACACAGCGGTTGGTGCCGGTGAACACACGATGGACCAACGGTACTGTCGAGCGTGTGAATAGAGACATCCGGTACGTATTGCGTGTGATGCTCATGGAACTCAAGTTGGACACCCGCAATTGGTTTCACCTCCTACCTGTGATCCAAGCCAATCTCAACCACTCGGCGGTGGCATCCTTGGGTGGACATGCCCCTATTGAGCTGTTTACCGATTTACCGGCGCCGTTCCTACTCGACACCGTGTCGGTTCCCACCGGCGACTCCTATCGCTTGTTGCCGGTTAACGTGTTCGCGGCTACGCCGCACCTATATAAGCTGCGCGAGCATTTGCATGAGTTACACTGTAATGATGTCGAGCGCAACGAGCACCGCCGCTTGCAGAAAATATTGCGTACCAAGGGCACAGAATGCAACTTTGAAGAGGGTGATGGTCACGCGTTGATAACCGCATGACTGGTAACAAGCTCCTGCTGTGTTGCGTTGGGCCATTCCGAGTAGTTCGTGCCCTCTCACATTCATTTATTGTGGCTCACATGCTCACCGATGACGAGTTCAAGGTGCACGGATCACGCCTCAAGCACTACTGCGACGCCGAGCTCGGCACCACGGCCGAGATTCGCGAACATGTGGTAACCCAAGGTATTGTGCTCGGTATGCGAGCTATTGTGAACCACCGCTATGACAGCACGGCCAAGGCGTGGCAGCTTTACGTGGCATGGCGTGGACTCGAAGAAGTGGAAAACTCGTGGGAACCATTTGCCGCTATCTATCGCGATGTCCCTAAGCTGGTTCAACGATACATGCAGTCTGTGGAAGCTCTCGAGCTTACAGCCATGCTGTAACTCTGAAGTCTGCGACTTCAACGTCAAGATTAATATGTGAGACGGGGCGTTTAGTAACTGTCTTGTGTACGAAGACAGGGGTCAAGTTTCCGATTTTCAAGTTTAATTTCTCAGTTTCATTTTCAAGTTTTATTTTCGAGACTAAGATTTCATTTTCAAGTTACAAGTTTGGCTGTGTTGAGCGGCGATGGCGCCGCTTGTACCAGACGACACCGCGGCGACAGACACCGATGCAGCAGGACAACTGTCCGGTCTCTGGTGGACCGGGTTCTTACCGGTATCCTCCAGTGGGGTTCAGAAGCGGGCAGTACTGGAGTAACGCAGGGGCGATGAGGAACGCGTGCCTTCGAGCGGCGATGGAGGACGCAGCAGCGGCGCTGGACGGTGGCACGAGCCGGTACGATTGACTGGTCGAAGGCATGCAGCAGTGGCAGCCATTGGCGGACCGGTGGCTCGCAGGACGAAGGCGCTGGAGCCGAGGCTGTGGTCTCGGGCGTTGCCGATTAAGAACAACGTTGAAACTCTAACTCTAATCTCACTTCACATTTTATCTTTTAGGCCCGTTGTTAGCCAATCTCACTAGTGGACAGACTTCCTAAGTGGATAGAGCTTTTTCTACACGAGGTTGGTTGCCAACGATATATACAGAAGTGGACGCCTTGGTGGATAATGCCAGTTCAAACCAAGGCGGGATGGTTGACATCTATAAAATAAGTTTCTTTTTACTAAAATTAGTTGTCTTGCACACAACTTCAAAAAGACCTACGACCTTACTAAGCATGTAGACGACCTCCGCAGATGATGTTGCTACAGTTCTTCGTGTCCGCCAACAGTCACAAGCACGACTCGCACTGCTACTGTGCATTCGGTTGAGGCGTTCCCGTGAAACCAGATACTCTCGCCGTCGTGTGGACCCAGATGAGCACGGACTTTGGCATTCACTTGCGCCCTTTTTACCGCGTCGTGGACACTACAATGTCCGCCATTCTTTCCCTGCGAGAGCTACATATTAAATTCCCATATACAGATTCTGAGAAGGAGATTGTAAGGACTTTGAAGAGAATAGCTCGGGTCATGATCTGAGGGGGTGTCTTGGTTGCGTCGACGGCTGGCTCTGTGTGATTAAATCGCCTTCAGTGCGAGATGCTGGTGCGGTGGGTTTCAGTAAATTCTTTAGTGGTCACTCCTGCTGGAATCAACGTTCAAGCAGTGTGCGATGCAAATTGTCGTTTTACTGCTGTTGATGCTACCTACCCTGGAAGTACGAATAATTCTCGAGCATTTCAAGAGACAGACACATACAGAAGTCTCAATACATTTGGATGTGAGATGTACTTAATTGCTGATATTGCCTACCCTGTATCCGAACGTTTGCTGACACCTTTTACTCGCAACCAAATTTAAGACGATCACCCTGATGCGTTTAACGTTCATCTGAGTCAACTGAGGATTCGAATTGAAATGGCCTTCGGCCTTCTAACTACAAAGTGGCGAATTTTCCGGTCACCAATAGAACGTAACATGGCTAACACTACTACTATTATCAGCACAGCCATGGTTCTCCACCACTTTGTCATTAATAGGCGCATGACTGAAGATCCAGATTACTGCGTGTATGATGAGTCAATTACGCCGTTACAGTTGAGGACAGGTCAAAACAGACTAAATGACGCTGCAAGCTCAATGGAATATATGTCAAGCGATATAGTCGAGGAAGAAGGCCACAGTTTTATGCGTGACTGTCTTGTAAGCTATCTGAGAGACTGTAGTGCTGTGAGACCTCAGGTAAATCGAGACCGCAAGCAAATTTAACTTCCATAATGCAAGATATTTTTCGGAAGAAAGAAATGATACTAGAAAACAAAAAGAATGTACGAGCTGAATTTTGTCTCTCTTTATGTAAATGTTTTATCTTATCAACTAAATCTTTTTTCTTTTGCCGGACGACAGATATATCATTTTCGACGTCGCTGATCTCTTCTTCGGTGTATACCCCAGTTGATGCACGAACCATTCGTTCCCGCAACTGTAGCAGCGTGCTATAGGTCGCCAAGAGCTGAGATAATCGACAGTCTGCTGCCAATGCATCCGAACCGGAACGCCCTTTGTCTAGGGAGGAAAGAACCTGCTCGATTTTATCCCCCTTTGACGGTCTTTTTCCAAGCTTGCTGCGGGTACATTGCTTCTTTCTGGACGTCGACGCATCAGACTCGCTATCATCCACATCAACGTCACTGAGGAGCGCTCACATAGTGTTTAGTCTGGCACGCTTCAGAAGTTTTCCGGTCACTGATGCCAGCAGCCCTTGCTTATCACGTAGGATCTCGTGCATGTAGAGAACGTCAATGTTTTCAGAACAGAAAGAGAAAAACTGATTCTCATTGTTGCCAGACTGTTTTGGATTTGTGAGGGCAGTATTGTAGCGAGAGCTCACATCCTTCCACATTTCACGCAGCTTCCCGGCATCATAATGAATAATTTTCCCGGGATTACATTTAGAGAAAGTCACCAACTCAGAGTCGAGCTTGGCATATTCCGGATGTGGACTGAGAAATTCTTCATGAATTTGTACCCAAATGGAAGAGCTTGCTTGTGGTTGACTCGTGTCGAGTTCAGCACGTGTAGGTCGTTGGTCCAACTCAGGTAAACGATGAGCGAAACGATCCGAAAACACTACATTGAGTAGACGCGGAATGCAGTGTCTACATTTCCGCTTGGGCACGGCTCCTATCACAGCAATTGATATCCTACCTTCTACATGTAGCTCCTGCATTTCTGCATACGCTCGCTTGAGCTTCATGAGCAGCGCCACGTAGCCCAACTTTTTGTCATTGCATTCAGCGCCTGACTTGACGATGCGAAGCTGGCGGCAGTAGCAAGCTGTTCTCAGCTGCTTGGCTCCAAACGCCAACAGTCCCGTTTCCGTATTCTCAATACTTTGCGACTCATCGTAGAGGAGCTCGTCAATGCACAGCAGAGGTTTGGCTTTTTCTCTTTCGCCCTGATCGGACGCTGTTGTCGCTGCAACGCTTGGTTGCTCGAGTGGCGTAGAGCTGGACATATCGAGTGTAGCAACGTTAGACAGGATGATATATAGCGAGGCGAAATTAGGAATGACCTTACCATTCATGCCATAACAACGACAATCGTCGGCTATGACGTCTTCATTCCGTATGGAGATTCACCAGTGGGGAGGTCTCCCTTCCGTCCACAAAGAGTCCCCGTCCGCTGGCTTTTGAAAACCCGGGTGGACGGGGATCTGATTCCAAGTTAGTGGATGCATATGGCGTTCACTTACAAATCGCTGATTGGGCCACTATTGACAAATCCACTAAATTAGCGTGGCTAGCAACGGGCCTTAGAGCTCACTTTTGCCATACATATATGGACAAGCGCAGCAGTGCGCCAATGCATAATGAAGTCAGACAAAGTGGGTATCAGCTTGAAAAGGTGACCAAATCCGCTTAAGAAGAATGTTGGAGCTTTGAGGCAAACAGTGTTAACGATTTTAATCTTACTTGTCATTTTCTCTTCTAAGTGTGTGGTCGTGATCATACGGACCAAATGACATCTTTTAAAAGGGTACTGAGCACAAGTACTACGTTGTTTCTGCTGCACTAGCGTTGGTGCAAGATGACACAGCCACTCACGCCAATGGGTTGAGGGGATACCTAAGCGTTGGGGTGAACAGGACTGGGCGACCTACATATGGACAAAGAGCGCTGTTTTTTGGGTGGGAAAGGCTCAAGAACGTTATGGAAGGGATGATGACCACCAGCTCGATGCTTTCAATTTGCCGGATGTGAAGAAGCGTCCGACCTTAGCCAGATAAAGATCACCCACATGGTAGAATAGCCTCAAGACTGAATCCTCGGCAACTTGGCTAGTCGAAATTGAGCTGATGGGGTATTAAAGTTTTTGTGCAAGCGCGGGCCAGTCAGTCTGTCTCTTGAGAATAGGCTTGAACAGCTACATCCACTCATCATTCTGTATCAGCGCCTATACGCGGTCGAAAATGCGCTTGGCGACTGGTGTATCACCCTTGATAGGTGGGCGAGGTGCCTTCGGCAATGCTGAACGCTTTGCACTCGCCACCGAGGGGTTAGAACCTCCGGTCCCACCGTCATATTCTTCGTAGACCGGTTCCGGTCCCGCAACGCCATCTAGCTCGTCGGCATCGTTCCTCGAAAGGGACCTGGTCGCCCCGCTCAGCCCCGATGATAGCGTGGCCGTCTCCGGTGTCGTCGCACCTGGCTCTGGAGCCAGCGTCTTATCTTCGTAATCGTCGTAATCATGGGCGTCCGGACCGATGTCCGCCTCATCCTCGAAACTCACCGAAAGCTCGACGGCTGTTCCAAAGCGTGCCACCGTCACGTCCGGACTTGAACTCTCGCTGCGAGCTCCGCCAGACTTGGCAGGAGTAGCTGGTACCGTCGATTGTGCTTTCGCCATTTTTCTCGTTTTCTTGTTCTTGTTCTTCTTCTCCTCGTGGTAGCTCGTAAGCTTGAAGGCCATACAAACAGTTCACAACGGTCACACTCTGTTCCCGTGTCGCGGCATCAGTTGTGGTGTTGGAAATCCCACGTGAACTCTAGCTACAAATGTAGTTAGGAAGCTCCCACAACAATACATCTGCTAGGACAACAAACGATCGTTCGGGCGGACCTGAAACTCCAGTTCTGCCCTTGCACCGGGACAGACTGGACCTTGTAAATTACTTATATAGACCAACCAGTAAAAATAAGAACACGCTACTAGCACGAGCAAAGCTAATAGGTGTTATAAATCCTCGTGATCCCAACAGCGGAAGGGTACCAGGCACGAGTAAGCCTTTTACGAGGGCACCGAGGGTTCAACACTTGGTTGGAAGAATAAAGGGATGCAATTCAAGCACTCCAAGTCGTGCAAATAGGCAACAATGAGCCGTCACGTAAAACCTCCCGATAGTAATCGGCCAAAACACACAGTCGCTTGGCCTTGCCGGATGAATTCTCGCTACAGAGCTTCGAGTTCACCGACAGGCATAACACACTCAAACAAGCTTGACCAGACGCTTACCTTGAAGCCGGACGTCGCTCTGTGTGCTTGAGTAAAACTTCTGTTCTGTATTTATGTTTACCCTTTCCGGTCTATTCCTAATAAGAAGTCCTAATCAAGTATACAAATATCAAGTGAACAATGATCCGTTATGGATCTTCTTGCACGCCAAGCGTCGTCTGCACCGTCGCATGAGTATCTTTAACAGCTCGCACTTTTTCCGAGACGGTGACCGCGCCTTCAAAGGGTCGCGGAGCCTTCCACAAACTCATTCCAACCGCCACCGAGGGTTTGTATCGTAGATGGTAAGTTATTGGCCGCTGAATGCGAATCCGGCCAGTCCATTATTAATAATAAGAACAGCCTGGATTAATTGACATCTGGACCGTATCCAACATCCGCTGAGTGTTCGGTAGTGACACCGTCGAGTCTCTTGCACCTTGGAGTCACCGTACATTAGGTGACCGAGTCTTCATAGCTTAAACAGCTTGAAGGCGATCAGGTCTCTTTCTGCCGACAATTATGGAGAAATCACTACACCGCGTTGGTAAGTTGGATCCAGCAATCTCGCAGATTTTGCTGATCCCGCTACACCACAATGGTGCGCGTGCCTGGATCTTTTGGTGACTTAAAATTTCACCGTGGGTCCCAAGAAGATGTTCAAGTGCAGATTGAGCTAGGGGAAGAGGCGTCATCGGAGGTCGGATAGATGATGACGTCGTAGAATGAAACAAGGTCCGCGGATCGACGGAGTCCTGAGAGAAACTCTGTCGACGGAAGGGAGATAGTTCCGGATCTAGAAGAAAACCCTCTCTCTCCTTCCCCGGTCCCTTCGAGGTCCCTGCTGTTTTTGGCGCAAGTCAAGATCAGCTAACAAATAAAAGGAAAGTGAAGGCAAAACGGTACGCATTTATTGATTCACCGGCTAAATCAACACCGTAGCTAAACCCATGCCGGCTAGTCGAAAAGATGCGAGTAAGACTGCGCGGAAGATAATGCAAGCTCCATAGTCGGAAGAAGAAGATCCAGCTGGATCCAGGTCAAGCTGGTCCGACAAATATCGCGCGTTTGTATATCGCCACCCAGCTTTACGCGTCTTCCTGTATCGAGATCCTGTGATGCGGGTCCTGAATTCACGACAGATCGAAGATCCAAGGGAACCAGTGAGGGCACCAACAAAGACGTCGAACAAATTGGCGACAGTTAAGGATCTATTACGTCTGCTTTCGGATTCTGGTATCGTGGCCGGTGCGTTCGACGCGGAGGGTATTTTCGAGCTAGATCTGGACCTCATACTGTCGGTGGCGCAGGATCGCTTCGCCAGGACCACGTACATCGCCGGTGAGAAGCCGCAGACCATGGATCCAGTGTCGTCGCCGAGGGTCACTCAAGCTGCATCCTCCAACTACGAATCCGCGGCCGAAGATGGATTAGACACGCCCTCCGAGCCGCGACGCATGACCTTAGATCCCTCCGGGTCGTCAATACTGGAGGCGCGGGGCATGGAACTGAGCGATTGTCGAAGTTATCGCTGTGTTGGAAAATAACTGAGTATGGAATGTCGTGCGACCGCCGCGCGGATCGCACGCTCTCGATACAAATTGGGTGTTTAAGACCAAACGGAACGCTGACAGAGCGATCGAACGTTTGGCGAGGCTCTTAGCTTAAAACAATAAGCAGAGGTTTGGTGTGAGCTACAGTGTGACGTTCACGTCCGTGATCGACATGCCAAGCGCTAAGCTCATTCTGGCATGGCGAAGAAATGGCGCGTACCGGCCAAGGATGGCGCCGTTTCCAATGCCTACGTTCAGGTAGGCAAGGAGGATGGTCTGAACATATTTATGCGTGCTCCACAAGGAAAGACGATTCGTGAGGAGGTCCGAGAAGCATTGGGTGCTGGGCCGGGTGACGAACTAGAGTAGAAGTTGAATAAAGCCTTATATGGGCTGAAGCAGGTGGGTCATCTGTGAAGTAAGCTAGTGCACAAGAACTTGAAGGGCATCAATTTCGACCAGAAATCTGCGAGCATGTTTGTCGACTGCAGGCACGACGGAGATGATGTGGTGGTTGTCAGAGTGTACGCAGATGAGCTGCTGGTGACTGGGACTACGCAAAATGCTGTAGAGGCTTTCTTTGGTGTGCTTACGGAGCCTTCTATTAAGTACGTTGGAAGCGTGCACACGTTTTTAGGCATGCGTGTCATGTACGACGACGAAGAAGAAGAATACAACTTCGTTTCAAGAGGTAACGATAAAAGCTTAGCTCAAGCAGTACGGACGGAGCTGGTGCGCGGTGTCCGTACCCCCAATCGGCGAAGAGGAAATGAAGTTTAGGGTTGAGACCAAGAATAACAGCCCGTGGTGAGCGGTGATGCCGCGGTGACTATAAGGAGATTCCAGTCTCTCCTAGGCAGCCTTTTGTGGGTACCGCGCTGTACGCGTCCCGATATTGCTTTTGTAGTGCACAAAGCATCGACATATGTAACGGTGGATTAACAACTCGCCAAAAGGATTTTGAGGTACTTGGCGGGGACCCAGGTAATGTGGCTGGGTATGTAAGGAGGTGAAAAGTGAAATGAGCGGCTTCGTGTGGTGATGTACAGTGACGCGGACGGCGCTGCCGACAATTGCAAAAGAAAGTAAATCATTGAAGGTCTGGCTACTGCGGACGATATGGCGGTCCGTAAGCAACAGGGAGATGTGTCACTCTCCACAATGGAGGTAGTTCACAGCCGCCTCTGTGATGGGACAGAAACTACTCGGCGTGCGGGAACTGCTGGAGGAGATGAGGGTGGCGTTTGTAGAACCGAAGATGTTACGAGTGGACAATCAGGCCGCGCTGAAGCAGCTTGAAGGAGAGGATGTGGCGTCCACGACTAAGCATGGAGATGTGAGGATCAACTTCGTGTCGCACTACGCGCAGGGAGGGCGCTAGCACCGAGTTACCGCGAGGCGGAGAGAATGCGAGCGGATGTATTGACGGAGACGTTGGCGGGACCGAGGCTTACCAAATTCGGACTCAGGGGCTGCATGATGAGGAGGGCCGCGGCACCACCCACGAGGAGTAGTGTTGGAAGATAGCGGTTGAGCGCAAGTTGAAGACCTTGGCGGATGCGTTGGACGAACTGCCACATCGTTCGTTTTACGCCGGAACGCCTTTTGTCTGGAGCCAGCAGCATGAATCACTATCGGGGGTGAAAGCACCACAATTCGAATTATACGAAATAGCTGCCTGTATGTTCCCTTAATACCTCGGTAGGAATGAGGCTGCCAGGCGATGGTGTACCAAGACGTCAAGGATTCATCACCGTAGGATCGCGTCGATACGCATAGTGGTAGCATCTGGTATTACCGGCTACCACAGATGTGACAGTCGAGGAAGATAATCGGATCGGGGAGTCGACGGAGCCGATGGTATCTCATCCGCAGTATGACACGCCGACAGGCATCCTAAGGCGACCGATAGGTCGGGTGGCCGGCAGCAGCCATATCACGGAGGCGCCCGAAGTCAGGAGGGTCGAAGTCATGGTCAGAAAAGTATCTCGAACGCAGACCGCGCGAACGTATGCGCCAGAAGACCAGATCGATGGGCCGACAGCGGCGGACGGCGAAATCGCCACCGGCAGGTTCGAGGATGTGCAGACCACGCCAGTCAGCAAACCTGGGAGCGGGGTGGACGTAGTAGCTGATCTCATCGTGAATCAGATGGAAGTAAAGCCGGTTGGGAATGTGTCAAGCCCGATCCCTGTGGAGGCTGACCAAGTCTGCATAAACGAAGGGGGCAAACGCTTTGTCGAAGGCGTAGACGCTCAGTTGGTAATCTTGCCAGAGGGGACGACAACGCCAGGAAATGTGAAGCTTGAAGACGTCCGAATCGAGTATGAGGACTTTGTCGCGCCAGCGGATGAAGTTAGGTTGGGGAATATCATCTGAAGCCGACACCATCTTCTTCTCGGAGAAGGGAACGCCCTGCCGCCAGCCGCGCGAGGCGTCTACTGTGATATCGATACTGGGACCGCCAAGCCAGTGGATCAGCGCGTGCGTCGAGTTGCGCCGCAATTTCGAGATAACTTATCCGGCTTGATCAAGGGTCTGCCCATATCAGAAAGACGTCTAGCTTGCCGTGGGTGTCGCCTATCGTGGTGATTGTCAAGAGGAATGGGGTCGACATTAGACTCCGCATCGATTGCCGCGTGGTGAACAGCCTGATACGTCTCATGGTGTACGCCATGTCGTTGATCAACGATCTGTTGGAAGACCTAGATAAGGCACTCTGGTACTGCTCGTTAGATATGGCGAGCGGTTTCTGGGTCATGTCGACGACCCCAGCGGGTGCGTTTGGTGTCGGCGTTCGTCATGCCGTTTGGTCTCTTTGAATGGCTGCGTATGCGCTTTGGGTTGAAGAACGTCCCTCAAATCTACCAGCGACATCTGGACAACGCATTGTATGGCTATCTTCGGATCCGCGAAGAAGGCGACCAGTCAGGTATGGCGGATGCGTTCAAGATCGGTGATCCAGACGTACATTCAGGACCGCCTGTGCTGGGACGTCGCTCGTACATCGACGGCATTCTGGTGACCACTGAATCCTGGAACGAGCTCTGCACCAGAATCGATCGACTGCTACACGCGTGCGACCGTTGGAACTTGTCGATCAGCATGGTGAAGAGATCATGGGGCTGCCGCCAAGTAGACTACCTGGGACATCGAGTGTCCGCGGACGGCCTCGAAACGCACCCGAAGAACCTCGAGACTCTGACGGTTTTGCCATTCCCGTGAGCACCGTGATCTATCCAGACTTTTCTTGGTAGCCTTAACTACAACAGCAGATTCATTGATGATTTCGCAATCTACGCGTCGATCTTGTATGAACTGCAAGAAGTGGAATTTCACGAAATGAACCCGAAACCCGATCGAGCTGCTGAGGGCGAGAAGCGGATCGCCTCGGCGGATGAAACAGACAAATTGGTCCGAGCGCGACTAGCGTTCTAACAGCTGAAGAACAAGATCGCAGACGAACCAGTGTCCAGACACTTTGACCCCGTTCGGACGCCAGTGATCGTCGTCTTCGCGAGTGATTGGGCGATTTCGGCGGTCTTGATGCAGGAACACGACGGCACGTAAATGTCTGTAACGTTCACCAGTCGCACGTTGAGGTCCAATGAGTTGAACTACGGTACCGTTGAGATGGAGATCTTGGCTCTTCTCAGGATACTGGACGTGTGTTACACCACGCTAATCACGAGATCGATCAGTCCTAGGGTTGTCAACGGCGGGTTTTCGAGCAGGGTGCTGACGCGATACTCCACGCTAGCATGGCTGGTGCGATCATTGTGTTTGCAGGGCCGGCTGGGCAACTGAGCAGCATTGGTTTCGCCGTGGACGCTAGAGACTATCAAGTGTACGCGCAGAGAGAACGAAATTCTGGGCACCATTGCAGCAAGTATCACCCCTCGGGAGAACGTCGACTCGATCTTGTCGTCGGTTGCACCAAGCAAGCGCCCACGTTCAAATATCGCCGCAACCCCGACGACGGTTGAGCAAGGCGAGGAGGTTTTAGTCGTGAGTTTTGACGGATCGGCGCGTGGAAAAAGCGGCGGACGGGCGAGCAGTGCCATTGTATGGAAGCTACCTGAGTGGATTGCGGTCGCAGCGGAAACAAAGTATGCGCCAGACCTCACGGTAAACGAGGCAGAGTACGACGGGCTACTGTTGGCGTTCAATCAACTATCAAACCTAGACAGGGGACGGCTGATCATTTGCGGCGACGCCAACCTAGTGATCAAGCAGATGCGCGGCGAGATCGAGTGCAAGGCACCCAGCTTGACGTCTCTGCGACAGCGGGCGCTGGATCGACTGAGGTCGTGGCCGTCACACGAATTCCTACATGTAAAGCTATAATGGAACCAAAGTGCAGATCGGCTAGCAAGCGACGGGCTACGCGAACAAGCAGATACCGTAGTTACCTCGGACATAAACTCAGAAGACCTGATCGATCTCAACCGGCTGCCGAAACTGTTGCTCCCGTAGGCCGTATGCGTAGCGGCTGCTACACGACTACGGACGCGCCTTGCGAGTACTCCGAAAGTGATACGGTTGGGTATGGTATAACGTATGAGAACAGATCGAATCCGGAAAGCACAGAACGAGGAGAAGTGGATCGCGGATCTAAAAACGCACCGGTTGGGTGATCTGGAGAAGCTAAGCGCTGAAGAGGCGCGTACTTGCAGCCAAATCGCCGACGAGTACAAGCCGGCGAGGACGGCCTACTCTTCTATTGCCCGAACGCACGGGGAGGCGACGTTAACCGCGACCAAGTAGCGAAACTGGTAGTGCCGGAAGATCTACAACAAGACGTGCTTCATCATTACCTCAAAGCCTGGAATTCGGTCACCAAGGAATTGGAAGAACGTACCAACGGGTGAGATCGCACTTCCATTGGCGCGGCCTGTTCAAGAGTGTGCAGCGCTATGTGAGACAGTGTGCGGATTGCGAGACAGGAACAGGACTTCCGACACTTCGAGCAGAATCGCTGGGAAACATCAAGCTACTGTACGTACCCATTCCAATGTGTCGCGATGGACCATATCCCGTCTCTACCGAAGTCACACAAGGGCAATACCGAGCTGCTCATCTGGGTTGACCTGTTTTTAGATTACGTGGTAGCCAAGGTAAGTGCGTCGAGAACGGCGCAGAAGATAGCCGAGAGCTACGAAGAATGTGTCTTCCGCCGCTTCGGCGCGAGCGAAGTTATCCGGTACGATCGGGAGACAGGTTTCATGTCTCATTTTTTTCGGCGCGTTCAGTCGTTTCGTAGGACAACGGCACAGCGGAATGGATGGTGCAGACGCTGACCAGCTCGTTGAAGATGTATGTCGCAGATGTAGATCAGAAGAACTGGGACGAGTACCCGGAGCGTTTGACTTTCGCTATTAGCACGGCATATGACCGAATTCGCGGAGCGACGCCGTTTTACCTGATCCACGGATAGGACGTAAGGTCCACCCTGGAAGCAACACTTCCACTCGGCAGCACACGACGCCAGGACTAGGAGCCGCTCCGATGGCGCTATAACACCCAGCGAGAGTACCAAGAGGCCCGAGAACAGGTCAACGAAGCTCTGCGCGAAGCTTTTACAGCGAGAGCAGATCGACACATCGAGAATGTGCGGCCCCATGACATCCAGTTCGGTGACAAGGTGTGGTTATACCTAGATCGTGTCAAAGAAGGTTACGCTAGGAAGTTAGCGCACATGTGGCACGGCCCCTTCAGAGTCGCGGAAATGATCGATCGGCATGCGGCAAGAATAGAGACTGCCGGCACTGAATATCGACTATTCCCGATCGTACATATGACAAAGCTGAATCTGGCCAAAACGTATCCGGACCACGCCGACGGACGATAAGACCGCCCGCGTAGACTTCGACGAGGCTTGCTACCAGAGGACAGCTGGGAGCGCGATCTAGACGAAGGCGAGTTCGAAGTCGAGCGGATCGCTGATGTGAGAACAGGACGGCGGACACGCTACGGCCGCGCCTTACGTGAATATCTGGTATACTGGACGGGATATGCGGAGCCCTCACGGATCGACGAAGCAGACCTAAATTGCGGAGCACTGCTGAGAGATTTCGAATGTAGACGGACCGGTCGAAACCGTTTCGGGGCGATGCAGTCTCACGATGCGTTGGCGGTGGAACATCTGCGGTGGGCTGGCCATGGCGGAGACGCGAGAGGTCGATTGACTTGCAGGGTGGTTGCTAGCTTCGAGAAGGAGGTGGTATTCGTAACGTGCTGTGGGCCTATAAACGAGAAGCAACCAATCGGAGAAGGTCCGACAGGGAGTTGGATTAGGCCAAACGAAAATGATGTGAGCGAAAGAAACTCTCTAGATATCTGGAGATACAAAGTGGGACATATATTGGCTGGATGGACTTGGCCTGCTCCACCAGCGCGGTTACTAGCACGACTACGGGTTGACGCTGGAAAGATGACGCGACTGTGGGAGGGCCGGCATGAACTTTCCTGGCAGATGTGCGATCCCAAGTGCGTGGTGGTCGACTGGCACGGTACGGTAGTGATTAAGCCAGCGATCAGCCTCGTCTGCGACCGCCAAGGCGCCAAGAAGATTGCCCGGGGTAGTTCCATCTTAAATCGCTGGATACCAAGCTCCTGTCTCACCTTTGCGAGGAAAATGGAGTAAATACGGATTTTAAAGTAGATCAAGATCACAAAGACCACGAATCATACCGAGCCGTATGTGCCGGAGAAAGAATTTCTCCGGGCTCCTGCCCGGGATCACCGCTGCTTACGGCCGATGAAGAAGACGCCCAGGTACCGACTAGCGCGACGCTTGGCGATGCTGACCGGGAAGGCATGAGTATGTAACCCTGCGGTATTTTGCTTTGTAGTTCAAGTTGAGATGTGCTATATGCACAAACCACCCCTCCTCATCAAACCAGAGTGGACTAGCCCTGGTCACAATGGAGCCGACTTAATTATGGCAATCACGCCATCCTCGTCAAACAGATTGTCTCTCCACTCCTGAAGCTGGGGTGTCGGACAGCGAAGTGGGAACAGCCACTCCACAGGTTTGGAAAATTGGCTGAACAAGCTGCCCACGTCCATCTCCGAGATACACGTCTGGTGTACGTTTAGCGAGGTCCAGGGGGCGATCGCATGACCCTGGAAGAGGCGGTGATCGCGATAACCAGGGATCCAGTCGATCTGAGGTACACGAGTGACCAGCAGGGCAGCCAGCTCCGTGCCCGAAAGCAAGACGTTGGGCAAGCCAACAAAACCCCGAATACGATCAGGAGACTCTGAGGATGCGTCACTTCCAGAATCTGTGCCAGACCCTTGATCTGAGCCGCGGGAACTGCCGCTGTCGCTTCTGGAATCCAACCCAGCGGCAGCAAGGTGAGACGAAATGCTGTCAGAATGACCGCCACCCACATATTTACCTGAAGATCAAGTCGATCGGGCGAGTTGCGGAGAATCGAATGTGGCGCGAGACGGCCGACGTGCAGATCGGGATCGAGAAGAGTTGTCGAAACATTATCTCCGCTGCTATCCGAGAAACCAGACGACGCCGAGGCGGCAGCTTGGCTTGCAGCAGCAGTGGACAACGTGTCGATCGGATTCGCCGATGGCTGGCGTTGCGACGTGAACCCCCGTGAAGACGAGCGAAACGAAGATTGCGCAGCTTTGCGCGAACGAGTTGCTCTAGCCGGAGATCTCAAAAACCGAGAGCATTTGCGGATTTGAGGAGATGGGGGCGATGACGAGGAAGCAGACCCGGGAGAAAGCAAGGATGCGATGCCTGTCAGCCGTTCGCGCGCTTGGTCCCGATCTTCTCTCAGGCTGGCAACTGCCACAAGCCGCTCGTCGAGCTTATGAAGCAGAGCGTCTCGGTCGACCGTCAGCTTGTCCATCTTTTCTCGTAAGGCCGCGTGGGCGGCCTCAAGGGCGCGAGTAAGCTTCTGCGAAGTCTCCACTCGACCAAGTCATTTCTCCAGGCGAGCGATTATTTCCCGAGCTGCAGATATGTGACCCACTGCAAGCTGGCGGTCTAAATCCTCGGCACGCCAACAGGCGGCAAGATATTCGCGGCGCAGAATATCGTGATTTAGCCGCAGCTCCCGCAGCTCTCCCACTTGATCGGCAGCCTGCTCATGGGCGCGCGAAGAAGCATGTACGTGAGGGAGGTCCAGCGAGGGGTCCGCCAGGTCGACAGTCGACACCGTCACGGGGATAACACTGGCCACAGGTGGTAACGACGCGTTGGAGGAAGGAGTAGCTGCATCGAAGGAATCACCGTCTTTATCAGAACATGAAAAGGAAGATAGCTATACGTATTAAAAATGTGAGAGGTGGACAAGGAAAGCAAGCACGTACGCGAAGATATGAGGAATATGGCCTAGCGGGGATGGGTGAAAAGAGGCGCGTCGGTGTGCGACGTTCAACAGCTGTGCTGTGAGCTTCCTACGACGATCGGGTGTTGGAATACCGCCAGTGACGAAGGCGCGTCAGCGAGTGCATACGCAATCACGAGATCGGATCGATAAGCTACAGTCATTTAGATACACGATCTACTCAGGAGATAGCGCAAGGTGCTGTGTGACCCCGTCACATAAAGGCTTGTCGAGATCAGTACTGTTTAAAAGCTATCGTGCTCTCTTTGCTATAAGACTACTTATGCGTTCTAGGCTAGTGCACTCGTAGCTCATATCATCAGTTTTTGTTCAGGGGGCTCTGCAGCGCAGTACCTAGGCATGTTGAAGCAACCTGGGTTGCAATAATGTATTGCAATATTTTTCTCGCTTGCAATTTGATATTTGTACAGGGGAATAGCTTTTTCTATGAGCAAAAAGGCTATTTTATATTCAGGGGGTCAATTGTATTCAAGGGGCTTATTTGTATTATCGACAGATGCTTTCTATAAAATGAAATTATTTGAGCTCTTTTGTATTGTATTGTCAAGCTGACAATATTTGCAGTATTAAGGTCGCTACATGTGGTTTCGTATTGTTGACTATAATAAGCTGACGTTATTTCCAGTTAAAGAGCAGGTATTGCTCTGTGCATTGTATGACGACATTAACCAGACGGAGTTTTCTGTTATAGAGGAGATAGCGCTCTATGAAGTGCACTGTCTATTATAATCTGAAGTTATTTTCAGTATTAACGTAAGTAGCGCTCTATTCCAGGCGATAAAATTTAGAAAATTTAAAATCTAGAAAAAATAAGCCTATCGTACGGAGTTTTCTGTGCCTTTCCGCATAACTCACTCTTTAATTTGTCTTCGATGTGCCCGTTCAAGCGTCTTGGGGTCTCTTTAGCCTGCGCAGCACTCGCTATTGACCGGCTTACGGTCGAGCTAGTAGCCGCAGAGCGCATGCTCGCCGTCAAGACGTCACAACATTCAGATGGGCTCCGTTTGTCATCCCCCCCATCTTTTTTTTTTCCCTCAGAATCTGAGTCCGAATTCGATTGGGAGACGGAAGGGACATCGACTCCGGCCAAGGTCCAAAAAAATGTTTGACAATACTTCAAGTTCGATATAGGAATTCGCCAGATCGGCGTGCGATGCTCCCTACTGTAGTGTCAAGCAGCGGAAGAATCGGTCACAGAGACTAAAAAGATGTGAAGCTTTTTCAATCATAAAATACGCCGACGTGATGGAGTGGGCCTCTCCGAGAATGTGCACAGGGCTTGAGCAATTTCACCAGCACCTCGTGTATGATTAAGGCACGGATGCATTGTGGTTTTGTCGGCAGTCATTCAACTTTCAGCACGAGCTACTTGTACTGTATTGCTTTACAGATCCTCTAGAGCATGAAGCAGTTTCTGTCGGAATTATCTTTACGTCCAGGCGAATGTTCAGGACTGCTACTAGGCAAGTACTAGTCCAACGTTTGATCGACAGATCCCCGGAAGAGCTTGGTGTGACGGATGGTACTTATATGATCCCTTTGGCGGAAGGGCACTAGTTTCGCTCGGTACCATTGGCGTGCGTTACACAGCACGGAACAAGTATCAACAGAAGTTCTACCCAATGACGTTCATGTTCACTCTGACGGAAACAGCCTTCGCATATGCACGGCGTTTTACTGTCTGCAGGGTCAAATGTGATTTGGTTTTTGGTGGAGCTTTGAAGCTTAATTACGGATCAATGGATCACTCTGCCGCTATCGCAAGTGCCTTTCGCCAAGTCTGGACTAACATTAAGCTTCTGAACTGCTGGCCACATTGGTATCGCAATGCCAAAGGCATAATTGTTTTGTCTTCAAGTGAGCGCTACCAAGGAATCATTCAGTCGCAGCTATATTACCTCAGCGAAGCGCGCACGCTTGGCCAGTTCGAGGTTTTATCCGAGCTAGTGGTCAAGAAATGGGAGACGCTGGGTAAAGCCGAGTACGAATCGGTCACAGAGACTAAAAAGATGTGAAGCTTTTTCAATCACAAAATACGCCGACGTGATGGAGTGGCCTCTCCGAGAATGTGCACAGGGCTTGAGCAATTTCACCAGCACCTCGAGCATGATTAAGGCACGGATGCATGTGTTTTGTCGGCAGTCATTCAACTTTCAGCACGAGCTACTTGTACTGTATTGCTTTACAGATCCTCTAGAGCATGGAGCAGTTTCTGTCGGAATTATCTTTACGTCCAGGCGATTATTCAGGACTGCTACTAGGCAAGTACTAGTCCAACGTTTGATCGACAGATCCCCGGAAGAGCTTGGTGTGACGGATGGTACTTATATGATCCCTTTGGCGGAAGGGCACTAGTTTCGCTCGGTACCATTGGCGTGCGTTACACAGCACGGAACAAGTATTAACAGAAGTTCTACCCAATGGCGTTCATGTTCACTCTGACGGAAACAGCCTTCGCATATGCACGGCGTTTTACTGTCTGCAGGGCCAAATGTGATTTGGGTTTTGGTGGAGCTTTGGAGCTTATTACGGGATCAATGGATCACTCTGCCGCTATCGCAAGTGCCTTTCGCCAAGTCTGGACTAACATTAATTTTCTGAACTGCTGGCCACATTGGTATCGCAATACCAAAGGCATAATTGTTTTGTCTTCAAGTGAGCGCTACCAAGGAATCATTCAGTCGCAGCTATATTACCTCAGCGAAGCGCGCTCGCTTGGCCAGTTCGAGGTTTTATCCGAGCTAGTGGTCAAGAAAAGGGAGATGCTGGGTAAAGCCGAGTACGAATCGGTCACAGAGACTAAAAAGATGTGAAGCTTTTTCAATCACAAAATACGCCGACGTGATGGAGTGGGCCTCTCCGAGAATGTGCACAGGGCTTGAGCAATTTCACCAGCACCTCGAGTATGATTAAGGCACGGATGCATTGTGTTTTGTCGGCAGTCATTCAACTTTCAACACGAGCTACTTGTACTGTATTGCTTTACAGATCCTTTAGAGAATGGAGCAGTTTCTGTCGGAATTATCTTTACGTCCAGGCGATTATTCAGGACTGCTACTAGGCAAGTACTAGGCTAACGTTTGATCGACAGATCCCCGGAAGAGCTTGGTGTGACGGATGGTACTTATATGATCCCTTTGGCGGAAGGACACTAGTTTCGCTCGGTACCAT
>NW_003303758.1:77523-78353 GCF_000142945.1 Phytophthora infestans T30-4 | reverse complement strand
GTTTTGTCCGGCAAGTCAATCAACTTTTCAAGCACGAGCTAACTTGTACTTGTAATTGCTTTACCAGATTTCTCTAAGAAGAATTGAAGCAGTTTCTGTCGGAAATTATCCTTTACGTTCCAGGCGATTTATTCAGGGACTGCTACTAGGCAAGTTCCTAGACCAACGTTTGATCGACAGATCCCCGGAAGAGCTTAGGTGTGACGGGATGGTACTTATTATGATCCCTTTGGCGGAAGGACACCTAGTTTCGCTTCGGTACCATTGGCGTGCGTTACACAGCACGGAACAAGTATCAACAGAAGCTCTACCCAATGGCGTTCATGTTCACTCTGACGGAAACAGCCTTCGCATATGCACGGCGTTTTACTGTCTGCAGGGCCAAATGTGATTTGGTTTTTGGTGGAGCTTTGGAGCTTAATTACGGATCGATGGATCACTCTGCCGCTATCGCAAGTGCCTTTCGCCAAGTCTGGACTAACATTAAACTTCTGAACTGCTGGCCACATTGGTATCGCAATGCCAAAGGCATAATTGTTTTGTCTTCAAGTGAGCGCTACCAAGGAATCATTCAGTCGCAGCTATATTACCTCAGCGAAGCGCGCTCGTTTGACCAGTTCGAGGTTTTATCCGAGCTAGTGGTCAAGAAATGGGAGATGCTGGGTAAAGCCGAGTACGAATCGGTCACAGAGACTAAAAAGATGTGTCCCGGCTTAAAGGAGCCCAAGTATTTCAAAACCTGGATCTTCAGGATTCTGATCAATGAATGTCATAATCTTCTGGCCCAGCGCTCACGTACAGATGTTTATGCCGAAATCCTCGCCGGAGCC
>NW_003303758.1:72905-76289 GCF_000142945.1 Phytophthora infestans T30-4 | reverse complement strand
AGTGCCTTTCGCTAAGTCTGGACTAACATTAAACTTCTGAACTGCTGGCCACATTGGTATCGCAATGCCAAAGGCATAATTGTTTTGTCTTCAAGTGAGCGCTACCAAGGAATCATTCAGTCGCAGCTATATTACCTCAGCGAAGCGCGCTCGCTTGGCCAGCTCGAGGTTTTATCCGAGCTAGTGGTCAAGAAATGGGAGACGCTGGGTAAAGCCGAGTACGAATTGGTCACAGAGACTAAAAAGATGTGAGGCTTTTTCAATCACAAAATACGCCGACGTGATGGAGTGGGCCTCTCCGAGAATGTGCACAGGGCTTGAGCAATTTCACCAGCACCTCGAGTATGATTAAGGCACGGATGCATTGTGGTTTTGTCGGCAGTCATTCAACTTTCAGCACGAGCTACTTGTACTGTATTGCTTTACAGATCCTCTAGAGAATGGAGCAGTTTCTGTCGGAATTATCTTTACGTCCAGGCGATTGTTCAGGACTGCTACTAGGCAAGTACTAGGCCAACGTTTGATCGACAGATCCCCGGAAGAGCTTGGTGTGACGGATGGTACTTATATGATCTCTTTGGCGGAAGGACACTAGTTTCGCTCGGTACCATTGGCGTGCGTTACACAGCACGGAACAAGTATCAACAGAAGTTCTACCCAATGGCGTTCATGTTCACTCTGAGGGAAACAGCCTTCGCATATGCACGGCGTTTTACTGTCTGCAGGGCCAAATGTGATTTGGTTTTTGGTGGAGCTTTGAAGCTTAATTACGGATCAATGGATCACTCTGCCGCTATCGCAAGTGCCTTTCGCCAAGTCTGGACTAATATTAAACTTCTGAACTGCTGGCCACATTGGTATCGCAATGCCAAAGGCATAATTGTTTTGTCTTCAAGTGAGCGCTACCAAGGAATCATTCAGTCGCAGCTATATTACATCAGCGAAGCGCGCTCGCTTGGCCAGCTCGAGGTTTTATCCAAGCTAGTGGTCAAGAAATGGGAGACGCTGGGTAAAGCCGAGTACGAATTGGTCACAGAGACTAAAAAGATGTGAAGCTTTTTCAATCACAAAATACGCCGACGTGATGGAGTGGGCCTCTCCGAGAATGTGCACAGGGCTTGAGCAATTTCACCAGCACCTCGAGTATGATTAAGGCACGGATGCATTGTGGTTTTGTCGGCAGTCATTCAACTTTCAGCACGAGCTACTTGTACTGTATTGCTTTACAGATCCTCTAGAGAATGGAGCAGTTTCTGTCGGAATTATCTTTACGTCCAGGCGATTGTTCAGGACTGCTACTAGGCAAGTACTAGGCCAACGTTTGATCGACAGATCCCCGGAAGAGCTTGGTGTGACGGATGGTACTTATATGATCCCTTTGGCGGAAGGACACTAGTTTCGCTCGGTACCATTGGCGTGCGTTACACAGCACGGAACAAGTATCAACAGAAGTTCTACCCAATGGCGTTCATGTTCACTCTGACGGAAACAGCCTTCGCATATGCACGGCGTTTTACTGTCTGCAGGGCCAAATGTGATTTGGTTTTTGGTGGAGCTTTGGATCTTAATTACGGATCAATGGATCACTCTGCCGCTATCGCAAGTGCCTTTCGCCAAGTCTGGACTAACATTAAACTTTTGAACTGCTGGCCACATTGGTATCGCAATGCCAAAGGCATAATTGTTTTGTCTTCAAGTGAGCGCTACCAAGGAATCATTCAGTCGCAGCTATATTACCTCAGCGAAGCGCGCTCGCTTGGCCAGCTCGAGGTTTTATCCGAGCTAGTGGTCAAGAAATGGGAGACGCTGGGTAAAGCCGAGTACGAATCGGTCACAGAGACTAAAAAGATGTGAAGCTTTTTCAATCACAAAATACGCCGACGTGATGGAGTGGGCCTCTCCGAGAATGTGCACAGGGATTGAGCAATTTCACCAGCACCTCGAGTATGATTAAGGCACGGATGCATTGTGGTTTTGTCGGCAGTCATTCAACTTTCAGCACGAGCTACTTGTACTGTATTGCTTTACAGATCCTCTAGAGAATGGAGCAGTTTCTGTCGGAATTATCTTTACGTCCAGGCGATTGTTCAGGACTGCTACTAGGCAAGTACTAGTCCAACGTTTGATCGACAGATCCCCGGAAGAGCTTGGTGTGACGGATGGTACTTATATGATCCCTTTGGCGGAAGGACACTAGTTTCGCTCGGTACCATTGGCGTGCGTTACACAGCACGGAACAAGTATTAACAGAAGTTCTACCCAATGGCGTTCATGTTCACTCTGACGGAAACAGCCTTCGCATATGCACGGCGTTTTACTGTCTGCAGGGCCAAATGTGATTTGGGTTTTGGTGGAGCTTTGAAGCTTAATTACGGATCAATGGATCACTCTGCCGCTATCGCAAGTGCCTTTCGCCAAGTCTGGACTAACATTAAACTTTTGAACGGCTGGCCACATTGGTATCGCAATACCAAAGGCATAATTGTTTTGTCTTCAAGTGAGCGCTACCAAGGAATCATTCAGTCGCAGCTATATTACCTCAGCGAAGCGCGCTCGCTTGGCCAGTTCGAGGTTTTATCCGAGCTAGTGGTCAAGAAATGGGAGACGCTGGGTAAAGCCCAGTACGAATCGGTCACAGAGACTAAAAAGATGTGAAGCTTTTCAATCACAAAATACGCCGACGTGATGGGTGGGCTTCTCCGAGAATGTGCACAGTGCTTGAGCAATTTCACCAGCACCTCGAGTATGATTAAAGCACGAATGCAATGTGTTTTGTCGGCAGTCATTCAACTTTCAGCACGAGCTACTTGTACTGTATTGCTTTACAGATCCTCTAGAGAATGGAGCAGTTTCTGTCGGAATTATCTTTACGTCCAGGCGATTGTTCAGGACTGCTACTAGGCAAGTACTAGGCCAACGTTTGATCGACAGATCCCCGGAAGAGCTTGGTGTGACGGATGGTACTTATATGATCCCTTTGGCGGAAGGACACTAGTTTCGCTCGGTACCATTGGCGTGCGTTACACAGCACGGAACAAGTATCAACAGAAGTTCTACCCAATGGCGTTCATGTTCACTCTGACGGAAGCAGCCTTCGCATATGCACGGCGTTTTACTGTCGGCAGGGCCAAATGTGATTTGGTTTTTGCTGGAGCTTTGGAACTTAATTAGGGGATCAGTGGAAACACTCTGCCGGTGTCGCAAGTGGCTTTCGCCCAAGTCTGGACGAACATTAAACTTCTGAACTGCTCGCCCCATTGCAATAGAGAAAAAAAAAAATCAGCCTTTTGTCTGGGCGTGAGGGAAACCGCGGGTCAATGGGGCTCAGCGAAAATACCTCAGCGGAGGAGAGGAGCATTGCATAGCACAAGAGTGATAGAATCA
>NW_003303758.1:52463-71913 GCF_000142945.1 Phytophthora infestans T30-4 | reverse complement strand
GGTCAAGAATGGGAGACGCTGGGTAAAGCCGAGTACGAATTGGTCACAGAGACTAAAAAGATGTGAGGCTTTTTCAATCACAAAATACGCCGACGTGATGGAGTGGGCCTCTCCGAGAATGTGCACAGGGCTTGAGCAATTTCACCAGCACCTCGAGTATGATTAAGGCACGGATGCATTGTGGTTTTGTCGGCAGTCATTCAACTTTCAGCACGAGCTACTTGTACTGTATTGCTTTACAGATCCTCTAGAGAATGGAGCAGTTTCTGTCGGAATTATCTTTACGTCCAGGCGATTGTTCAGGACTGCTACTAGGCAAGTACTAGGCCAACGTTTGATCGACAGATCCCCGGAAGAGCTTGGTGTGACGGATGGTACTTATATGATCCCTTTGGCGGAAGGACACTAGTTTCGCTCGGTACCATTGGCGGGCGTTACACAGCACGGAACAAGTATCAACAGAAGTTCTACCCAATGGCGTTCATGTTCACTCTGACGGAAACAGCCTTCGCATATGCACGGCGTTTTACTGTCTGCAGGGCCAAATGTGATTTGGTTTTTGGTGGAGCTTGAAGCTTAATTACGGATCAATGGATCACTCTGCCGCTATCGCAAGTGCCTTTCGCCAAGTCTGGACTAACATTAAACTTCTGAACTGCTGGCCACATTGGTATCGCAATGCCAAAGGCATAATTGTTTTGTCTTCAAGTGAGCGCTACCAAGGAATCATTCAGTCGCAGCTATATTACCTCAGCGAAGCGCGCTCGCTTGGCCAGTTCGAGGTTTATTCGAGCTAGTGGTCAAGAAATGGGAGACGCTGGGTAAAGCCTAAGTACGAAATCGGTCACAGGAACCTAAAAAGATGTGAAGCTTTTTCAATCACAAAATACGCCGACGTGATGGAGTGGGCCTCTCCGAGAATGTGCACAGGGGCTTGAGCAATTTCACCAGCACCTCGAGTATGATTAAGGCACGGATGCATTGTGGTTTTGTCGGCAGTCATTCAACTTTCAGCACGAGCTTACTTGTACTGTAATGCGTTACAGATCCTCTTAGAGAAGAGAGCATGTTTCCGTCGCGATTATCTTTACGTGCCAGGCGATTGTTCAGGACTGCTACTAGGCAAAGTACTAGGCCCATCGTCTGATCGACAGATCCCCGGAAGAGCTTGGTGTGACGGATGGTACTTATATGATCCCCTTGGCGGAAGGACACTAGTTTCGCTCGGTATCATTGGCGTGCGTTACACAGCACGGAACAAGTATCAACAGAAGTTCTACCCAATGGCGTTCATGTTCACTCTGACGGAAACAGCCTTCGCATATGCACGGCGTTTTACTGTCTGCAGGGCCAAATGTGATTTGGTTTTTGGTGGAGCTTTGAAGCTTAATTACGGATCAATGGATCACTCTGCCGCTATCGCAAGTGCCTTTCGCCAAGTCTGGACTAACATTAAACTTCTGAACTGCTGGCCACATTGGTATCGCAATGCCAAAGGCATAATTGTTTTGTCTTCAAGTGAGCGCTACCAAGGAATCATTCAGTCGCAGCTATATTACCTCAGCGAAGCGCGCTCGCTTGGCCAGCTCGAGGTTTTATCCGAGCTAGTGGTCAAGAAATGGGAGACGCTGGGTAAAGCCGAGTACGAATCGGTCACAGAGACTAAAAAGATGTGAAGCTTTTTCAATCACAAAATACGCCGACGTGATGGAGTGGGCCTCTCCGAGAATGTGCACAGGGCTTGAGCAATTTCACCAGCACCTCGAGTATGATTAAGGCACGGATGCATTGTGGTTTTGTCGGCAATCATTTAACTTTCAGCACGAGCTACTTGTACTGTATTGCTTTACAGATCCTCTAGAGAATGGAGCAGTTTCTGTCGGAATTATCTTTACGTCCAGGCGATTGTTCAGGACTGCTACTAGGCAAGTACTAGGCCAACGTTTGATCGACAGATCCCCGGAAGAGCTTGGTGTGACGGATGGTACTTATATGATCCCTTTGGCGGAAGGACACTAGTTTCGCTCGGTACCATTGGCGTGCGTTACACAGCACGGAACAAGTATCAACAGAAGTTCTACCCAATGGCGTTCATGTTCACTCTGACGGAAACAGCCTTCGCATATGCACGGCGTTTTACTGTCTGCAGGGCCAAATGTGATTTGGTTTTTGGTGGAGCTTTGAAGCTTAATTACGGATCAATGGATCACTCTGCCGCTATCGCAAGTGCCTTTCGCCAAGTCTGGACTAACATTAAACTTCTGAACTGCTGGCCACATTGGTATCGCAATGCCAAAGGCATAATTGTTTTGTCTTCAAGTGAGCGCTACCAAGGAATCATTCAGTCGCAGCTATATTACCTCAGCGAAGCGCGCTCGCTTGGCCAGTTCGAGGTTTTATCCGAGCTAGTGGTCAAGAAATGGGAGACGCTGGGTAAAGCCTAGTACGAATCGGTCACAGAGACTAAAAAGATGTGAAGCTTTTTCAATCACAAAATACGCCGACGTGATGGAGTGGGCCTCTCCGAGAATGTGCACAGGGCTTGAGCAATTTCACCAGCACCTCGAGTATGACTAAGGCACGGATGCATTGTGGTTTTGTCGGCAGTCATTCAACTTTCAGCACGAGCTACTTGTACTGTATTGCTTTACAGATCCTCTAGAGAATGGAGCAGTTTCTGTCGGAATTATCTTTACGTCCAGGCGATGGTTCAGGACTGCTACTAGGCAAGTACTAGGCCAACGTTTGATCGACAGATCCCCGGAAGAGCTTGGTGTGACGGATGGTACTTATATGATCCCTTTGGCGGAAGGACACTAGTTTCGCTCGGTACCATTGGCGTGCGTTACACAGCACGGAACAAGTATCAACAGAAGTTCTACCCAATGGCGTTCATGTTCACTCTGACGGAAACAGGCTTCGCATATGCACGGCGTTTTACTGTCTGCAGGGCCAAATGTGATTTGGTTTTTGGTGGAGCTTTGAAGCTTAATTACGGATCAATGGATCACTCTGCCGCTATCGCAAGTGCGTTTCGCTAAGTCTGGACTAACATTAAACTTCTGAACTGCTGGCCACATTGGTATCGCAATGCGCAAAGGCATAATTGTTTTGTCTTCAAAGTGAGCGCTACCAAGGAATCATTCAGTCGCAGCTATATTACCTCAGCGAAGCGCGCTCGCTTGGCCAGTTCGAGGTTTTATCCGAGCTAGTGGTCAAGAAATGAAAGACGCTGGGCAAAGCCGAGTACGAATCGGTCACAGAGACTAAAAAGATGTGAAGCTTTTTCAATCACAAAATACGCCGACGTGATGGAGTGGGCCTCTCCGAGAATGTGCACAGGGCTTGAGCAATTTCACCAGCACCTCGAGTATGATTAAGGCACGGATGCATTGTGTTTTGTCGGCAGTCATTCAACTTTCAGCACGAGCTACTTGTACTGTATTGCTTTACAGATCCTCTAGAGCATGAAGCAGTTTCTGTCGGAATTATCTTTACGTCCAGGCGATTGTTCAGGACTGCTACTAGGCAAGTACTAGGCCAACGTTTGATCGACAGATCCCCGGAAGAGCTTGGTGTGACGGATGGTACTTATATGATCCCTTTGGCGGAAGGGCACTAGTTTCGCTCGGTACCATTGGCGTGCGTTACACAGCACGGAACAAGTATCAACAGAAGTTCTACCCAATGGCGTTCATGTTCACTCTGACGGAAACAGCCTTCGCATATGCACGGCGTTTTACTGTCTGCAGGGCCAAATGTGATTTGGGTTTTGGTGGAGCTTTGAAGCTTAATTACGGATCAATGGATCACTCTGCCGCTATCGCAAGTGCCTTTCGCCAAGTCTGGACTAACATTAAACTTCTGAACTGCTGGCCACATTGGTATCGCAATACCAAAGGCATAATTGTTTTGTCTTCAAGTGAGCGCTACCAAGGAATCATTCAGTCGCAGCTATATTACCTCAGCGAAGCGCGCTCGCTTGGCCAGTTCGAGGTTTTATCCGAGCTAGTGGTCAGGAAATGGGAGATGCTGGGTAAAGCCGAGTACGAATCGGTCACAGAGACTAAAAAGATGTGAAGCTTTTTCAATCACAAAATACGCCGACGTGATGGAGTGGGCCTCTCCGAGTAATGTGCACAGGGCTTGAGCAATTTCACCAGCACCTCGAGTATGATTAAGGCACGGATGCATTGTGGTTTTGTCGGCAATCATTTAACTTTCAGCACGAGCTACTTGTACTGTATTGCTTTACAGATCCTCTAGAGAATGGAGCAGTTTCTGTCGGAATTATCTTTACGTCCAGGCGATTGTTCAGGACTGCTACTAGGCAAGTACTAGGCCAACGTTTGATCGACAGATCCCCGGAAGAGCTTGGTGTGACGGATGGTACTTATATGATCCCTTTGGCGGAAGGACACTAGTTTCGCTCGGTACCATTGGCGTGCGTTACACAGCACGGAACAAGTATCAACAGAAGTTCTACCCAATGGCGTTCATGTTCACTCTGACGGAAACAGCCTTCGCATATGCACGGCGTTTTACTGTCTGCAGGGCCAAATGTGATTTGGTTTTTGGTGGAGCTTTGAAGCTTAATTACGGATCAATGGATCACTCTGCCGCTATCGCAAGTGCCTTTCGCCAAGTCTGGACTAACATTAAACTTCTGAACTGCTGGCCACATTGGTATCGCAATACCAAAGGCATAATTGTTTTGTCTTCAAGTGAGCGCTACCAAGGAATCATTCAGTCGCAGCTATATTACCTCAGCGAAGCGCGCTCGCTTGGCCAGCTGGAGTTTTTATCCGAGCTAGTGGTCAAGAAATGGGAGACGCTGGGTAAAGCCGAGTACGAATTGTTCACAGAGACTAAAAAGATGTGAGGCTTTTTCAATCACAGAATACGCCGACGTGATGGAGTGGGCCTCTCCGAGAATGTGCACAGGGCTTGAGCAATTTCACCAGCACCTCGAGTATGATTAAGGCACGGATGCATTGTGGTTTTGTCGGCAGTCATTCAACTTTCAGCACGAGCTACTTGTACTGTATTGCTTTACAGATTCTCTAGAGAATGGAGCAGTTTCTGTCGGAATTATCTTTACGTCCAGGCGATTGTTCAGGACTGCTACTAGGCAAGTACTAGGCCAACGTTTGATCGACAGATCCCCGGAAGAGCTTGGTGTGACGGATGGTACTTATATGATCCCTTTGGCGGAAGGACACTAGTTTCGCTCGGTACCATTGGCGTGCGTTACACAGCACGGAACAAGTATCAACAGAAGTTCTCTGCAAAGGCGTTCATCTTCACTCGGACGGAACACACCCTTCTGCATATGCACGCGTTTTACTGTCTGCAGGGCCAAATGTGATTTGGTTTTTGGTGGAGCTTTGAAGCTTAATTACGGATCAATGGATCACTCTGCCGCTATCGCAAGTGCCTTTCGCCAAGTCTGGACTAACATTAAACTTCTGAACTGCTGGCCACATTGGTATCACAATACCAAAGGCATAATTGTTTTGTCTTCAAGTGAGCGCTACCAAGGAATCATTCAGTCGCAGCTATATTACCTCAGCGAAGCGCGCTCGCTTGGCCAGCTCGAGGTTTTATCCGAGCTAGTGGTCAAGAAATGGGAGACGCTGGGTAAAGCCGAGTACGAATCGGTCACAGAGACTAAAAAGATGTGAAGCTTTTTCAATCACAAAATACGCCGACGTGATGGAGTGGGCCTCTCCGAGAATGTGCACAGGGCTTGAGCAATTTCACCAGTACCTCGAGTATGATTAAGGCACGGATGCATTGTGGTTTTGTCGGCAGTCATTCAACTTTCAGCACGAGCTACTTGTACTGTATTGCTTTACAGATCCTCTAGAGAATGGAGCAGTTTCTGTCGGAATTATCTTTACGTCCAGGCGATTGTTCAGGACTGCTACTAGGCAAGTACTAGGCCAACGTTTGATCGACAGATCCCCGGAAGAGCTTGGTGTGACGGATGGTACTTATATGATCCCTTTGGCGGAAGGACACTAGTTTCGCTCGGTACCATTGGCGTGCGTTACACAGCACGGAACAAGTATCAACAGAAGTTCTACCCAATGGCGTTCATGTTCACTCTGACGGAAACAGCCTTCGCATATGCACGGCGTTTTACTGTCTGCAGGGCCAAATGTGATTTGGTTTTTGGTGGAGCTTTGAAGCTTAATTACGGATCAATGGATCACTCTGCCGCTATCGCAAGTGCCTTTCGCCAAGTCTGGACTAACATTAAACTTCTGAACTGCTGGCCACATTGGTATCGCAATGCCAAAGGCATAATTGTTTTGTCTTCAAGTGAGCGCTACCAAGGAATCATTCAGTCGCAGCTATATTACCTCAGCGAAGCGCGCTCGCTTGGCCAGTTCGAGGTTTTATCCGAGCTAGTGGTCAAGAAATGGGAGACGCTGGCCAAAGCCGAGTACGAATCGGTCACAGAGACTAAAAAGATATGAAGCTTTTTCAATCACAAAATACGCCGACGTGATGGAGTGGGCCTCTCCGAGAATGTGCACAGGGATTGAGCAATTTCACCAGCACCTCGAGTATGATTAAGGCACGGATGCATTGTGGTTTTGTCGGCAGTCATTCAACTTTCAGCACGAGCTACTTGTACTGTATTGCTTTACAGATCCTCTAGAGAACGGAGCAGTTTCTGTCGGAATTATCTTTACGTCCAGGCGATGGTTCTGGACTGCTACTAGGCAAGTACTAGGCCAACGTTTGACCGACAGATCCCCGGAAGAGCTTGGTGTGACGGATGGTACTTATATGATCCCTTTGGCGGAAGGACACTAGTTTCGCTCGGTACCATTGGCGTGCGTTACACAGCACGGAACAAGTATCAACAGAAGTTCTACCCAATGGCGTTCATGTTCACTCTGACGGAAACAGCCTTCGCATATGCACGGCGTTTTACTGTCTGCAGGGCCAAATGTGATTTGGTTTTTGGTGGAGCTTTGAAGCTTAATTACGGATCAATGGATCACTCTGCCGCTATCGCAAGTGCCTTTCGCCAAGTCTGGACTAACATTAAACTTCTGAACTGCTGGCCACATTGGTATCGCAATACCAAAGGCATAATTGTTTTGTCTTCAAGTGAGCGCTACCAAGGAATCATTCAGTCGCAGCTATATTACCTCAGCGAAGCGCGCTCGCTTGGGCAAGTTCGAGGTTTTATCCGAGCTAGTGGTCAAGAAATGGAAGACGCTGGGTAAAGCCCAGTACGAATCGGCCACAGAGACTAAAAAGATGTGAAGCTTTTCCAATCACAAAATACGCCGACGTGATGAAGTGGGCCTCTCCGAGAATGTGCACAGGGCTGGAGCAATTTCACCAGCACCTCAGGAATGATTAAGGCACGAATGCATTGTGGTTTTGTCGGCAGTCATTCACCTTTCAGCACGAGCTACTTGTACTGTATGGCTTTACAGATTCTCTAGAGAATGAAGCAGTTCTTGTCGGATTTATCTTTACGTCCAGGCGATGGTTCAGGACTGTTACTAGGCAAGTACTAGGCTAACGTTTGATCGACAGATCCCCGGAAGAGCTTGGTGTGACGGATGGTACTTATATGATCCCTTTGGCGGAAGGACACTAGTTTCGCTCGGTACCATTGGCGTGCGTTACACAGCACGGAACAAGTATCAACAGAAGTTCTACCCAATGGCGTTCATGTTCACTCTGACGGAAACAGCCTTCGCATATGCACGGCGTTTTACTGTCTGCAGGGCCAAATGTGATTTGGTTTTTGGTGGAGCTTTGAAGCTTAATTACGGATCAATGGATCACTCTGCCGCTATCGCAAGTGCCTTTCGCCAAGTCTGGACTAACATTAAACTTCTGAACTGCTGGCCACATTGGTATCGCAATGCCAAAGGCATAATTGTTTTGTCTTCAAGTGAGCGCTACCAAGGAATCATTCAGTCGCAGCTATATTACCTCAGCGAAGCGCGCTCGCTTGGCCAGCTCGAGGTTTTATCCGAGCTAGTGGTCAAGAAATGGGAGACGCTGGGTAAAGCCTAGTACGAATCGGTCACAGAGACTAAAAAGATGTGAAGCTTTTTCAATCACAAAATACGCCGACGTGATGGAGTGGGCCTCTCCGAGAATGTGCACAGGGCTTGAGCAATTTCACCAGTACCTCGAGTATGATTAAGGCACGGATGCATTGTGGTTTTGTCGGCAGTCATTCAACTTTCAGCACGAGCTACTTGTACTGTATTGCTTTACAGATTCTCTAGAGAATGGAGCAGTTTCTGTCGGAATTATCTTTACGTCCAGGCGATTGTTCAGGACTGCTACTATGCAAGTACTAGGCCAACGTTTGATCGACAGATCCCCGGAAGAGCTTGGTGTGACGGATGGTACTTATATGATCCCTTTGGCGGAAGGACACTAGTTTCGCTCGGTACCATTGGCGTGCGTTACACAGCACGGAACAAGTATCAACAGAAGTTCTACCCAATGGCGTTCATGTTCACTCTGACGGAAACAGCCTTCGCATATGCACGGCGTTTTACTGTCTGCAGGGCCAAATGTGATTTGGTTTTTGGTGGAGCTTTGAAGCTTAATTACGGATCAATGGATCACTCTGCCGCTATCGCAAGTGCCTTTCGCCAAGTCTGGACTAACATTAAACTTCTGAACTGCTGGCCACATTGGTATCGCAATACCAAAGGCATAATTGTTTTGTCTTCAAGTGAGCGCTACCAAGGAATCATTCAGTCGCAGCTATATTACCTCAGCGAAGCGCGCTCGCTTGGCCTGTTCGAGGTTTTATCCGAGCTAGTGGTCAAGAAATGGGAGACGCTGGGTAAAGCCGAGTACGAATCGGTCACAGAGACTAAAAAGATGTGAAGCTTTTTCAATCACAAAATACGCCGACGTGATGGAGTGGGCCTCTCCGAGAATGTGCACAGGGATTGAGCAATTTCACCAGCACCTCGAGTATGATTAAGGCCACGGATGCATTGTGGTTTTGTCGGCAGTCATTCAACTTTCAGCACGAGCTACTTGTACTGTATTGCTTTACAGATCCTCTAGAGAATGGAGCAGTTTCTGTCGGAATTATCTTTACGTCCAGGCGATGGTTCAGGACTGCTACTAGGCAAGTACTAGGCTAACGTTTGATCGACAGATCCCCGGAAGAGCTTGGTGTGACGGATGGTACTTATATGATCCCTTTGGCGGAAGGACACTAGTTTCGCTCGGTACCATTGGCGTGCGTTACACAGCACGGAACAAGTATCAACAGAAGTTCTACCCAATGGCGTTCATGTTCACTCTGACGGAAACAGCCTTCGCATATGCACGGCGTTTTACTGTCTGCAGGGCCAAATGTGATTTGGTTTTTGGTGGAGCTTTGAAGCTTAATTACGGATCAATGGATCACTCTGCCGCTATCGCAAGTGCCTTTCGCCAAGTCTGGACTAACATTAAACTTCTGAACTGCTGGCCACATTGGTATCGCAATACCAAAGGCATAATTGTTTTGTCTTCAAGTGAGCGCTACCAAGGAATCATTCAGTCGCAGCTATATTACCTCAGCGAAGCGCGCTCGCTTGGCCAGTTCGAGGTTTTATCCGAGCTAGTGGTCAAGAAATGGGAGACGCTGGGTAAAGCCGAGTACGAATCGGTCACAGAGACTAAAAAGATGTGAAGCTTTTTCAATCACAAAATACGCCGACGTGATGGAGTGGGCCTCTCCGAGAATGTGCACAGGGCTTGAGCAATTTCACCAGTACCTCGAGTATGATTAAGGCACGGATGCATTGTGGTTTTGTCGGCAGTCATTCAACTTTCAGCACGAGCTACTTGTACTGTATTGCTTTACAGATCCTCTAGAGAATGGAGCAGTTTCTGTCGGAATTATCTTTACGTCCAGGCGATTGTTCAGGACTGCTACTAGGCAAGTACTAGGCCAACGTTTGATCGACAGATCCCCGGAAGAGCTTGGTGTGACGGATGGTACTTATATGATCCCTTTGGCGGAAGGACACTAGTTTCGCTCGGTACCATTGGCGTGCGTTACACAGCACGGAACAAGTATCAACAGAAGTTCTACCCAATGGCGTTCATGTTCACTCTGACGGAAACAGCCTTCGCATATGCACGGCGTTTTACTGTCTGCAGGGCCAAATGTGATTTGGTTTTTGGTGGAGCTTTGAAGCTTAACTACGGATCAATGGATCACTCTGCCGCTATCGCAAGTGCCTTTCGCCAAGTCTGGACTAACATTAAACTTTTGAACTGCTGGCCACATTGGTATCGCAATACCAAAGGCATAATTGTTTTGTCTTCAAGTGAGCGCTACCAAAGAATCATTCAGTCGCAGCTATATTATCTCAGCGAAGCGCGCTCGCTTGGCCAGTTCGAGGTTTTATCCGAGCTAGTGGTCAAGAAATGGGAGACGCTGGGTAAAGCCTAGTACGAATCGGTCACAGAGACTAAAAAGATGTGAAGCTTTTTCAATCACAAAATACGCCGACGTGATGGAGTGGGCCTCTCCGAGAATGTGCACAGGGCTTGAGCAATTTCACCAGCACCTCGAGTATGATTAAGGCACGGATGCATTGTGGTTTTGTCGGCAGTCATTCAACTTTCAGCACGAGCTACTTGTACTGTATTGCTTTACAGATCCTCTAGAGAATGGAGCAGTTTCTGTCGGAATTATCTTTACGTCCAGGCGATTGTTCAGGACTGCTACTAGGCAAGTACTAGGCCAACGTTTGATCGACAGATCCCCGGAAGAGCTTGGTGTGACGGATGGTACTTATATGATCCCTTTGGCGGAAGGACACTAGTTTCGCTCGGTACCATTGGCGTGCGTTACACAGCACGGAACAAGTATCAACAGAAGTTCTACCCAATGGCGTTCATGTTCACTCTGACGGAAACAGCCTTCGCATATGCACGGCGTTTTACTGTCTGACACGGGCCAAATGTGATTTGGTTTTTGGTGGAGCTTTGAAGCTTAATTACGGATCTAATGGATCACGCTGCCGCTATCGCAAGTGCCTTTCGCCAAGTCTGGACTAACATTAAACGTTTGAACTGCTGGCCACATTGGTATCGCAATACCAAAGGCATAATTGTTTTGTCTTCAAGTGAGCGCTACCAAGGAATCATTCAGTCGCAGCTATATTACCTCAGCGAAGCGCGCTCGCTTGGCCAGTTCGAGGTTTTATCCGAGCTAGTGGTCAAGAAATGGGAGACGCTGGGTAAAGCCGAGTACGAATCGGTCACAGAGACTAAAAAGATATGAAGCTTTTTCAATCACAAAATACGCCGACGTGATGGAGTGGGCCTCTCCGAGAATGTGCACAGGGCTTGAGCAATTTCACCAGCACCTCGAGTATGATTAAGGCACGGATGCATTGTGGTTTTGTCGGCAGTCATTCAACTTTCAGCACGAGCTACTTGTACTGTATTGCTTTACAGATTCTCTAGAGAATGGAGCAGTTTCTGTCGGAATTATCTTTACGTCCAGGCGATTATTCAAGACTGCTACTAGGCAAGTACTAGGCTAACGTTTGATCGACAGATCCCCGGAAGAGCTTGGTGTTGACGGATGGTACTTATATTGATCCCTTTGGCGGGAAGGACACCTAGGTTTCGCTTCGGTACCATTGGCGTGCGTTACACAGCACGGAACAAGTATCAACAGAAGTTCTACCCAATGGCGTTCATGTTCACTCTGACGGAAACAGCCTTCGCATATGCACGGCGTTTTACTGTCTGCAGGGCCAAAATGTGATTTGGGTTTTAGTGGAGCTTTGAAGCTTAATTACGGATCAATGGATCACTCTGCCGCTATCGCAAGTGCCTTTCGCCAAGTCTGGACTAACATTAAACTTCTGAACTGCTGGCCACATTGGTATCGCAATACCAAAGGCATAATTGTTTTGTCTTCAAGTGAGCGCTACCAAAGAATCATTCAGTCGCAGCTATATTACCTCAGCGAAGCGCGCTCGCTTGGCCAGTTCGAGGTTTTATCCGAGCTAGTGGTCAAGAAATGGGAGACGCTGGGTAAAGCCGAGTACGAATCGGTCACAGAGACTAAAAAGATGTGAAGCTTTTTCAATCACAAAATACGCCGACGTGATGGAGTGGACCTCTCCGAGAATGTGCACAGGGCTTGAGCAATTTCACCAGCACCTCGAGTATGATTAAGGCACGGATGCATTGTGGTTTTGTCGGCAATCATTTAACTTTCAGCACGAGCTACTTGTACTGTATTGCTTTACAGATTCTCTAGAGAATGGAGCAGTTTCTGTCGGAATTATCTTTACGTCCAGGCGATGGTTCAGGACTGCTACTAGGCAAGTACTAGGCTAACGTTTGATCGACAGATCCCCGGAAGAGCTTGGTGTGACGGATGGTACTTATATGATCCCTTTGGCGGAAGGACACTAGTTTCGCTCGGTACCATTGGCGTGCGTTACACAGCACGGAACAAGTATCAACAGAAGTTCTACCCAATGGCGTTCATGTTCACTCTGACGGAAACAGCCTTCGCATATGCACGGCGTTTTACTGTCTGCAGGGCCAAATGTGATTTGGTTTTTGGTGGAGCTTTGAAGCTTAATTACGGATCAATGGATCACTCTGCCGCTATCGCAAGTGCCTTTCGCTAAGTCTGGACTAACATTAAACTTCTGAACTTCTGGCCACATTGGTATCGCAATGCCAAAGGCATAATTGTTTTGTCTTCAAGTGAGCGCTACCAAGGAATCATTCAGTCGCAGCTATATTACATCAGCGAAGCGCGCTCGCTTGGCCAGCTCGAGGTTTTATCCAAGCTAGTGGTCAAGAAATGGGAGACGCTGGGTAAAGCCGAGTACGAATTGGTCACAGAGACTAAAAAGATGTGAAGCTTTTTCAATCACAAAATACGCCGACGTGATGGAGTGGGCCTCTCCGAGAATGTGCACAGGGCTTGAGCAATTTCACCAGCACCTCGAGTATGATTAAGGCACGGATGCATTGTGGTTTTGTCGGCAGTCATTCAACTTTCAGCACGAGCTACTTGTACTGTATTGCTTTACAGATCCTCTAGAGAATGGAGCAGTTTCTGTCGGAATTATCTTTACGTCCAGGCGATTGTTCAGGACTGCTACTAGGCAAGTACTAGGCCAACGTTTGATCGACAGATCCCCGGAAGAGCTTGGTGTGACGGATGGTACTTATATGATCCCTTTGGCGGAAGGACACTAGTTTCGCTCGGTACCATTGGCGGGCGTTACACAGCACGGAACAAGTATCAACAGAAGTTCTACCCAATGGCGTTCATGTTCACTCTGACGGAAACAGCCTTCGCATATGCACGGCGTTTTACTGTCTGCAGGGCCAAATGTGATTTGGTTTTTGGTGGAGCTTTGAAGCTTAATTACGGATCAATGGATCACTCTGCCGCTATCGCAAGTGCCTTTCGCTAAGTCTGGACTAACATTAAACTTCTGAACTGCTGGCCACATTGGTATCGCAATGCCAAAGGCATAATTGTTTTGTCTTCAAGTGAGCGCTACCAAGGAATCATTCAGTCGCAGCTATATTACCTCAGCGAAGCGCGCTCGCTTGGCCAGCTCGAGGTTTTATCCGAGCTAGTGGTCAAGAAATGGGAGACGCTGGGTAAAGCCGAGTACGAATTGGTCACAGAGACTAAAAAGATGTGAGGCTTTTTCAATCACAAAATACGCCGACGTGATGGAGTGGGCCTCTCCGAGAATGTGCACAGGGCTTGAGCAATTTCACCAGTACCTCGAGTATGATTAAGGCACGGATGCATTGTGGTTTTGTCGGCAGTCATTCAACTTTCAGCACGAGCTACTTGTACTGTATTGCTTTACAGATCCTCTAGAAAATGGAGCAGTTTCTGTCGGAATTATCTTTACGTCCAGGCGATGGTTCAGGACTGCTACTAGGCAAGTACTAGGCTAACGTTTGATCGACAGATCCCCGGAAGAGCTTGGTGTGACGGATGGTACTTATATGATCCCTTTGGCGGAAGGACACTAGTTTCGCTCGGTACCATTGGCGTGCGTTACACAGCACGGAACAAGTATCAACAGAAGTTCTACCCAATGGCGTTCATGTTCACTCTGACGGAAACAGCCTTCGCATATGCACGGCGTTTTACTGTCTGCAGGGCCAAATGTGATTTGGGTTTTGGTGGAGCTTTGAAGCTTAATTACGGATCAATGGATCACTCTGCCGCTATCGCAAGTGCCTTTCGCCAAGTCTGGACTAACATTAAACTTTTGAACTGCTGGCCACATTGGTATCGCAATACCAAAGGCATAATTGTTTTGTCTTCAAGTGAGCGCTACCAAGGAATCATTCAGTCGCAGCTATATTACCTCAGCGAAGCGCGCTCGCTTGGCCAGTTCGAGGTTTTATCCGAGCTAGTGGTCAAGAAATGGGAGACGCTGGGTAAAGCCCAGTACGAATCGGTCACAGAGACTAAAAAGATGTGAAGCTTTTTCAATCACAAAATACGCCGACGTGATGGAGTGGGCCTCTCCGAGAATGTGCACAGGGCTTGAGCAATTTCACCAGCACCTCGAGTATGATTAAGGCACGGATGCATTGTGGTTTTGTCGGCAGTCATTCAACTTTCAGCACGAGCTACTTGTACTGTATTGCTTTACAGATTCTCTAGAGAATGGAGCAGTTCCTGTCGGAATTATCTTTACGTCCAGGCGATGGTTCAGGACTGCTACTAGGCAAGTACTAGGCCAACGTTTGATCGACAGATCCCCGGAAGAGCTTGGTGTGACGGATGGTACTTATATGATCCCTTTGGCGGAAGGACACTAGTTTCGCTCGGTACCATTGGCGTGCGTTACACAGCACGGAACAAGTATCAACAGAAGTTCTACCCAATGGCGTTCATGTTCACTCTGACGGAAACAGCCTTCGCATATGCACGGCGTTTTATTGTCTGCAGGGCCAAATGTGATTTGGTTTTTGGTGGAGCTTTGAAGCTTAATTACGGATCAATGGATCACTCTGCCGCTATCGCAAGTGCCTTTCGCCAAGTCTGGACTAACATTAAACTTCTGAACTGCTGGCCACATTGGTATCGCAATACCAAAGGCATAATTGTTTTGTCTTCAAGTGAGCGCTACCAAGGAATCATTCAGTCGCAGCTATATTACCTCAGCGAAGCGCGCTCGCTTGGCCAGTTCGAGGTTTTATCCGAGCTAGTGGTCAAGAAATGGGAGACGCTGGGTAAAGCCTAGTACGAATCGGTCACAGAGACTAAAAAGATGTGAAGCTTTTTCAATCACAAAATACGCCGACGTGATGGAGTGGGCCTCTCCGAGAATGTGCACAGGGCTTGAGCAATTTCACCAGCACCTCGAGTATGATTAAGGCACGGATGCATTGTGGTTTTGTCGGCAATCATTTAACTTTCAGCACGAGCTACTTGTACTGTATTGCCTTACAGATCCTCTAGAAAATGGAGCAGTTTCTGTCGGAGTTATCTTTACGTCCAGGCGATGGTTCAGGACTGCTACTAGGCAAGTACTAGGCTAACGTTTGATCGACAGATCCCCGGAAGAGCTTGGTGTGATGGATGGTACTTATATGATCCCTTTGGCGGAAGGACACTAGTTTCGCTCGGTACCATTGGCGTGCGTTACACAGCACGGAACAAGTATCAACAGAAGTTCTACCCAATGGCGTTCATGTTCACTCTGACGGAAACAGCCTTCGCATATGCACGGCGTTTTACTGTCTGCAGGGCCAAATGTGATTTGGTTTTTGGTGGAGCTTTGAAGCTTAATTACGGATCAATGGATCACTCTGCCGCTATCGCAAGTGCCTTTCGCCAAGTCTGGACTAACATTAAACTTCTGAGCTGCTGGCCACATTGGTATCGCAATACCAAAGGCATAATTGTTTTGTCTTCAAGTGAGCGCTACCAAGGAATCATTCAGTCGCAGCTATATTACCTCAGCGAAGCGCGCTCGCTTGGCCAGCTCGAGGTTTTATCCGAGCTAGTGGTCAAGAAATGGGAGACGCTGGGTAAAGCCTAGTACGAATCGGTCACAGAGACTAAAAAGATGTGAAGCTTTTTCAATCACAAAATACGCCGACGTGATGGAGTGGGCCTCTCCGAGAATGTGCACAGGGCTTGAGCAATTTCACCAGTACCTCGAGTATGATTAAGGCACGGATGCATTGTGGTTTTGTCGGCAGTCATTCAACTTTCAGCACGAGCTACTTGTACTGTATTGCTTTACAGATCCTCTAGAGAATGGAGCAGTTTCTGTCGGAATTATCTTTACGTCCAGGCGATTGTTCAGGACTGCTACTAGGCAAGTACTAGGCCAACGTTTGATCGACAGATCCCCGGAAGAGCTTGGTGTGACGGATGGTACTTATATGATCCCTTTGGCGGAAGGACACTAGTTTCGCTCGGTACCATTGGCGTGCGTTACACAGCACGGAACAAGTATCAACAGAAGTTCTACCCAATGGCGTTCATGTTCACTCTGACGGAAACAGCCTTCGCATATGCACGGCGTTTTACTGTCTGCAGGGCCAAATGTGATTTGGTTTTTGGTGGAGCTTTGAAGCTTAATTACGGATCAATGGATCACTCTGCCGCTATCGCAAGTGCCTTTCGCCAAGTCTGGACTAATATTAAACTTCTGAACTGCTGGCCACATTGGTATCGCAATGCCAAAGGCATAATTGTTTTGTCTTCAAGTGAGCGCTACCAAGGAATCATTCAGTCGCAGCTATATTACCTCAGCGAAGCGCGCTCGCTTGGCCAGCTCGAGGTTTTATCCAAGCTAGTGGTCAAGAAATGGGAGACGCTGGGTAAAGCCGAGTACGAATTGGTCACAGAGACTAAAAAGATGTGAAGCTTTTTCAATCACAAAATACGCCGACGTGATGGAGTGGGCCTCTCCGAGAATGTGCACAGGGCTTGAGCAATTTCACCAGCACCTCGAGTATGATTAAGGCACGGATGCATTGTGGTTTTGTCGGCAGTCATTCAACTTTCAGCACGAGCTACTTGTACTGTATTTGCTTTACAGATCCTCTAGAGAATGGAGCAGTTTCTGTCGGAATTATCTTTACGTCCAGGCGATGGTTCAGGACTGCTACTAGGCAAGTACTAGGCCAACGTTTGATCGACAGATCCCCGGGAAGAGCTTGGTGTGACGGATGGTACTTATATGATCCCTTTGGCGGAAGGACACTAGTTTCGCTCGGTACCATTGGCGTGCGTTACACAGCACGGAACAAGTATCAACAGAAGTTCTACCCAATGGCGTTCATGTTCACTCTGACGGAAACAGCCTTCGCATATGCACGGCGTTTTACTGTCTGCAGGGCCAAATGTGATTTGGTTTTTGTTGGAGCTTTGGAGCTTAATTACGGATCAATGGATCACTCTGCCGCTATCGCAAGTGCCTTTCGCCAAGTCTGGACTAACATTAAACTTCTGAACTGCTGGCCACATTGGTATCGCAATGCCAAAGGCATAATTGTTTTGTCTTCAAGTGAGCGCTACCAAGGAATCATTCAGTCGCAGCTATATTACCTCAGCGAAGCGCGCTCGCTTGGCCAGCTCGAGGTTTTATCCGAGCTAGTGGTCAAGAAATGGGAGACGCTGGGTAAAGCCGAGTACGAATCGGTCACAGAGACTAAAAAGATGTGAAGCTTTTTCAATCACAAAATACGCCGACGTGATGGAGTGGGCCTCTCCGAGAATGTGCACAGGGCTTGAGCAATTTCACCAGCACCTCGAGTATGATTAAGGCACGGATGCATTGTGTTTTGTCGGCAGTCATTCAACTTTCAGCACGAGCTACTTGTACTGTATTGCTTTACAGATCCTCTAGAGAATGGAGCAGTTTCTGTCGGAATTATCTTTACGTCCAGGCGATGGTTCAGGACTGCTACTAGGCAAGTACTAGGCTAACGTTTGATCGACAGATCCCCGGAAGAGCTTGGTGTGACGGATGGTACTTATATGATCCCTTTGGCGGAAGGACACTAGTTTCGCTCGGTACCATTGGCGTGCGTTACACAGCACGGAACAAGTATCAACAGAAGTTCTACCCAATGGCGTTCATGTTCACTCTGACGGAAACAGCCTTCGCATATGCACGGCGTTTTACTGTCTGCAGGGCCAAATGTGATTTGGTTTTTGGTGGAGCTTTGAAGCTTAATTACGGATCAATGGATCACTCTGCCGCTATCGCAAGTGCCTTTCGCCAAGTCTGGACTAACATTAAACTTCTGAACTGCTGGCCACATTGGTATCGCAATACCAAAGGCATAATTGTTTTGTCTTCAAGTGAGCGCTACCAAGGAATCATTCAGTCGCAGCTATATTACCTCAGCGAAGCGCGCACGCTTGGCCAGTTCGAGGTTTTATCCGAGCTAGTGGTCAAGAAATGGGAGACGCTGGGTAAAGCCGAGTACGAATCGGTCACAGAGACTAAAAAGATGTGAAGCTTTTTCAATCACAAAATACGCCGACGTGATGGAGTGGGCCTCTCCGAGAATGTGCACAGGGCTTGAGCAATTTCACCAGCACCTCGAGTATGACTAAGGCACGGATGCATTGTGGTTTTGTCGGCAGTCATCCAACTTTCAGCACGAGCTACTTGTACTGTATTGCTTTACAGATCCTCTAGAGAACGGAGCAGTTTCTGTCGGAATTATCTTTACGTCCAGGCGATTGTTCAGGACTGCTACTAGGCAAGTACTAGGCCAACGTTTGATCGACAGATCCCCGGAAGAGCTTGGTGTGACGGATGGTACTTATATGATCCCTTTGGCGGAAGGACACTAGTTTCGCTCGGTACCATTGGCGTGCGTTACACAGCACGGAACAAGTATCAACAGAAGTTCTACCCAATGGCGTTCATGTTCACTCTGACGGAAACAGCCTTCGCATATGCACGGCGTTTTACTGTCTGCAGGGCCAAATGTGATTTGGTTTTTGGTGGAGCTTTGAAGCTTAATTACGGATCAATGGATCACTCTGTCGCTATCGCAAGTGCCTTTCGCCAAGTCTGGACTAACATTAAACTTCTGAACTGCTGGCCACATTGGTATCGCAATACCAAAGGCATAATTGTTTTGTCTTCAAGTGAGCGCTACCAAGGAATCATTCAGTCGCAGCTATATTACCTCAGCGAAGCGCGCTCGCTTGGCCAGTTCGAGGTTTTATCCGAGCTAGTGGTCAAGAAATATGCTAAATGAGCGCTTGGTCGGTAATATCAGGAGGCTCTTGCTCGTTTTGTGTATGACGCGTGAAGAGTCTATGAGACTGAAACCGCTCATGGTGAGCGTAAAAACCTTCGAGGGGAAGGATGGAGAGAATCTCCTTCTCTGGACCCGTGAGGTCAAGATGGCCATGGGATCGGCCCTGCTCCAGTCTGAG